>NW_026527075.1:0-364546 GCF_027744825.2 Synchiropus splendidus
CCCACCTTATCTCAGGCTGAAAAGCGTTTTTGTGCATTGTGCCATAACTTTTCAGGGAAGCTTCAGAACATGAAATTTTAACCTCCCACTATAGCAGAAAGGGTCTTTCTAGTAGTTGCACATCAAATCTAAGCTGTCTGAAGTGTTTTTCAAAAGTTATCAACACTTTTATGTTTGGCGTTCCGAAACCCACCTTATCTCAGGCTGAAAAGCGTTTTTACGCATTGTGCCATAACTTTTCAGGGAAGCTTCAGAACATGAAATTTTAACCTCCCACTATAGCAGAAAGGGTCTTTCTAGTAGTTGCACATCAAATCTAAGCTGTCTGAAGTGTTTTTCAAAAGTTATCAACACTTTTATGTTTGGCGTTCCGAAACCCACCTTATCTCAGGCTGAAAAGCGTTTTTGTGCATTGTGCCATAACTTTTCAGGAAAGCTTCAGAACATGAAATTTTAACCTCCCACTATAGCAGAAAGGGTCTTTCTAGTAGTTGCACATCAAATCTAAACTGTCTGAAGTGTTTTTCCAAAGTTATCAACACTTTTATGTTTGGCGTTCCGAAACCCACCTTATCTCAGGCTGAAAAGCGTTTTTACGCATTGTGCCATAACTTTTCAGGGAAGCTTCAGAACATGAAATTTTAACCTCCCACTATAGCAGAAAGGGTCTTTCTAGTAGGTGCACATCAAATCTAAGCTCTCTGAAGTGTTTTTCGAAAGTTATCAACACTTTTATGTTTGGCGTTCCGAAACCCACCTTATCTCAGGCTGAAAAGCGTTTTTGTGCATTGTGCCATAACTTTTCAGGGAAGCTTCAGAACATGAAATTTTAACCTCCCACTATAGCAGAAAGGGTCTTTCTAGTAGTTGCACATCAAATCTAAACTGTCTGAAGTGTTTTTCCAAAGTTATCAACACTTTTATGTTTGGCGTTCCGAAACCCACCTTATCTCAGGCTGAAAAGCGTTTTTACGCATTGTGCCATAACTTTTCAGGGAAGCTTCAGAACATGACATTTTAACCTCCCACTATAGCAGAAAGGGTCTTTCTAGTAGTTGCACATCAAATCTAAGCTGTCTGAAGTGTTTTTCAAAAGTTATCAACACTTTTATGTTTGGCGTTCCGAAACCCACCTTATCTCAGGCTGAAAAGCGTTTTTGTGCATTGTGCCATAACTTTTCAGGAAAGCTTCAGAACATGAAATTTTAACCTCCCACTATAGCAGAAAGGGTCTTTCTAGTAGTTGCACATCAAATCTAAACTGTCTGAAGTGTTTTTCCAAAGTTATCAACACTTTTATGTTTGGCGTTCCGAAACCCACCTTATCTCAGGCTGAAAAGCGTTTTTACGCATTGTGCCATAACTTTTCAGGGAAGCTTCAGAACATGAAATTTTAACCTCCCACTATAGCAGAAAGGGTCTTTCTAGTAGGTGCACATCAAATCTAAGCTCTCTGAAGTGTTTTTCGAAAGTTATCAACACTTTTATGTTTGGCGTTCCGAAACCCACCTTATCTCAGGCTGAAAAGCGTTTTTGTGCATTGTGCCATAACTTTTCAGGGAAGCTTCAGAACATGAAATTTTAACCTCCCACTATAGCAGAAAGGGTCTTTCTAGTAGTTGCACATCAAATCTAAACTGTCTGAAGTGTTTTTCCAAAGTTATCAACACTTTTATGTTTGGCGTTCCGAAACCCACCTTATCTCAGGCTGAAAAGCGTTTTTACGCATTGTGCCATAACTTTTCAGGGAAGCTTCAGAACATGAAATTTTAACCTCCCACTATAGCAGAAAGGGTCTTTCTAGTAGGTGCACATCAAATCTAAGCTGTCTGAAGTGTTTTTCGAAAGTTATCAACACTTTTATGTTTGGCGTTCCGAAACCCACCTTGTCTCAGGCTGAAAAGCGTTTTTGTGCATTGTGCCATAACTTTTCAGGGAAGCTTCAGAACATGAAATTTTAACCTCCCACTATAGCAGAAAGGGTCTTTCTAGTAGTTGCACATCAAATCTAAGCTGTCTGAAGTGTTTTTCAAAAGTTATCAACACTTTTATGTTTGGCGTTCCGAAACCCACCTTATCTCAGGCTGAAAAGCGTTTTTGTGCATTGTGCCATAACTTTTCAGGAAAGCTTCAGAACATGAAATTTTAACCTCCCACTATAGCAGAAAGGGTCTTTCTAGTAGTTGCACATCAAATCTAAACTGTCTGAAGTGTTTTTCCAAAGTTATCAACACTTTTATGTTTGGCGTTCCGAAACCCACCTTATCTCAGGCTGAAAAGCGTTTTTGTGCATTGTGCCATAACTTTTCAGGGAAGCTTCAGAACATGAAATTTTAACCTCCCACTATAGCAGAAAGGGTCTTTCTAGTAGTTGCACATCAAATCTAAACTGTCTGAAGTGTTTTTCCAAAGTTATCAACCCTTTTATGTTTGGCGTTCCGAAACCCACCTTATCTCAGGCTGAAAAGCGTTTTTGTGCATTGTGCCATAACTTTTCAGGAAAGCTTCAGAACATGAAATTTTAACCTCCCACTATAGCAGAAAGGGTCTTTCTAGTAGTTGCACATCAAATCTAAACTGTCTGAAGTGTTTTTCCAAAGTTATTAACACTTTTATGTTTGGCGTTCCGAAACCCACCTTATCTCAGGCTGAAAAGCGTTTTTGTGCATTGTGCCATAACTTTTCAGGGAAGCTTCAGAACATGAAATTTTAACCTCCCACTATAGCAGAAAGGGTCTTTCTAGTAGTTGCACATCAAATCTAAACTGTCTGAAGTGTTTTTCCAAAGTTATTAAACACTTTTATGTTTGGCGTTCCGAAACCCACCTTATCTCAGGCTGAAAAGCGTTTTTGTGCATTGTGCCATAACTTTTCAGGGAAGCTTCAGAACATGAAATTATAACCTCCCACTATAGCAGAAAGGGTCTTTCTAGTAGTTGCACATCAAATCTAAACTGTCTGAAGTGTTTTTCCAAAGTTATCAACACTTTTATGTTTGGCGTTCCGAAACCCACCTTATCTCAGGCTGAAAAGCGTTTTTGTGCATTGTGCCATAACTTTTCAGGGAAGCTTCAGAACATGAAATTTTAACCTCCCACTATAGCAGAAAGGGTCTTTCTAGTAGTTGCACATCAAATCTAAGCTGTCTAAGTGTTTTTCAAAAGTTATCAACACTTTTATGTTTGGCGTTCCGAAACCCACCTTATCTCAGGCTGAAAAGCGTTTTTGTGCATTGTGCCATAACTTTTCAGGAAAGCTTCAGAACATGAAATTTTAACCTCCCACTATAGCAGAAAGGGTCTTTCTAATAGTTGCACATCAAATCTAAACTGTCTGAAGTGTTTTTCCAAAGTTATCAACACTTTTATGTTTGGCGTTCCGAAACCCACCTTATCTCAGGCTGAAAAGCGTTTTTGTGCATTGTGCCATAACTTTTCAGGGAAGCTTCAGAACATGAAATTTTAACCTCCCACTATAGCAGAAAGGGTCTTTCTAGTAGTTGCACATCAAATCTAAACTGTCTGAAGTGTTTTTCCAAAGTTATCAACACTTTTATGTTTGGCGTTCCGAAACCCACCTTATCTCAGGCTGAAAAGCGTTTTTTGTGCATTGTGCCATAACTTTTCAGGGAAGCTTCAGAACATGAAATTTTAACCTCCCACTATAGCAGAAAGGGTCTTTCTAGTAGTTGCACATCAAATCTAAGCTGTCTGAAGTGTTTTTCAAAAGTTATCAACACTTTTATGTTTGGCGTTCCGAAACCCACCTTATCTCAGGCTGAAAAGCGTTTTTGTGCATTGTGCCATAACTTTTCAGGAAAGCTTCAGAACATGAAATTTTAACCTCCCACTATAGCAGAAAGGGTCTTTCTAGTAGTTGCACATCAAATCTAAACTGTCTGAAGTGTTTTTCCAAAGTTATCAACACTTTTATGTTTGGCGTTCCGAAACCCACCTTATCTCAGGCTGAAAAGCGTTTTTGTGCATTGTGCCATAACTTTTCAGGGAAGCTTCAGAACATGAAATTTTAACCTCCCACTATAGCAGAAAGGGTCTTTCTAGTAGTTGCACATCAAATCTAAGCTGTCTGAAGTGTTTTTCCAAAGTTATCAACACTTTTATGTTTGGCGTTCCGAAACCCACCTTATCTCAGGCTGAAAAGCGTTTTTGTGCATTGTGCCATAACTTTTCAGGGAAGCTTCAGAACATGAAATTTTAACCTCCCACTATAGCAGAAAGGGTCTTTCTAGTAGTTGCACATCAAATCTAAGCTGTCTGAAGTGTTTTTCAAAAGTTATCAACACTTTTATGTTTGGCGTTCCGAAACCCACGTTATCTCAGGCTGAAAAGCGTTTTTGTGCATTGTGCCATAACTTTTCAGGAAAGCTTCAGAACATGAAATTTTAACCTCCCACTATAGCAGAAAGGGTCTTTCTAGTAGTTGCACATCAAATCTAAACTGTCTGAAGTGTTTTTCCAAAGTTATCAACACTTTTATGTTTGGCGTTCCGAAACCCACCTTATCTCAGGCTGAAAAGCGTTTTTACGCATTGTGCCATAACTTTTCAGGGAAGCTTCAGAACATGAAATTTTAACCTCCCACTATAGCAGAAAGGGTCTTTCTAGTAGTTGCACATCAAATCTAAGCTGTCTGAAGTGTTTTTCAAAAGTTATCAACACTTTTATGTTTGGCGTTCCGAAACCCACCTTATCTCAGGCTGAAAAGCGTTTTTGTGCATTGTGCCATAACTTTTCAGGAAAGCTTCAGAACATGAAATTTTAACCTCCCACTATAGCAGAAAGGGTCTTTCTAGTAGTTGCACATCAAATCTAAACTGTCTGAAGTGTTTTTCCAAAGTTATCAACACTTTTATGTTTGGCGTTCCGAAACCCACCTTATCTCAGGCTGAAAAGCGTTTTTACGCATTGTGCCATAACTTTTCAGGGAAGCTTCAGAACATGAAATTTTAACCTCCCACTATAGCAGAAAGGGTCTTTCTAGTAGGTGCACATCAAATCTAAGCTCTCTGAAGTGTTTTTCGAAAGTTATCAACACTTTTATGTTTGGCGTTCCGAAACCCACCTTATCTCAGGCTGAAAAGCGTTTTTGTGCATTGTGCCATAACTTTTCAGGGAAGCTTCAGAACATGAAATTTTAACCTCCCACTATAGCAGAAAGGGTCTTTCTAGTAGTTGCACATCAAATCTAAACTGTCTGAAGTGTTTTTCCAAAGTTATTAACACTTTTATGTTTGGCGTTCCGAAACCCTCCTTATCTCTGGCTGAAAAGCGTTTTTGTGCATTGTGCCATAACTTTTCAGGGAAGCTTCAGAACATGAAATTTTAACCTCCCACTATAGCAGAAAGGGTCTTTCTAGTAGTTGCACATCAAATCTAAACTGTCTGAAGTGTTTTTCCAAAGTTATCAACACTTTTATGTTTGGCGTTCCGAAACCCACCTTATCTCAGGCTGAAAAGCGTTTTTGTGCATTGTGCCATAACTTTTCAGGAAAGCTTCAGAACATGAAATTTTAACCTCCCACTATAGCAGAAAGGGTCTTTCTAGTAGTTGCTCATCAAATCTAAGCTGTCTGAAGTGTTTTTCAAAAGTTATCAACACTTTTATGTTTGGCGTTCCGAAACCCACCTTATCTCAGGCTGAAAAGCGTTTTTGTGCATTGTGCCATAACTTTTCAGGAAAGCTTCAGAACATGAAATTTTAATCTCCCACTATAGCAGAAAGGGTCTTTCTAGTAGTTGCACATCAAATCTAAACTGTCTGAAGTGTTTTTCCAAAGTTATCAACACTTTTATGTTTGGCGTTCCGAAACCCACCTTATCTCAGGCTGAAAAGCGTTTTTGTGCATTGTGCCATAACTTTTCAGGAAAGCTTCAGAACATGAAATTTTAACCTCCCACTATAGCAGAAAGGGTCTTTCTAGTAGTTGCACATCAAATCTAAACTGTCTGAAGTGTTTTTCCAAAGTTATCAACACTTTTATGTTTGGCGTTCCGAAACCCACCTTATCTCAGGCTGAAAAGCGTTTTTACGCATTGTGCCATAACTTTTCAGGGAAGCTTCAGAACATGAAATTTTAACCTCCCACTATAGCAGAAAGGTGTTTCTAGTAGGTGCACATCAAATCTAAGCTCTCTGAAGTGTTTTTCGAAAGTTATCAGCACTTTTATGTTTGGCGTTCCGAAACCCACCTTATCTCAGGCTGAAAAGCGTTTTTGTGCATTGTGCCATAACTTTTCAGGAAAGCTTCAGAACATGAAATTTTAACCTCCCACTATGGCAGAAAGTGTCTTTCTAGTAGTTGCACATCAAATCTAAACTGTCTGAAGTGTTTTTCCAAAGTTATTAACACTTTTATGTTTGGCGTTCCGAAACCCACCTTATCTCAGGCTGAAAAGCGTTTTTGTGCATTGTGCCATAACTTTTCAGGGAAGCTTCAGAACATGAAATTTTAACCTCCCACTATAGCAGAAAGGGTCTTTCTAGTAGTTGCACATCAAATCTAAACTGTCTGAAGTGTTTTTCCAAAGTTATTAACACTTTTATGTTTGGCGTTCCGAAACCCACCTTATCTCAGGCTGAAAAGCGTTTTTGTGCATTGTGCCATAACTTTTCAGGGAAGCTTCAGAACATGAAATTTTAACCTCCCACTATAGCAGAAAGGGTCTTTCTAGTAGTTGCACATCAAATCTAAACTGTCTGAAGTGTTTTTCCAAAGTTATCAACACTTTTATGTTTGGCGTTCCGAAACCCACCTTATCTCAGGCTGAAAAGCGTTTTTACGCATTGTGCCATAACTTTTCAGGGAAGCTTCAGAACATGAAATTTTAACCTCCCACTATAGCAGAAAGTGTCTTTCTAGTAGTTGCACATCAAATCTAAACTGTCTGAAGTGTTTTTCCAAAGTTATTAACACTTTTATGTTTGGCGTTCCGAAACCCACCTTATCTCAGGCTGAAAAGCGTTTTTGTGCATTGTGCCATAACTTTTCAGGGAAGCTTCAGAACATGAAATTTTAACCTCCCACTATAGCAGAAAGGGTCTTTCTAGTAGTTGCACATCAAATCTAAACTGTCTGAAGTGTTTTTCCAAAGTTATTAACACTTTTATGTTTGGCGTTCCGAAACCCACCTTATCTCAGGCTGAAAAGCGTTTTTGTGCATTGTGCCATAACTTTTCAGGGAAGCTTCAGAACATGAAATTTTAACCTCCCACTATAGCAGAAAGGGTCTTTCTAGTAGTTGCACATCAAATCTAAACTGTCTGAAGTGTTTTTCCAAAGTTATCAACACTTTTATGTTTGGCGTTCCGAAACCCACCTTATCTCAGGCAGAAAAGCGTTTTTACGCATTGTGCCATAACTTTTCAGGGAAGCTTCAGAACATGAAATTTTAACCTCCCACTATAGCAGAAAGGGTCTTTCTAGTAGGTGCACATCAAATCTAAGCTGTCTGAAGTGTTTTTCGAAAGTTATCAACACTTTTATGTTTGGCGTTCCGAAACCCACCTTATCTCAGGCTGAAAAGCGTTTTTGTGCATTGTGCCATAACTTTTCAGGGAAGCTTCAGAACATGAAATTTTAACCTCCCACTATAGCAGAAAGGGTCTTTCTAGTAGTTGCACATCAAATCTAAGCTGTCTGAAGTGTTTTTCAAAAGTTATCAACACTTTTATGTTTGGCGTTCCGAAACCCACCTTATCTCAGGCTGAAAAGCGTTTTTGTGCATTGTGCCATAACTTTTCAGGAAAGCTTCAGAACATGAAATTTTAACCTCCCACTATAGCAGAAAGGGTCTTTCTAGTAGTTGCACATCAAATCTAAACTGTCTGAAGTGTTTTTCCAAAGTTATCAACACTTTTATGTTTGGCGTTCCGAAACCCACCTTATCTCAGGCTGCAAAGCGTTTTTACGCATTGTGCCATAACTTTTCAGGGAAGCTTCAGAACATGAAATTTTAACCTCCCACTATAGCAGAAAGGATCTTTCTAGTAGGTGCACATCAAATCTAAGCTCTCTGAAGTGTTTTTCGAAAGTTATCAACACTTTTATGTTTGGCGTTCCGAAACCCACCTTATCTCAGGCTGAAAAGCGTTTTTGTGCATTGTGCCATAACTTTTCAGGGAAGCTTCAGAACATGAAATTTTAACCTCCCACTATAGCAGAAAGGGTCTTTCTAGTAGTTGCACATCAAATCTAAACTGTCTGAAGTGTTTTTCCAAAGTTATTAACACTTTTATGTTTGGCGTTCCGAAACCCACCTTATCTCAGGCTGAAAAGCGTTTTTGTGCATTGTGCCATAACTTTTCAGGGAAGCTTCAGAACATGAAATTTTAACCTCCCACTATAGCAGAAAGGGTCTTTCTAGTAGTTGCACATCAAATCTAAACTGTCTGAAGTGTTTTTCCAAAGTTATCAACACTTTTATGTTTGGCGTTCCGAAACCCACCTTATCTCAGGCTGAAAAGCGTTTTTGTGCATTGTGCCATAACTTTTCAGGGAAGCTTCAGAACATGAAATTTGAACCTCCCACTATAGCAGAAAGGGTCTTTCTAGTAGTTGCACATCAAATCTAAGCTGTCTGAAGTGTTTTTCAAAAGTTATCAACACTTTTATGTTTGGCGTTCCGAAACCCACCTTATCTCAGGCTGAAAAGCGTTTTTGTGCATTGTGCCATAACTTTTCAGGAAAGCTTCAGAACATGAAATTTTAACCTCCCACTATAGCAGAAAGGGTCTTTCTAGTAGTTGCACATCAAATCTAAACTGTCTGAAGTGTTTTTCCAAAGTTATCAACACTTTTATGTTTGGCGTTCCGAAACCCACCTTATCTCAGGCTGAAAAGCGTTTTTACGCATTGTGCCATAACTTTTCAGGGAAGCTTCAGAACATGAAATTTTAACCTCCCACTATAGCAGAAAGGATCTTTCTAGTAGGTGCACATCAAATCTAAGCTCTCTGAAGTGTTTTTCGAAAGTTATCAACACTTTTATGTTTGGCGTTCCGAAACCCACCTTATCTCAGGCTGAAAAGCGTTTTTGTGCATTGTGCCATAACTTTTCAGGGAAGCTTCAGAACATGAAATTTTAACCTCCCACTATAGCAGAAAGGGTCTTTCTAGTAGGTGCACATCAAATCTAAGCTGTCTGAAGTGTTTTTCGAAAGTTATCAACACTTTTATGTTTGGCGTTCCGAAACCCACCTTATCTCAGGCTGAAAAGCGTTTTTGTGCATTGTGCCATAACTTTTCAGGGAAGCTTCAGAACATGAAATTTTAACCTCCCACTATAGCAGAAAGGGTCTTTCTAGTAGTTGCACATCAACTCTAAGCTGTCTGAAGTGTTTTTCAAAAGTTATCAACACTTTTATGTTTGGCGTTCCGAAACCCACCTTATCTCAGGCTGAAAAGCGTTTTTGTGCATTGTGCCATAACTTTTCAGGAAAGCTTCAGAACATGAAATTTTAACCTCCCACTATAGCAGAAAGGGTCTTTCTAGTAGTTGCACATCAAATCTAAACTGTCTGAAGTGTTTTTCCAAAGTTATCAACACTTTTATGTTTGGCGTTCCGAAACCCACCTTATCTCAGGCTGCAAAGCGTTTTTACGCATTGTGCCATAACTTTTCAGGGAAGCTTCAGAACATGAAATTTTAACCTCCCACTATAGCAGAAAGGATCTTTCTAGTAGGTGCACATCAAATCTAAGCTCTCTGAAGTGTTTTTCGAAAGTTATCAACACTTTTATGTTTGGCGTTCCGAAACCCACCTTATCTCAGGCTGAAAAGCGTTTTTGTGCATTGTGCCATAACTTTTCAGGGAAGCTTCAGAACATGAAATTTTAACCTCCCACTATAGCAGAAAGGGTCTTTCTAGTAGTTGCACATCAAATCTAAACTGTCTGAAGTGTTTTTCCAAAGTTATCAACACTTTTATGTTTGGCGTTCCGAAACCCACCTTATCTCAGGCTGAAAAGCGTTTTTGTGCATTGTGCCATAACTTTTCAGGGAAGCTTCAGAACATGAAATTTGAACCTCCCACTATAGCAGAAAGGGTCTTTCTAGTAGTTGCACATCAAATCTAAGCTGTCTGAAGTGTTTTTCAAAAGTTATCAACACTTTTATGTTTGGCGTTCCGAAACCCACCTTATCTCAGGCTGAAAAGCGTTTTTGTGCATTGTGCCATAACTTTTCAGGAAAGCTTCAGAACATGAAATTTTAACCTCCCACTATAGCAGAAAGGGTCTTTCTAGTAGTTGCACATCAAATCTAAACTGTCTGAAGTGTTTTTCCAAAGTTATCAACACTTTTATGTTTGGCGTTCCGAAACCCACCTTATCTCAGGCTGAAAAGCGTTTTTACGCATTGTGCCATAACTTTTCAGGGAAGCTTCAGAACATGAAATTTTAACCTCCCACTATAGCAGAAAGGATCTTTCTAGTAGGTGCACATCAAATCTAAGCTCTCTGAAGTGTTTTTCGAAAGTTATCAACACTTTTATGTTTGGCGTTCCGAAACCCACCTTATCTCAGGCTGAAAAGCGTTTTTGTGCATTGTGCCATAACTTTTCAGGGAAGCTTCAGAACATGAAATTTTAACCTCCCACTATAGCAGAAAGGGTCTTTCTAGTAGTTGCACATCAAATCTAAACTGTCTGAAGTGTTTTTCCAAAGTTATTAACACTTTTATGTTTGGCGTTCCGAAACCCACCTTATCTCAGGCTGAAAAGCGTTTTTGTGCATTGTGCCATAACTTTTCAGGGAAGCTTCAGAACATGAAATTTTAACCTCCCACTATAGCAGAAAGGGTCTTTCTTGTAGTTGCACATCAAATCTAAACTGTCTGAAGTGTTTTTCCAAAGTTATCAACACTTTTATGTTTGGCGTTCCGAAACCCACCTTATCTCAGGCTGAAAAGCGTTTTTGTGCATTGTGCCATAACTTTTCAGGGAAGCTTCAGAACATGAAATTTTAACCTCCCACTATAGCAGAAAGGGTCTTTCTAGTAGTTGCACATCAAATCTAAGCTGTCTGAAGTGTTTTTCAAAAGTTATCAACACTTTTATGTTTGGCGTTCCGAAACCCACCTTATCTCAGGCTGAAAAGCGTTTTTGTGCATTGTGCCATAACTTTTCAGGAAAGCTTCAGAACATGAAATTTTAACCTCCCACTATAGCAGAAAGGGTCTTTCTCGTAGTTGCACATCAAATCTAAACTGTCTGAAGTGTTTTTCCAAAGTTATCAAAACTTTTATGTTTGGCGTTCCGAAACCCACCTTATCTCAGGCTGAAAAGCGTTTTTACGCATTGTGCCATAACTTTTCAGGGAAGCTTCAGAACATGAAATTTTAACCTCCCACTATAGCAGAAAGGGTCTTTCTAGTAGGTGCACATCAAATCTAAGCTCTCTGAAGTGTTTTTCCAAAGTTATCAACACTTTTATGTTTGGCGTTCCGAAACCCACCTTATCTCAGGCTGAAAAGCGTTTTTGTGCATTGTGCCATAACTTTTCAGGGAAGCTTCAGAACATGAAATTTTAACCTCCCACTATAGCAGAAAGGGTCTTTCTAGTAGTTGCACATCAAATCTAAACTGTCTGAAGTGTTTTTCCAAAGTTATTAACACTTTTATGTTTGGCGTTCCGAAACCCACCTTATCTCAGGCTGAAAAGCGTTTTTGTGCATTGTGCCATAACTTTTCAGGGAAGCTTCAGAACATGAAATTTTAACCTCCCACTATAGCAGAAAGGGTCTTTCTAGTAGTTGCACATCAAATCTAAACTGTCTGAAGTGTTTTTCCAAAGTTATTAACACTTTTATGTTTGGCGTTCCGAAACCCACCTTATCTCAGGCTGAAAAGCGTTTTTGTGCATTGTGCCATAACTTTTCAGGGAAGCTTCAGAACATGAAATTTTAACCTCCCACTATAGCAGAAAGGGTCTTTCTAGTAGTTGCACATCAAATCTAAACTGTCTGAAGTGTTTTTCCAAAGTTATCAACACTTTTATGTTTGGCGTTCCGAAACCCACCTTATCTCAGGCTGAAAAGCGTTTTTGTGCATTGTGCCATAAATTTTCAGGAAAGCTTCAGAACATGAAATTTTAACCTCCCACTATAGCAGAAAGGGTCTTTCTAGTAGTTGCACATCAAATCTAAACTGTCTGAAGTGTTTTTCCAAAGTTATCAACACTTTTATGTTTGGCGTTCCGAAACCCACCTTATCTCAGGCTGAAAAGCGTTTTTACGCATTGTGCCATAACTTTTCAGGGAAGCTTCAGAACATGAAATTTTAACCTCCCACTATAGCAGAAAGGATCTTTCTAGTAGGTGCACATCAAATCTAAGCTCTCTGAAGTGTTTTTCGAAAGTTATCAACACTTTTATGTTTGGCGTTCCGAAACCCACCTTATCTCAGGCTGAAAAGCGTTTTTGTGCATTGTGCCATAACTTTTCAGGGAAGCTTCAGAACATGAAATTTTAACCTCCCACTATAGCAGAAAGGGTCTTTCTAGTAGTTGCACATCAAATCTAAACTGTCTGAAGTGTTTTTCCAAAGTTATCAACACTTTTATGTTTGGCGTTCCGAAACCCACCTTATCTCAGGCTGAAAAGCGTTTTTATGCATTGTGCCATAACTTTTCAGGGAAGCTTCAGAACATGAAATTTTAACCTCCCACTATAGCAGAAAGGGTCTTTCTAGTAGGTGCACATCAAATCTAAGCTGTCTGAAGTGTTTTTCGAAAGTTATCAACACTTTTATGTTTGGCGTTCCGAAACCCACCTTATCTCAGGCTGAAAAGCGTTTTTGTGCATTGTGCCATAACTTTTCAGGGAAGCTTCAGAACATGAAATTTTAACCTCCCACTATAGCAGAAAGGGTCTTTCTAGTAGTTGCACATCAAATCTAAGCTGTCTGAAGTGTTTTTCAAAAGTTATCAACACTTTTATGTTTGGCGTTCCGAAACCCACCTTATCTCAGGCTGAAAAGCGTTTTTGTGCATTGTGCCATAACTTTTCAGGAAAGCTTCAGAACATGAAATTTTAACCTCCCACTATAGCAGAAAGGGTCGTTCTAGTAGTTGCACAATAAATCTAAACTGTCTGAAGTGTTTTTCCAAAGTTATCAACACTTTTATGTTTGGCGTTCCGAAACCCACCTTATCTCTGGCTGAAAAGCGTTTTTGTGCATTGTGCCATAACTTTTCAGGGAAGCTTCAGAACATGAAATTTTAACCTCCCACTATAGCAGAAAGGGTCTTTCTAGTAGTTGCACATCAAATCTAAACTGTCTGAAGTGTTTTTCCAAAGTTATCAACACTTTTATGTTTGGCGTTCCGAAACCCACCTTATCTCAGGCTGAAAAGCGTTTTTACGCATTGTGCCATAACTTTTCAGGGAAGCTTCAGAACATGAAATTTTAACCTCCCACTATAGCAGAAAGGGTCTTTCTAGTAGGTGCACATCAAATCTAAGCTCTCTGAAGTGTTTTTCGAAAGTTATCAACACTTTTATGTTTGGCGTTCCGAAACCCACCTTATCTCAGGCTGAAAAGCGTTTTTGTGCATTGTGCCATAACTTTTCAGGAAAGCTTCAGAACATGAAATTTTAACCTCCCACTATAGCAGAAAGGGTCTTTCTAGTAGTTGCACATCAAATCTAAACTGTCTGAAGTGTTTTTCCAAAGTTATTAACACTTTTATGTTTGGCGTTCCGAAACCCACCTTATCTCAGGCTGAAAAGCGTTTTTGTGCATTGTGCCATAACTTTTCAGGGAAGCTTCAGAACATGAAATTTTAACCTCCCACTATAGCAGAAAGGGTCTTTCTAGTAGTTGCACATCAAATCTAAACTGTCTGAAGTGTTTTTCCAAAGTTATTAACACTTTTATGTTTGGCGTTCCGAAACCCACCTTATCTCAGGCTGAAAAGCGTTTTTGTGCATTGTGCCATAACTTTTCAGGGAAGCTTCAGAACATGAAATTTTAACCTCCCACTATAGCAGAAAGGGTCTTTCTAGTAGTTGCACATCAAATCTAAACTGTCTGAAGTGTTTTTCCAAAGTTATCAACACTTTTATGTTTGGCGTTCCGAAACCCACCTTATCTCAGGCTGAAAAGCGTTTTTATGCATTGTGCCATAACTTTTCAGGGAAGCTTCAGAACATGAAATTTTAACCTCCCACTATAGCAGAAAGGGTCTTTCTAGTAGGTGCACATCAAATCTAAGCTGTCTGAAGTGTTTTTCGAAAGTTATCAACACTTTTATGTTTGGCGTTCCGAAACCCACCTTATCTCAGGCTGAAAAGCGTTTTTGTGCATTGTGCCATAACTTTTCAGGGAAGCTTCAGAACATGAAATTTTAACCTCCCACTATAGCAGAAAGGGTCTTTCTGGTAGTTGCACATCAAATCTAAGCTGTCTGAAGTGTTTTTCAAAAGTTATCAACACTTTTATGTTTGGCGTTCCGAAACCCACCTTATCTCAGGCTGAAAAGCGTTTTTGTGCATTGTGCCATAACTTTTCAGGAAAGCTTCAGAACATGAAATTTTAACCTCCCACTATAGCAGAAAGGGTCTTTCTAGTAGTTGCACATCAAATCTAAACTGTCTGAAGTGTTTTTCCAAAGTTATCAACACTTTTATGTTTGGCGTTCCGAAACCCACCTTATCTCAGGCTGAAAAGCGTTTTTGTGCATTGTGCCATAACTTTTCAGGGAAGCTTCAGAACATGAAATTTTAACCTCCCACTATAGCAGAAAGGGTCTTTCTAGTAGTTGCACATCAAATCTAAACTGTCTGAAGTGTTTTTCCAAAGTTATCAACACTTTTATGTTTGGCGTTCCGAAACCCACCTTATCTCAGGCTGAAAAGCGTTTTTACGCATTGTGCCATAACTTTTCAGGGAAGCTTCAGAACATGAAATTTTAACCTCCCACTATAGCAGAAAGGGTCTTTCTAGTAGGTGCACATCAAATCTAAGCTCTCTGAAGTGTTTTTCGAAAGTTATCAACACTTTTATGTTTGGCGTTCCGAAACCCACCTTATCTCAGGCTGAAAAGCGTTTTTGTGCATTGTGCCATAACTTTTCAGGAAAGCTTCAGAACATGAAATTTTAACCTCCCACTATAGCAGAAAGGGTCTTTCTAGTAGTTGCACATCAAATCTAAACTGTCTGAAGTGTTTTTCCAAAGTTATTAACACTTTTATGTTTGGCGTTCCGAAACCCACCTTATCTCAGGCTGAAAAGCGTTTTTGTGCATTGTGCCATAACTTTTCAGGGAAGCTTCAGAACATGAAATTTTAACCTCCCACTATAGCAGAAAGGGTCTTTCTAGTAGTTGCACATCAAATCTAAACTGTCTGAAGTGTTTTTCCAAAGTTATTAACACTTTTATGTTTGGCGTTCCGAAACCCACCTTATCTCAGGCTGAAAAGCGTTTTTGTGCATTGTGCCATAACTTTTCAGGGAAGCTTCAGAACATGAAATTTTAACCTCCCACTACAGCAGAAAGGGTCTTTCTAGTAGTTGCACATCAAATCTAAACTGTCTGAAGTGTTTTTCCAAAGTTATCAACACTTTTATGTTTGGCGTTCCGAAACCCACCTTATCTCAGGCTGAAAAGCGTTTTTACGCATTGTGCCATAACTTTTCAGGGAAGCTTCAGAACATGAAATTTTAACCTCCCACTATAGCAGAAAGGGTCTTTCTAGTAGGTGCACATCAAATCAAAGCTCTCTGAAGTGTTTTTCGAAAGTTATCAACACTTTTATGTTTGGCGTTCCGAAACCCACCTTATCTCAGGCTGAAGAGCGTTTTTGTGCATTGTGCCATAACTTTTCAGGAAAGCTTCAGAACATGAAATTTTAACCTCCCACTATAGCAGAAAGGGTCTTTCTAGTAGTTGCACATCAAATCTAAACTGTCTGAAGTGTTTTTCCAAAGTTATCAACACTTTTATGTTTGGCGTTCCGAAACCCACCTTATCTCAAGCTGAAAAGCGTTTTTACGCATTGTGCCATAACTTTTCAGGGAAGCTTCAGAACATGAAATTTTAACCTCCCACTATAGCAGAAAGGGTCTTTCTAGTAGTTGCACATCAAATCTAAGCTGTCTGAAGTGTTTTTCAAAAGTTATCAACACTTTTATGTTTGGCGTTCCGAAACCCACCTTATCTCAGGCTGAAAAGCGTTTTTGTGCATTGTGCCATAACTTTTCAGGAAAGCTTCAGAACATGAAATTTTAACCTCCCACTATAGCAGAAAGGGTCTTTCTAGTAGTTGCACATCAAATCTAAACTGTCTGAAGTGTTTTTCCAAAGTTATCAACACTTTTATGTTTGGCGTTCCGAAACCCACCTTATCTCAGGCTGAAAAGCGTTTTTACGCATTGTGCCATAACTTTTCAGGGAAGCTTCAGAACATGAAATTTTAACCTCCCACTATAGCAGAAAGGGTCTTTCTAGTAGGTGCACATCAAATCTAAGCTCTCTGAAGTGTTTTTCGAAAGTTATCAACACTTTTATGTTTGGCGTTCCGAAACCCACCTTATCTCAGGCTGAAAAGCGTTTTTGTGCATTGTGCCATAACTTTTCAGGGAAGCTTCAGAACATGAAATTTTAACCTCCCACTATAGCAGAAAGGGTCTTTCTAGTAGTTGCACATCAAATCTAAACTGTCTGAAGTGTTTTTCCAAAGTTATTAACACTTTTATGTTTGGCGTTCCGAAACCCTCCTTATCTCTGGCTGAAAAGCGTTTTTGTGCATTGTGCCATAACTTTTCAGGGAAGCTTCAGAACATGAAATTTTAACCTCCCACTATAGCAGAAAGGGTCTTTCTAGTAGTTGCACATCAAATCTAAACTGTCTGAAGTGTTTTTCCAAAGTTATCAACACTTTTATGTTTGGCGTTCCGAAACCCACCTTATCTCAGGCTGAAAAGCGTTTTTGTGCATTGTGCCATAACTTTTCAGGAAAGCTTCAGAACATGAAATTTTAACCTCCCACTATAGCAGAAAGGGTCTTTCTAGTAGTTGCTCATCAAATCTAAGCTGTCTGAAGTGTTTTTCAAAAGTTATCAACACTTTTATGTTTGGCGTTCCGAAACCCACCTTATCTCAGGCTGAAAAGCGTTTTTGTGCATTGTGCCATAACTTTTCAGGAAAGCTTCAGAACATGAAATTTTAATCTCCCACTATAGCAGAAAGGGTCTTTCTAGTAGTTGCACATCAAATCTAAACTGTCTGAAGTGTTTTTCCAAAGTTATCAACACTTTTATGTTTGGCGTTCCGAAACCCACCTTATCTCAGGCTGAAAAGCGTTTTTGTGCATTGTGCCATAACTTTTCAGGAAAGCTTCAGAACATGAAATTTTAACCTCCCACTATAGCAGAAAGGGTCTTTCTAGTAGTTGCACATCAAATCTAAACTGTCTGAAGTGTTTTTCCAAAGTTATCAACACTTTTATGTTTGGCGTTCCGAAACCCACCTTATCTCAGGCTGAAAAGCGTTTTTACGCATTGTGCCATAACTTTTCAGGGAAGCTTCAGAACATGAAATTTTAACCTCCCACTATAGCAGAAAGTGTCTTTCTAGTAGTTGCACATCAAATCTAAACTGTCTGAAGTGTTTTTCCAAAGTTATTAACACTTTTATGTTTGGCGTTCCGAAACCCACCTTATCTCAGGCTGAAAAGCGTTTTTGTGCATTGTGCCATAACTTTTCAGGGAAGCTTCAGAACATGAAATTTTAACCTCCCACTATAGCAGAAAGGGTCTTTCTAGTAGTTGCACATCAAATCTAAACTGTCTGAAGTGTTTTTCCAAAGTTATTAACACTTTTATGTTTGGCGTTCCGAAACCCACCTTATCTCAGGCTGAAAAGCGTTTTTGTGCATTGTGCCATAACTTTTCAGGGAAGCTTCAGAACATGAAATTTTAACCTCCCACTATAGCAGAAAGGGTCTTTCTAGTAGTTGCACATCAAATCTAAACTGTCTGAAGTGTTTTTCCAAAGTTATCAACACTTTTATGTTTGGCGTTCCGAAACCCACCTTATCTCAGGCTGAAAAGCGTTTTTACGCATTGTGCCATAACTTTTCAGGGAAGCTTCAGAACATGAAATTTTAACCTCCCACTATAGCAGAAAGGGTCTTTCTAGTAGGTGCACATCAAATCTAAGCTGTCTGAAGTGTTTTTCGAAAGTTATCAACACTTTTATGTTTGGCGTTCCGAAACCCACCTTATCTCAGGCTGAAAAGCGTTTTTGTGCATTGTGCCATAACTTTTCAGGGAAGCTTCAGAACATGAAATTTTAACCTCCCACTATAGCAGAAAGGGTCTTTCTAGTAGTTGCACATCAAATCTAAGCTGTCTGAAGTGTTTTTCAAAAGTTATCAACACTTTTATGTTTGGCGTTCCGAAACCCACCTTATCTCAGGCTGAAAAGCGTTTTTGTGCATTGTGCCATAACTTTTCAGGAAAGCTTCAGAACATGAAATTTTAACCTCCCACTATAGCAGAAAGGGTCTTTCTAGTAGTTGCACATCAAATCTAAACTGTCTGAAGTGTTTTTCCAAAGTTATCAACACTTTTATGTTTGGCGTTCCGAAACCCACCTTATCTCAGGCTGCAAAGCGTTTTTACGCATTGTGCCATAACTTTTCAGGGAAGCTTCAGAACATGAAATTTTAACCTCCCACTATAGCAGAAAGGATCTTTCTAGTAGGTGCACATCAAATCTAAGCTCTCTGAAGTGTTTTTCGAAAGTTATCAACACTTTTATGTTTGGCGTTCCGAAACCCACCTTATCTCAGGCTGAAAAGCGTTTTTGTGCATTGTGCCATAACTTTTCAGGGAAGCTTCAGAACATGAAATTTTAACCTCCCACTATAGCAGAAAGGGTCTTTCTAGTAGTTGCACATCAAATCTAAACTGTCTGAAGTGTTTTTCCAAAGTTATTAACACTTTTATGTTTGGCGTTCCGAAACCCACCTTATCTCAGGCTGAAAAGCGTTTTTGTGCATTGTGCCATAACTTTTCAGGGAAGCTTCAGAACATGAAATTTTAACCTCCCACTATAGCAGAAAGGGTCTTTCTAGTAGTTGCACATCAAATCTAAACTGTCTGAAGTGTTTTTCCAAAGTTATCAACACTTTTATGTTTGGCGTTCCGAAACCCACCTTATCTCAGGCTGAAAAGCGTTTTTGTGCATTGTGCCATAACTTTTCAGGGAAGCTTCAGAACATGAAATTTGAACCTCCCACTATAGCAGAAAGGGTCTTTCTAGTAGTTGCACATCAAATCTAAGCTGTCTGAAGTGTTTTTCAAAAGTTATCAACACTTTTATGTTTGGCGTTCCGAAACCCACCTTATCTCAGGCTGAAAAGCGTTTTTGTGCATTGTGCCATAACTTTTCAGGAAAGCTTCAGAACATGAAATTTTAACCTCCCACTATAGCAGAAAGGGTCTTTCTAGTAGTTGCACATCAAATCTAAACTGTCTGAAGTGTTTTTCCAAAGTTATCAACACTTTTATGTTTGGCGTTCCGAAACCCACCTTATCTCAGGCTGAAAAGCGTTTTTACGCATTGTGCCATAACTTTTCAGGGAAGCTTCAGAACATGAAATTTTAACCTCCCACTATAGCAGAAAGGGTCTTTCTAGTAGTTGCACATCAAATCTAAACTGTCTGAAGTGTTTTTCCAAAGTTATCAACACTTTTATGTTTGGCGTTCCGAAACCCACCTTATCTCAGGCTGAAAAGCGTTTTTACGCATTGTGCCATAACTTTTCAGGGAAGCTTCAGAACATGAAATTTTAACCTCCCACTATAGCAGAAAGGGTCTTTCTAGTAGGTGCACATCAAATCTAAGCTGTCTGAAGTGTTTTTCGAAAGTTATCAACACTTTTATGTTTGGCGTTCCGAAACCCACCTTATCTCAGGCTGAAAAGCGTTTTTGTGCATTGTGCCATAACTTTTCAGGGAAGCTTCAGAACATGAAATTTTAACCTCCCACTATAGCAGAAAGGGTCTTTCTAGTAGTTGCACATCAAATCTAAGCTGTCTGAAGTGTTTTTCAAAAGTTATCAACACTTTTATGTTTGGCGTTCCGAAACCCACCTTATCTCAGGCTGAAAAGCGTTTTTGTGCATTGTGCCATAACTTTTCAGGAAAGCTTCAGAACATGAAATTTTAACCTCCCACTATAGCAGAAAGGGTCTTTCTAGTAGTTGCACATCAAATCTAAACTGTCTGAAGTGTTTTTCCAAAGTTATCAACACTTTTATGTTTGGCGTTCCGAAACCCACCTTATCTCAGGCTGCAAAGCGTTTTTACGCATTGTGCCATAACTTTTCAGGGAAGCTTCAGAACATGAAATTTTAACCTCCCACTATAGCAGAAAGGATCTTTCTAGTAGGTGCACATCAAATCTAAGCTCTCTGAAGTGTTTTTCGAAAGTTATCAACACTTTTATGTTTGGCGTTCCGAAACCCACCTTATCTCAGGCTGAAAAGCGTTTTTGTGCATTGTGCCATAACTTTTCAGGGAAGCTTCAGAACATGAAATTTTAACCTCCCACTATAGCAGAAAGGGTCTTTCTAGTAGTTGCACATCAAATCTAAACTGTCTGAAGTGTTTTTCCAAAGTTATTAACACTTTTATGTTTGGCGTTCCGAAACCCACCTTATCTCAGGCTGAAAAGCGTTTTTGTGCATTGTGCCATAACTTTTCAGGGAAGCTTCAGAACATGAAATTTTAACCTCCCACTATAGCAGAAAGGGTCTTTCTAGTAGTTGCACATCAAATCTAAACTGTCTGAAGTGTTTTTCCAAAGTTATCAACACTTTTATGTTTGGCGTTCCGAAACCCACCTTATCTCAGGCTGAAAAGCGTTTTTGTGCATTGTGCCATAACTTTTCAGGGAAGCTTCAGAACATGAAATTTGAACCTCCCACTATAGCAGAAAGGGTCTTTCTAGTAGTTGCACATCAAATCTAAGCTGTCTGAAGTGTTTTTCAAAAGTTATCAACACTTTTATGTTTGGCGTTCCGAAACCCACCTTATCTCAGGCTGAAAAGCGTTTTTGTGCATTGTGCCATAACTTTTCAGGAAAGCTTCAGAACATGAAATTTTAACCTCCCACTATAGCAGAAAGGGTCTTTCTAGTAGTTGCACATCAAATCTAAACTGTCTGAAGTGTTTTTCCAAAGTTATCAACACTTTTATGTTTGGCGTTCCGAAACCCACCTTATCTCAGGCTGAAAAGCGTTTTTACGCATTGTGCCATAACTTTTCAGGGAAGCTTCAGAACATGAAATTTTAACCTCCCACTATAGCAGAAAGGATCTTTCTAGTAGGTGCACATCAAATCTAGGCTCTCTGAAGTGTTTTTCGAAAGTTATCAACACTTTTATGTTTGGCGTTCCGAAACCCACCTTATCTCAGGCTGAAAAGCGTTTTTGTGCATTGTGCCATAACTTTTCAGGGAAGCTTCAGAACATGAAATTTTAACCTCCCACTATAGCAGAAAGGGTCTTTCTAGTAGGTGCACATCAAATCTAAGCTGTCTGAAGTGTTTTTCGAAAGTTATCAACACTTTTATGTTTGGCGTTCCGAAACCCACCTTATCTCAGGCTGAAAAGCGTTTTTGTGCATTGTGCCATAACTTTTCAGGGAAGCTTCAGAACATGAAATTTTAACCTCCCACTATAGCAGAAAGGGTCTTTCTAGTAGTTGCACATCAACTCTAAGCTGTCTGAAGTGTTTTTCAAAAGTTATCAACACTTTTATGTTTGGCGTTCCGAAACCCACCTTATCTCAGGCTGAAAAGCGTTTTTGTGCATTGTGCCATAACTTTTCAGGAAAGCTTCAGAACATGAAATTTTAACCTCCCACTATAGCAGAAAGGGTCTTTCTAGTAGTTGCACATCAAATCTAAACTGTCTGAAGTGTTTTTCCAAAGTTATCAACACTTTTATGTTTGGCGTTCCGAAACCCACCTTATCTCAGGCTGCAAAGCGTTTTTACGCATTGTGCCATAACTTTTCAGGGAAGCTTCAGAACATGAAATTTTAACCTCCCACTATAGCAGAAAGGATCTTTCTAGTAGGTGCACATCAAATCTAAGCTCTCTGAAGTGTTTTTCGAAAGTTATCAACACTTTTATGTTTGGCGTTCCGAAACCCACCTTATCTCAGGCTGAAAAGCGTTTTTGTGCATTGTGCCATAACTTTTCAGGGAAGCTTCAGAACATGAAATTTTAACCTCCCACTATAGCAGAAAGGGTCTTTCTAGTAGTTGCACATCAAATCTAAACTGTCTGAAGTGTTTTTCCAAAGTTATCAACACTTTTATGTTTGGCGTTCCGAAACCCACCTTATCTCAGGCTGAAAAGCGTTTTTGTGCATTGTGCCATAACTTTTCAGGGAAGCTTCAGAACATGAAATTTGAACCTCCCACTATAGCAGAAAGGGTCTTTCTAGTAGTTGCACATCAAATCTAAGCTGTCTGAAGTGTTTTTCAAAAGTTATCAACACTTTTATGTTTGGCGTTCCGAAACCCACCTTATCTCAGGCTGAAAAGCGTTTTTGTGCATTGTGCCATAACTTTTCAGGAAAGCTTCAGAACATGAAATTTTAACCTCCCACTATAGCAGAAAGGGTCTTTCTAGTAGTTGCACATCAAATCTAAACTGTCTGAAGTGTTTTTCCAAAGTTATCAACACTTTTATGTTTGGCGTTCCGAAACCCACCTTATCTCAGGCTGAAAAGCGTTTTTACGCATTGTGCCATAACTTTTCAGGGAAGCTTCAGAACATGAAATTTTAACCTCCCACTATAGCAGAAAGGATCTTTCTAGTAGGTGCACATCAAATCTAAGCTCTCTGAAGTGTTTTTCGAAAGTTATCAACACTTTTATGTTTGGCGTTCCGAAACCCACCTTATCTCAGGCTGAAAAGCGTTTTTGTGCATTGTGCCATAACTTTTCAGGGAAGCTTCAGAACATGAAATTTTAACCTCCCACTATAGCAGAAAGGGTCTTTCTAGTAGTTGCACATCAAATCTAAACTGTCTGAAGTGTTTTTCCAAAGTTATTAACACTTTTATGTTTGGCGTTCCGAAACCCACCTTATCTCAGGCTGAAAAGCGTTTTTGTGCATTGTGCCATAACTTTTCAGGGAAGCTTCAGAACATGAAATTTTAACCTCGCACTATAGCAGAAAGGGTCTTTCTTGTAGTTGCACATCAAATCTAAACTGTCTGAAGTGTTTTTCCAAAGTTATCAACACTTTTATGTTTGGCGTTCCGAAACCCACCTTATCTCAGGCTGAAAAGCGTTTTTGTGCATTGTGCCATAACTTTTCAGGGAAGCTTCAGAACATGAAATTTTAACCTCCCACTATAGCAGAAAGGGTCTTTCTGGTAGTTGCACATCAAATCTAAGCTGTCTGAAGTGTTTTTCAAAAGTTATCAACACTTTTATGTTTGGCGTTCCGAAACCCACCTTATCTCAGGCTGAAAAGCGTTTTTGTGCATTGTGCCATAACTTTTCAGGAAAGCTTCAGAACATGAAATTTTAACCTCCCACTATAGCAGAAAGGGTCTTTCTAGTAGTTGCACATCAAATCTAAACTGTCTGAAGTGTTTTTCCAAAGTTATCAACACTTTTATGTTTGGCGTTCCGAAACCCACCTTATCTCAGGCTGAAAAGCGTTTTTGTGCATTGTGCCATAACTTTTCAGGGAAGCTTCAGAACATGAAATTTTAACCTCCCACTATAGCAGAAAGGGTCTTTCTAGTAGTTGCACATCAAATCTAAACTGTCTGAAGTGTTTTTCCAAAGTTATCAACACTTTTATGTTTGGCGTTCCGAAACCCACCTTATCTCAGGCTGAAAAGCGTTTTTACGCATTGTGCCATAACTTTTCAGGGAAGCTTCAGAACATGAAATTTTAACCTCCCACTATAGCAGAAAGGGTCTTTCTAGTAGGTGCACATCAAATCTAAGCTCTCTGAAGTGTTTTTCGAAAGTTATCAACACTTTTATGTTTGGCGTTCCGAAACCCACCTTATCTCAGGCTGAAAAGCGTTTTTGTGCATTGTGCCATAACTTTTCAGGAAAGCTTCAGAACATGAAATTTTAACCTCCCACTATAGCAGAAAGGGTCTTTCTAGTAGTTGCACATCAAATCTAAACTGTCTGAAGTGTTTTTCCAAAGTTATTAACACTTTTATGTTTGGCGTTCCGAAACCCACCTTATCTCAGGCTGAAAAGCGTTTTTGTGCATTGTGCCATAACTTTTCAGGGAAGCTTCAGAACATGAAATTTTAACCTCCCACTATAGCAGAAAGGGTCTTTCTAGTAGTTGCACATCAAATCTAAACTGTCTGAAGTGTTTTTCCAAAGTTATTAACACTTTTATGTTTGGCGTTCCGAAACCCACCTTATCTCAGGCTGAAAAGCGTTTTTGTGCATTGTGCCATAACTTTTCAGGGAAGCTTCAGAACATGAAATTTTAACCTCCCACTACAGCAGAAAGGGTCTTTCTAGTAGTTGCACATCAAATCTAAACTGTCTGAAGTGTTTTTCCAAAGTTATCAACACTTTTATGTTTGGCGTTCCGAAACCCACCTTATCTCAGGCTGAAAAGCGTTTTTACGCATTGTGCCATAACTTTTCAGGGAAGCTTCAGAACATGAAATTTTAACCTCCCACTATAGCAGAAAGGGTCTTTCTAGTAGGTGCACATCAAATCAAAGCTCTCTGAAGTGTTTTTCGAAAGTTATCAACACTTTTATGTTTGGCGTTCCGAAACCCACCTTATCTCAGGCTGAAGAGCGTTTTTGTGCATTGTGCCATAACTTTTCAGGAAAGCTTCAGAACATGAAATTTTAACCTCCCACTATAGCAGAAAGGGTCTTTCTAGTAGTTGCACATCAAATCTAAACTGTCTGAAGTGTTTTTCCAAAGTTATTAACACTTTTATGTTTGGCGTTCCGAAACCCACCTTATCTCAGGCTGAAAAGCGTTTTTGTGCATTGTGCCATAACTTTTCAGGGAAGCTTCAGAACATGAAATTTTAACCTCCCACTATAGCAGAAAGGGTCTTTCTAGTAGTTGCACATCAAATCTAAACTGTCTGAAGTGTTTTTCAAAAGTTATAAACACTTTTATGTTTGGCGTTCCGAAACCCACCTTATCTCAGGCTGAAAAGCGTTTTTGTGCATTGTGCCATAACTTTTCAGGGAAGCTTCAGAACATGAAATTTTAACCTCCCACTATAGCAGAAAGGGTCTTTCTAGTAGTTGCACATCAAATCTAAACTGTCTGAAGTGTTTTTCCAAAGTTATCAACACTTTTATGTTTGGCGTTCCGAAACCCACCTTATCTCAGGCTGAAAAGCGTTTTTACGCATTGTGCCATAACTTTTCAGGGAAGCTTCAGAACATGAAATTTTAACCTCCCACTATAGCAGAAAGGGTCTTTCTAGTAGTTGCACATCAAATCTAAGCTGTCTGAAGTGTTTTTCAAAAGTTATCAACACTTTTATGTTTGGCGTTCCGAAACCCACCTTATCTCAGGCTGAAAAGCGTTTTTGTGCATTGTGCCATAACTTTTCAGGAAAGCTTCAGAACATGAAATTTTAACCTCCCACTATAGCAGAAAGGGTCTTTCTAGTAGTTGCACATCAAATCTAAACTGTCTGAAGTGTTTTTCCAAAGTTATCAACACTTTTATGTTTGGCGTTCCGAAACCCACCTTATCTCAGGCTGAAAAGCGTTTTTGTGCATTGTGCCATAACTTTTCAGGGAAGCTTCAGAACATGAAATTTTAACCTCCCACTATAGCAGAAAGGGTCTTTCTAGTAGTTGCACATCAAATCTAAACTGTCTGAAGTGTTTTTCCAAAGTTATCAACACTTTTATGTTTGCCGTTCCGAAACCCACCTTATCTCAGGCTGAAAAGCGTTTTTGTGCATTGTGCCATAACTTTTCAGGGAAGCTTCAGAACATGAAATTTTAACCTCCCACTATAGCAGAAAGGGTCTTTCTAGTAGTTGCACATCAAATCTAAGCTGTCTGAAGTGTTTTTCAAAAGTTATCAACACTTTTATGTTTGGCGTTCCGAAACCCACCTTATCTCAGGCTGAAAAGCGTTTTTGTGCATTGTGCCATAACTTTTCAGGAAAGCTTCAGAACATGAAATTTTAACCTCCCACTATAGCAGAAAGGGTCTTTCTAGTAGTTGCACATCAAATCTAAGCTGTCTGAAGTGTTTTTCCAAAGTTATCAACACTTTTATGTTTGGCGTTCCGAAACCCACCTTATCTCAGGCTGAAAAGCGTTTTTGTGCATTGTGCCATAACTTTTCAGGGAAGCTTCAGAACATGAAATTTTAACCTCCCACTATAGCAGAAAGGGTCTTTCTAGTAGTTGCACATCAAATCTAAGCTGTCTGAAGTGTTTTTCAAAAGTTATCAACACTTTTATGTTTGGCGTTCCGAAACCCACCTTATCTCAGGCTGAAAAGCGTTTTTGTGCATTGTGCCATAACTTTTCAGGGAAGCTTCAGAACATGAAATTTTAACCTCCCACTATAGCAGAAAGGGTCTTTCTAGTAGTTGCACATCAAATCTAAACTGTCTGAAGTGTTTTTCCAAAGTTATCAACACTTTTATGTTTGGCGTTCCGAAACCCACCTTATCTCAGGCTGAAAAGCGTTTTTACGCATTGTGCCATAACTTTTCAGGGAAGCTTCAGAACATGAAATTTTAACCTCCCACTATAGCAGAAAGGGTCTTTCTAGTAGTTGCACATCAAATCTAAGCTGTCTGAAGTGTTTTTCAAAAGTTATCAACACTTTTATGTTTGGCGTTCCGAAACCCACCTTATCTCAGGCTGAAAAGCGTTTTTGTGCATTGTGCCATAACTTTTCAGGAAAGCTTCAGAACATGAAATTTTAACCCCCCACTATAGCAGAAAGGGTCTTTCTAGTAGTTGCACATCAAATCTAAACTGTCTGAAGTGTTTTTCCAAAGTTATCAACACTTTTATGTTTGGCGTTCCGAAACCCACCTTATCTCAGGCTGAAAAGCTTTTTTACGCATTGTGCCATAACTTTTCAGGGAAGCTTCAGAACATGAAATTTTAACCTCCCACTATAGCAGAAAGGGTCTTTCTCGTAGGTGCACATCAAATCTAAGCTCTCTGAAGTGTTTTTCGAAAGTTATCAACACTTTTATGTTTGGCGTTCCGAAACCCACCTTATCTCAGGCTGAAAAGCGTTTTTGTGCATTGTGCCATAACTTTTCAGGGAAGCTTCAGAACATGAAATTTTAACCTCCCACTATAGCAGAAAGGGTCTTTCTAGTAGTTGCACATCAAATCTAAACTGTCTGAAGTGTTTTTCCAAAGTTATTAACACTTTTATGTTTGGCGTTCCGAAACCCACCTTATCTCAGGCTGAAAAGCGTTTTTGTGCATTGTGCCATAACTTTTCAGGGAAGCTTCAGAACATGAAATTTTAACCTCCCACTATAGCAGAAAGGGTCTTTCTAGTAGTTGCACATCAAATCTAAACTGTCTGAAGTGTTTTTCCAAAGTTATCAACACTTTTATGTTTGGCGTTCCGAAACCCACCTTATCTCAGGCTTAAAAGTGTTTTTGTGCATTGTGCCATAACTTTTCAGGGAAGCTTCAGAACATGAAATTTTAACCTCCCACTATAGCAGAAAGGGTCTTTCTAGTAGTTGCACATCAAATCTAAGCTGTCTGAAGTGTTTTTCAAAAGTTATCAGCACTTTTATGTTTGGCGTTCCGAAACCCACCTTATCTCAGGCTGAAAAGCGTTTTTGTGCATTGTGCCATAACTTTTCAGGAAAGCTTCAGAACATGACATTTTAACCTCCCACTATAGCAGAAAGGGTCTTTCTAGTAGTTGCACATCAAATCTAAACTGTCTGAAGTGTTTTTCCAAAGTTATCAACACTTTTATGTTTGGCGTTCCGAAACCCACCTTATCTCAGGCTGAAAAGCGTTTTTACGCATTGTGCCATAACTTTTCAGGGAAGCTTCAGAACATGAAATTTTAACCTCCCACTATAGCAGAAAGGGTCTTTCTAGTAGGTGCACATCAAATCTAAGCTCTCTGAAGTGTTTTTCGAAAGTTATCAGCACTTTTATGTTTGGCGTTCCGAAACCCACCTTATCTCAGGCTGAAAAGCGTTTTTGTGCATTGTGCCATAACTTTTCAGGAAAGCTTCAGAACATGAAATTTTAACCTCCCACTATAGCAGAAAGTGTCTTTCTAGTAGTTGCACATCAAATCTAAACTGTCTGAAGTGTTTTTCCAAAGTTATTAACACTTTTATGTTTGGCGTTCCAAAACCCACCTTATCTCAGGCTGAAAAGCGTTTTTGTGCATTGTGCCATAACTTTTCAGGGAAGCTTCAGAACATGAAATTTTAACCTCCCACTATAGCAGAAAGGGTCTTTCTAGTAGTTGCACATCAAATCTAAACTCTCTGAAGTGTTTTTCCAAAGTTATTAACACTTTTATGTTTGGCGTTCCGAAACCCACCTTGTCTCAGGCTGAAAAGCGTTTTTGTGCATTGTGCCATAACTTTTCAGGGAAGCTTCAGAACATAAAATTTTAACCTCCCACTATAGCAGAAAGGGTCTTTCTAGTAGTTGCACATCAAATCTAAACTGTCTGAAGTGTTTTTCCAAAGTTATCAACACTTTTATGTTTGGCGTTCCGAAACCCACCTTATCTCAGGCTGAAAAGCGTTTTTACGCATTGTGCCATAACTTTTCAGGGAAGCTTCAGAACATGAAATTTTAACCTCCCACTATAGCAGAAAGGGTCTTTCTAGTAGGTGCACATCAAATCTAAGCTGTCTGAAGTGTTTTTCCAAAGTTATCAACACTTTTATGTTTGGCGTTCCGAAACCCACCTTATCTCAGGCTGAAAAGCGTTTTTGTGCATTGTGCCATAACTTTTCAGGGAAGCTTCAGAACATGAAATTTTAACCTCCCACTATAGCAGAAAGGGTCTTTCTAGTAGTTGCACATCAAATCTAAGCTGTCTGAAGTGTTTTTCAAAAGTTATCAACACTTTTATGTTTGGCGTTCCGAAACCCACCTTATCTCAGGCTGAAAAGCGTTTTGTGCATTGTGCCATAACTTTTCAGGAAAGCTTCAGAACATGAAATTTTAACCCCCCACTATAGCAGAAAGGGTCTTTCTAGTAGTTGCACATCAAATCTAAACTGTCTGAAGTGTTTTTCCAAAGTTATCAACACTTTTATGTTTGGCGTTCCGAAACCCACCTTATCTCAGGCTGAAAAGCGTTTTTGTGCATTGTGCCATAACTTTTCAGGGAAGCTTCAGAACATGAAATTTTAACCTCCCACTATAGCAGAAAGGATCTTTCTAGTAGGTGCACATCAAATCTAAGCTCTCTGATGTGTTTTTCGAAAGTTATCAACACTTTTATGTTTGGCGTTCCGAAACCCACCTTATCTCAGGCTGAAAAGCGTTTTTGTGCATTGTGCCATAACTTTTCAGGGAAGCTTCAGAACATGAAATTTTAACCTCCCACTATAGCAGAAAGGGTCTTTCTAGTAGTTGCACATCAAATCTAAGCTGTCTGAAGTGTTTTTCAAAAGTTATCAACACTTTTATGTTTGGCGTTCCGAAACCCACCTTATCTCAGGCTGAAAAGCGTTTTTGTGCATTGTGCCATAACTTTTCAGGAAAGCTTCAGAACATGAAATTTTAACCTCCCACTATAGCAGAAAGGGTCTTTCTAGTAGTTGCACATCAAATCTAAATTGTCTGAAGTGTTTTTCCAAAGTTATCAACACTTTTATGTTTGGCGTTCCGAAACCCACCTTATCTCAGGCTGAAAAGCGTTTTTGTGCATTGTGCCATAACTTTTCAGGGAAGCTTCAGAACATGAAATTTTAACCTCCCACTATAGCAGAAAGGGTCTTTCTAGTAGTTGCACATCAAATCGAAGCTGTCTGAAGTGTTTTTCAAAAGTTATCAACACTTTTATGTTTGGCGTTCCGAAACCCACCTTATCTCAGGCTGAAAAGCGTTTTTGTGCATTGTGCCATAACTTTTCAGGAAAGCTTCAGAACATGAAATTTTAACCTCCCACTATAGCAGAAAGGGTCTTTCTAGTAGTTGCACATCAAATCTAAACTGTCTGAAGTGTTTTTCCAAAGTTATCAACACTTTTATGTTTGGCGTTCCGAAACCCACCTTATCTCAGGCTGAAAAGCGTTTTTACGCATTGTGCCATAACTTTTCAGGGAAGCTTCAGAACATGAAATTTTAACCTCCCACTATAGCAGAAAGGATCTTTCTAGTAGGTGCACATCAAATCTAAGCTCTCTGAAGTGTTTTTCGAAAGTTATCAACACTTTTATGTTTGGCGTTCCGAAACCCACCTTATCTCAGGCTGAAAAGCGTTTTTGTGCATTGTGCCATAACTTTTCAGGGAAGCTTCAGAACATGAAATTTTAACCTCCCACTATAGCAGAAAGGGTCTTTCTAGTAGTTGCACATCAAATCTAAACTGTCTGAAGTGTTTTTCCAAAGTTATTAACACTTTTATGTTTGGCGTTCCGAAACCCACCTTATCTCAGGCTGAAAAGCGTTTTTATGCATTGTGCCATAACTTTTCAGGGAAGCTTCAGAACATGAAATTTTAACCTCCCACTATAGCAGAAAGGGTCTTTCTAGTAGGTGCACATCAAATCTAAGCTGTCTGAAGTGTTTTTCGAAAGTTATCAACACTTTTATGTTTGGCGTTCCGAAACCCACCTTATCTCAGGCTGAAAAGCGTTTTTGTGCATTGTGCCATAACTTTTCAGGGAAGCTTCAGAACATGAAATTTTAACCTCCCACTATAGCAGAAAGGGTCTTTCTAGTAGTTGCACATCAAATCTAAGCTGTCTGAAGTGTTTTTCAAAAGTTATCAACACTTTTATGTTTGGCGTTCCGAAACCCACCTTATCTCAGGCTGAAAAGCGTTTTTGTGCATTGTGCCATAACTTTTCAGGAAAGCTTCAGAACATGAAATTTTAACCTCCCACTATAGCAGAAAGGGTCTTTCTAGTAGTTGCACATCAAATCTAAGCTGTCTGAAGTGTTTTTCAAAAGTTATCAACACTTTTATGTTTGGCGTTCCGAAACCCACCTTATCTCAGGCTGAAAAGCGTTTTTGTGCATTGTGCCATAACTTTTCAGGAAAGCTTCAGAACATGAAATTTTAACCTCCCACTATAGCAGAAAGGGTCTTTCTAGTAGTTGCACATCAAATCTAAACTGTCTGAAGTGTTTTTCCAAAGTTATCAACACTTTTATGTTTGGCGTTCCGAAACCCACCTTATCTCAGGCTGAAAAGCGTTTTTACGCATTGTGCCATAACTTTTCAGGGAAGCTTCAGAACATGAAATTTTAACCTCCCACTATAGCAGAAAGGATCTTTCTAGTAGGTGCACATCAAATCTAAGCTCTCTGAAGTGTTTTTCGAAAGTTATCAACACTTTTATGTTTGGCGTTCCGAAACCCACCTTATCTCAGGCTGAAAAGCGTTTTTGTGCATTGTGCCATAACTTTTCAGGGAAGCTTCAGAACATGAAATTTTAACCTCCCACTATAGCAGAAAGGGTCTTTCTAGTAGTTGCACATCAAATCTAAACTGTCTGAAGTGTTTTTCCAAAGTTATTAACACTTTTATGTTTGGCGTTCCGAAACCCACCTTATCTCAGGCTGAAAAGCGTTTTTATGCATTGTGCCATAACTTTTCAGGGAAGCTTCAGAACATGAAATTTTAACCTCCCACTATAGCAGAAAGGGTCTTTCTAGTAGGTGCACATCAAATCTAAGCTGTCTGAAGTGTTTTTCGAAAGTTATCAACACTTTTATGTTTGGCGTTCCGAAACCCACCTTATCTCAGGCTGAAAAGCGTTTTTGTGCATTGTGCCATAACTTTTCAGGGAAGCTTCAGAACATGAAATTTTAACCTCCCACTATAGCAGAAAGGGTCTTTCTAGTAGTTGCACATCAAATCTAAGCTGTCTGAAGTGTTTTTCAAAAGTTATCAACACTTTTATGTTTGGCGTTCCGAAACCCACCTTATCTCAGGCTGAAAAGCGTTTTTGTGCATTGTGCCATAACTTTTCAGGAAAGCTTCAGAACATGAAATTTTAACCTCCCACTATAGCAGAAAGGGTCTTTCTAGTAGTTGCACATCAAATCTAAACTGTCTGAAGTGTTTTTCCAAAGTTATCAACACTTTTATGTTTGGCGTTCCGAAACCCACCTTATCTCAGGCTGAAAAGCGTTTTTGTGCATTGTGCCATAACTTTTCAGGGAAGCTTCAGAACATGAAATTTTAACCTCCCACTATAGCAGAAAGGGTCCTTCTAGTAGTTGCACATCAAATCTAAACTGTCTGAAGTGTTTTTCCAAAGTTATCAACACTTTTATGTTTGGCGTTCCGAAACCCACCTTATCTCAGGCTGAAAAGCGTTTTTACGCATTGTGCCATAACTTTTCAGGGAAGCTTCAGAACATGAAATTTTAACCTCCCACTATAGCAGAAAGGGTCTTTCTAGTAGGTGCACATCAAATCTAAGCTCTCTGAAGTGTTTTTCGAAAGTTATCAACACTTTTATGTTTGGCGTTCCGAAACCCACCTTATCTCAGGCTGAAAAGCGTTTTTGTGCATTGTGCCATAACTTTTCAGGAAAGCTTCAGAACATGAAATTTTAACCTCCCACTATAGCAGAAAGGGTCTTTCTAGTAGTTGCACATCAAATCTAAACTGTCTGAAGTGTTTTTCCAAAGTTATTAACACTTTTATGTTTGGCGTTCCGAAACCCACCTTATCTCAGGCTGAAAAGCGTTTTTGTGCATTGTGCCATAACTTTTCAGGGAAGCTTCAGAACATGAAATTTTAACCTCCCACTATAGCAGAAAGGGTCTTTCTAGTAGTTGCACATCAAATCTAAACTGTCTGAAGTGTTTTTCCAAAGTTATTAACACTTTTATGTTTGGCGTTCCGAAACCCACCTTATCTCAGGCTGAAAAGCGTTTTTGTGCATTGTGCCATAACTTTTCAGGGAAGCTTCAGAACATGAAATTTTAACCTCCCACTTTAGCAGAAAGGGTCTTTCTAGTAGTTGCACATCAAATCTAAACTGTCTGAAGTGTTTTTCCAAAGTTATCAACACTTTTATGTTTGGCGTTCCGAAACCCACCTTATCTCAGGCTGAAAAGCGTTTTTACGCATTGTGCCATAACTTTTCAGGGAAGCTTCAGAACATGAAATTTTAACCTCCCACTATAGCAGAAAGGGTCTTTCTAGTAGGTGCACATCAAATCTAAGCTCTCTGAAGTGTTTTTCGAAAGTTATCAACACTTTTATGTTTGGCGTTCCGAAACCCACCTTATCTCAGGCTGAAGAGCGTTTTTGTGCATTGTGCCATAACTTTTCAGGAAAGCTTCAGAACATGAAATTTTAACCTCCCACTATAGCAGAAAGGGTCTTTCTAGTAGTTGCACATCAAATCTAAACTGTCTGAAGTGTTTTTCCAAAGTTATTAACACTTTTATGTTTGGCGTTCCGAAACCCACCTTATCTCAGGCTGAAAAGCGTTTTTGTGCATTGTGCCATAACTTTTCAGGGAAGCTTCAGAACATGAAATTTTAACCTCCCACTATAGCAGAAAGGGTCTTTCTAGTAGTTGCACATCAAATCTAAACTGTCTGAAGTGTTTTTCCAAAGTTATCAACACTTTTATGTTTGGCGTTCCGAAACCCACCTTATCTCAGGCTGAAAAGCGTTTTTGTGCATTGTGCCATAACTTTTCAGGGAAGCTTCAGAACATGAAATTTTAACCTCCCACTATAGCAGAAAGGGTCTTTCTAGTAGTTGCACATCAAATCTAAACTGTCTGAAGTGTTTTTCCAAAGTTATCAACACTTTTATGTTTGGCGTTCCGAAACCCACCTTATCTCAGGCTGAAAAGCGTTTTTACGCATTGTGCCATAACTTTTCAGGGAAGCTTCAGAACATGAAATTTTAACCTCCCACTATAGCAGAAAGGGTCTTTCTAGTAGTTGCACATCAAATCTAAGCTGTCTGAAGTGTTTTTCAAAAGTTATCAACACTTTTATGTTTGGCGTTCCGAAACCCACCTTATCTCAGGCTGAAAAGCGTTTTTGTGCATTGTGCCATAACTTTTCAGGAAAGCTTCAGAACATGAAATTTTAACCTCCCACTATAGCAGAAAGGGTCTTTCTAGTAGTTGCACATCAAATCTAAACTGTCTGAAGTGTTTTTCCAAAGTTATCAACACTTTTATGTTTGGCGTTCCGAAACCCACCTTATCTCAGGCTGAAAAGCGTTTTTGTGCATTGTGCCATAACTTTTCAGGGAAGCTTCAGAACATGAAATTTTAACCTCCCACTATAGCAGAAAGGGTCTTTCTAGTAGTTGCACATCAAATCTAAACTGTCTGAAGTGTTTTTCCAAAGTTATCAACACTTTTATGTTTGCCGTTCCGAAACCCACCTTATCTCAGGCTGAAAAGCGTTTTTGTGCATTGTGCCATAACTTTTCAGGGAAGCTTCAGAACATGAAATTTTAACCTCCCACTATAGCAGAAAGGGTCTTTCTAGTAGTTGCACATCAAATCTAAGCTGTCTGAAGTGTTTTTCAAAAGTTATCAACACTTTTATGTTTGGCGTTCCGAAACCCACCTTATCTCAGGCTGAAAAGCGTTTTTGTGCATTGTGCCATAACTTTTCAGGAAAGCTTCAGAACATGAAATTTTAACCTCCCACTATAGCAGAAAGGGTCTTTCTAGTAGTTGCACATCAAATCTAAACTGTCTGAAGTGTTTTTCCAAAGTTATCAACACTTTTATGTTTGGCGTTCCGAAACCCACCTTATCTCAGGCTGAAAAGCGTTTTTGTGCATTGTGCCATAACTTTTCAGGGAAGCTTCAGAACATGAAATTTTAACCTCCCACTATAGCAGAAAGGGTCTTTCTAGTAGTTGCACATCAAATCTAAGCTGTCTGAAGTGTTTTTCAAAAGTTATCAACACTTTTATGTTTGGCGTTCCGAAACCCACCTTATCTCAGGCTGAAAAGCGTTTTTGTGCATTGTGCCATAACTTTTCAGGGAAGCTTCAGAACATGAAATTTTAACCTCCCACTATAGCAGAAAGGGTCTTTCTAGTAGTTGCACATCAAATCTAAGCTGTCTGAAGTGTTTTTCAAAAGTTATCAACACTTTTATGTTTGGCGTTCCGAAACCCACCTTATCTCAGGCTGAAAAGCGTTTTTGTGCATTGTGCCATAACTTTTCAGGAAAGCTTCAGAACATGAAATTTTAACCTCCCACTATAGCAGAAAGGGTCTTTCTAGTAGTTGCACATCAAATCTAAACTGTCTGAAGTGTTTTTCCAAAGTTATCAACACTTTTATGTTTGGCGTTCCGAAACCCACCTTATCTCAGGCTGAAAAGCGTTTTTACGCATTGTGCCATAACTTTTCAGGGAAGCTTCAGAACATGAAATTTTAACCTCCCACTATAGCAGAAAGGGTCTTTCTAGTAGTTGCACATCAAATCTAAGCTGTCTGAAGTGTTTTTCAAAAGTTATCAACACTTTTATGTTTGGCGTTCCGAAACCCACCTTATCTCAGGCTGAAAAGCGTTTTTGTGCATTGTGCCATAACTTTTCAGGAAAGCTTCAGAACATGACATTTTAACCTCCCACTATAGCAGAAAGGGTCTTTCTAGTAGTTGCACATCAAATCTAAACTGTCTGAAGTGTTTTTCCAAAGTTATCAACACTTTTATGTTTGGCGTTCCGAAACCCACCTTATCTCAGGCTGAAAAGCGTTTTTACGCATTGTGCCATAACTTTTCAGGGAAGCTTCAGAACATGAAATTTTAACCTCCCACTATAGCAGAAAGGGTCTTTCTAGTAGGTGCACATCAAATCTAAGCTCTCTGAAGTGTTTTTCGAAAGTTATCAGCACTTTTATGTTTGGCGTTCCGAAACCCACCTTATCTCAGGCTGAAAAGCGTTTTTGTGCATTGTGCCATAACTTTTCAGGAAAGCTTCAGAACATGAAATTTTAACCTCCCACTATAGCAGAAAGTGTCTTTCTAGTAGTTGCACATCAAATCTAAACTGTCTGAAGTGTTTTTCCAAAGTTATTAACACTTTTATGTTTGGCGTTCCGAAACCCACCTTATCTCAGGCTGAAAAGCGTTTTTGTGCATTGTGCCATAACTTTTCAGGGAAGCTTCAGAACATGAAATTTTAACCTCCCACTATAGCAGAAAGGGTCTTTCTAGTAGTTGCACATCAAATCTAAACTCTCTGAAGTGTTTTTCCAAAGTTATTAACACTTTTATGTTTGGCGTTCCGAAACCCACCTTATCTGAGGCTGAAAAGCGTTTTTGTGCATTGTGCCATAACTTTTCAGGGAAGCTTCAGAACATAAAATTTTAACCTCCCACTATAGCAGAAAGGGTCTTTCTAGTAGTTGCACATCAAATCTAAACTGTCTGAAGTGTTTTTCCAAAGTTATCAACACTTTTATGTTTGGCGTTCCGAAACCCACCTTATCTCAGGCTGAAAAGCGTTTTTACGCATTGTGCCATAACTTTTCAGGGAAGCTTCAGAACATGAAATTTTAACCTCCCACTATAGCAGAAAGGGTCTTTCTAGTAGGTGCACATCAAATCTAAGCTGTCTGAAGTGTTTTTCGAAAGTTATCAACACTTTTATGTTTGGCGTTCCGAAACCCACCTTATCTCAGGCTGAAAAGCGTTTTTGTGCATTGTGCCATAACTTTTCAGGGAAGCTTCAGAACATGAAATTTTAACCTCCCACTATAGCAGAAAGGGTCTTTCTAGTAGTTGCACATCAAATCTAAGCTGTCTGAAGTGTTTTTCAAAAGTTATCAACACTTTTATGTTTGGCGTTCCGAAACCCACCTTATCTCAGGCTGAAAAGCGTTTTTGTGCATTGTGCCATAACTTTTCAGGAAAGCTTCAGAACATGAAATTTTAACCCCCCACTATAGCAGAAAGGGTCTTTCTAGTAGTTGCACATCAAATCTAAACTGTCTGAAGTGTTTTTCCAAAGTTATCAACACTTTTATGTTTGGCGTTCCGAAACCCACCTTATCTCAGGCTGAAAAGCGTTTTTGTGCATTGTGCCATAACTTTTCAGGGAAGCTTCAGAACATGAAATTTTAACCTCCCACTATAGCAGAAAGGATCTTTCTAGTAGGTGCACATCAAATCTAAGCTCTCTGAAGTGTTTTTCGAAAGTTATCAACACTTTTATGTTTGGCGTTCCGAAACCCACCTTATCTCAGGCTGAAAAGCGTTTTTGTGCATTGTGCCATAACTTTTCAGGGAAGCTTCAGAACATGAAATTTTAACCTCCCACTATAGCAGAAAGGGTCTTTCTAGTAGTTGCACATCAAATCTAAGCTGTCTGAAGTGTTTTTCAAAAGTTATCAACACTTTTATGTTTGGCGTTCCGAAACCCACCTTATCTCAGGCTGAAAAGCGTTTTTGTGCATTGTGCCATAACTTTTCAGGAAAGCTTCAGAACATGAAATTTTAACCTCCCACTATAGCAGAAAGGGTCTTTCTAGTAGTTGCACATCAAATCTAAATTGTCTGAAGTGTTTTTCGAAAGTTATCAACACTTTTATGTTTGGCGTTCCGAAACCCACCTTATCTCAGGCTGAAAAGCGTTTTTACGCATTGTGCCATAACTTTTCAGGGAAGCTTCAGAACATGAAATTTTAACCTCCCACTATAGCAGAAAGGGTCTTTCTAGTAGGTGCACATCAAATCTAAGCTCTCTGAAGTGTTTTTCGAAAGTTATCAGCACTTTTATGTTTGGCGTTCCGAAACCCACCTTATCTCAGGCTGAAAAGCGTTTTTGTGCATTGTGCCATAACTTTTCAGGAAAGCTTCAGAACATGAAATTTTAACCTCCCACTATAGCAGAAAGTGTCTTTCTAGTAGTTGCACATCAAATCTAAACTGTCTGAAGTGTTTTTCCAAAGTTATTAACACTTTTATGTTTGGCGTTCCGAAACCCACCTTATCTCAGGCTGAAAAGCGTTTTTGTGCATTGTGCCATAACTTTTCAGGGAAGCTTCAGAACATGAAATTTTAACCTCCCACTATAGCAGAAAGGGTCTTTCTAGTAGTTGCACATCAAATCTAAACTGTCTGAAGTGTTTTTCCAAAGTTATTAACACTTTTATGTTTGGCGTTCCGAAACCCACCTTATCTCAGGCTGAAAAGCGTTTTTGTGCATTGTGCCATAACTTTTCAGGGAAGCTTCAGAACATGAAATTTTAACCTCCCACTATAGCAGAAAGGGTCTTTCTAGTAGTTGCACATCAAATCTAAACTGTCTGAAGTGTTTTTCCAAAGTTATCAACACTTTTATGTTTGGCGTTCCGAAACCCACCTTATCTCAGGCTGAAAAGCGTTTTTACGCATTGTGCCATAACTTTTCAGGGAAGCTTCAGAACATGAAATTTTAACCTCCCACTATAGCAGAAAGGGTCTTTCTAGTAGGTGCACATCAAATCTAAGCTGTCTGAAGTGTTTTTCGAAAGTTATCAACACTTTTATGTTTGGCGTTCCGAAACCCACCTTATCTCAGGCTGAAAAGCGTTTTTGTGCATTGTGCCATAACTTTTCAGGGAAGCTTCAGAACATGAAATTTTAACCTCCCACTATAGCAGAAAGGGTCTTTCTAGTAGTTGCACATCAAATCTAAGCTGTCTGAAGTGTTTTTCAAAAGTTATCAACACTTTTATGTTTGGCGTTCCGAAACCCACCTTATCTCAGGCTGAAAAGCGTTTTTGTGCATTGTGCCATAACTTTTCAGGAAAGCTTCAGAACATGAAATTTTAACCTCCCACTATAGCAGAAAGGGTCTTTCTAGTAGTTGCACATCAAATCTAAACTGTCTGAAGTGTTTTTCCAAAGTTATCAACACTTTTATGTTTGGCGTTCCGAAACCCACCTTATCTCAGGCTGAAAAGCGTTTTTGTGCATTGTGCCATAACTTTTCAGGGAAGCTTCAGAACATGAAATTTTAACCTCCCACTCTAGCAGAAAGGGTCTTTCTAGTAGTTGCACATCAAATCTAAACTGTCTGAAGTGTTTTTCCAAAGTTATTAACACTTTTATGTTTGGTGTTCCGAAACCCACCTTATCTCAGGCTGAAAAGCGTTTTTGTGCATTGTGCCATAACTTTTCAGGGAAGCTTCAGAACATGAAATTTTAACCTCCCACTATAGCAGAAAGGGTCTTTCTAGTAGTTGCACATCAAATCTAAACTGTCTGAAGTGTTTTTCCAAAGTTATCAACACTTTTATGTTTGGCGTTCCGAAACCCACCTTATCTCAGGCTGAAAAGCGTTTTTGTGCATTGTGCCATAACTTTTCAGGGAAGCTTCAGAACATGAAATTTTAACCTCCCACTATAGCAGAAAGGGTCTTTCTAGTAGTTGCACATCAAATCTAAACTGTCTGAAGTGTTTTTCCAAAGTTATCAACACTTTTATGTTTGGCGTTCCGAAACCCACCTTATCTCAGGCTGAAAAGCGTTTTTACGCATTGTGCCATAACTTTTCAGGGAAGCTTCAGAACATGAAATTTTAACCTCCCACTATAGCAGAAAGGGTCTTTCTAGTAGGTGCACATCAAATCTAAGCTCTCTGAAGTGTTTTTCGAAAGTTATCAACACTTTTATGTTTGGCGTTCCGAAACCCACCTTATCTCAGGCTGAAAAGCGTTTTTGTGCATTGTGCCATAACTTTTCAGGAAAGCTTCAGAACATGAAATTTTAACCTCCCACTATAGCAGAAAGGGTCTTTCTAGTAGTTGCACATCAAATCTAAACTGTCTGAAGTGTTTTTCCAAAGTTATTAACACTTTTATGTTTGGCGTTCCGAAACCCACCTTATCTCAGGCTGAAAAGCGTTTTTGTGCATTGTGCCATAACTTTTCAGGGAAGCTTCAGAACATGAAATTTTAACCTCCCACTATAGCAGAAAGGGTCTTTCTAGTAGTTGCACATCAAATATAAACTGTCTGAAGTGTTTTTCCAAAGTTATTAACACTTTTATGTTTGGCGTTCCGAAACCCACCTTATCTCAGGCTGAAAAGCGTTTTTGTGCATTGTGCCATAACTTTTCAGGGAAGCTTCAGAACATGAAATTTTAACCTCCCACTATAGCAGAAAGGGTCTTTCTAGTAGTTGCACATCAAATCTAAACAGTCTGAAGTGTTTTTCCAAAGTTATCAACACTTTTATGTTTGGCGTTCCGAAACCCACCTTATCTCAGGCTGAAAAGCGTTTTTGTGCATTGTGCCATAACTTTTCAGGGAAGCTTCAGAACATGAAATTTTAACCTCCCACTATAGCAGAAAGGGTCTTTCTAGTAGGTGCACATCAAATCTAAGCTGTCTGAAGTGTTTTTCGAAAGTTATCAACACTTTTATGTTTGGCGTTCCGAAACCCACCTTATCTCAGGCTGAAAAGCGTTTTTGTGCATTGTGCCATAACTTTTCAGGGAAGCTTCAGAACATGACATTTTAACCTCCCACTATAGCAGAAAGGGTCTTTCTAGTAGTTGCACATCAAATCTAAGCTGTCTGAAGTGTTTTTCAAAAGTTATCAACACTTTTATGTTTGGCGTTCCGAAACCCACCTTATCTCAGGCTGAAAAGCGTTTTTGTGCATTGTGCCATAACTTTTCAGGAAAGCTTCAGAACATGAAATTTTAACCTCCCACTATAGCAGAAAGGGTCTTTCTAGTAGTTGCACATCAAATCTAAATTGTCTGAAGTGTTTTTCCAAAGTTATCAACACTTTTATGTTTGGCGTTCCGAAACCCACCTTATCTCAGGCTGAAAAGCGTTTTTGTGCATTGTGCCATAACTTTTCAGGGAAGCTTCAGAACATGAAATTTTAACCTCCCACTATAGCAGAAAGGGTCTTTCTAGTAGTTGCACATCAAATCTAAACTGTCTGAAGTGTTTTTCAAAAGTTATCAACACTTTTATGTTTGGCGTTCCGAAACCCACCTTATCTCAGGCTGAAAAGCGTTTTTACGCATTGTGCCATAACTTTTCAGGGAAGCTTCAGAACATGAAATTTTAACCTCCCACTATAGCAGAAAGGGTCTTTCTAGTAGGTGCACATCAAATCTAAGCTCTCTGAAGTGTTTTTCGAAAGTTATCAACACTTTTATGTTTGGCGTTCCGAAACCCACCTTATCTCAGGCTGAAAAGCGTTTTTGTGCATTGTGCCATAACTTTTCAGGAAAGCTTCAGAACATGAAATTTTAACCTCCCACTATAGCAGAAAGTTTCTTTCTAGTAGTTGCACATCAAATCTAAACTGTCTGAAGTGTTTTTCCAAAGTTATTAACACTTTTATGTTTGGCGTTCCGAAACCCACCTTATCTCAGGCTGAAAAGCGTTTTTGTGCATTGTGCCATAACTTTTCAGGGAAGCTTCAGAACATGAAATTTTAACCTCCCACTATAGCAGAAAGGTTCTTTCTAGTAGTTGCACATCAAATCTAAACTGTCTGAAGTGTTTTTCCAAAGTTATTAACACTTTTATGTTTGGCGTTCCGAAACCCACCTTATCTCAGGCTGAAAAGCGTTTTTGTGCATTGTGCCATAACTTTTCAGGGAAGCTTCAGAACATGAAATTTTAACCTCCAACTATAGCAGAAAGGGTCTTTCTAGTAGTTGCACATCAAATCTAAACTGTCTGAAGTGTTTTTCCAAAGTTATCAACACTTTTATGTTTGGCGTTCCGAAACCCACCTTATCTCAGGCTGAAAAGCGTTTTTACGCATTGTGCCATAACTTTTCAGGGAAGCTTCAGAACATGAAATTTTAACCTCCCACTATAGCAGAAAGGGTCTTTCTAGTAGGTGCACATCAAATCTAAGCTGTCTGAACTGTTTTTCGAAAGTTATCAACACTTTTATGTTTGGCGTTCCGAAACCCACCTTATCTCAGGCTGAAAAGCGTTTTTGTGCATTGTGCCATAACTTTTCAGGGAAGCTTCAGAACATGAAATTTTAACCTCCCACTATAGCAGAAAGGGTCTTTCTAGTAGTTGCACATCAAATCTAAACTGTCTGAAGTGTTTTTCCAAAGTTATTAACACTTTTATGTTTGGCGTTCCGAAACCCACCTTATCTCAGGCTGAAAAGCGTTTTTGTGCATTGTGCCATAACTTTTCAGGGAAGCTTCAGAACATGAAATTTTAACCTCCCACTATAGCAGAAAGGTTCTTTCTAGTAGTTGCACATCAAATCTAAACTGTCTGAAGTGTTTTTCCAAAGTTATTAACACTTTTATGTTTGGCGTTCCGAAACCCACCTTATCTCAGGCTGAAAAGCGTTTTTGTGCATTGTGCCATAACTTTTCAGGGAAGCTTCAGAACATGAAATTTTAACCTCCAACTATAGCAGAAAGGGTCTTTCTAGTAGTTGCACATCAAATCTAAACTGTCTGAAGTGTTTTTCCAAAGTTATCAACACTTTTATGTTTGGCGTTCCGAAACCCACCTTATCTCAGGCTGAAAAGCGTTTTTACGCATTGTGCCATAACTTTTCAGGGAAGCTTCAGAACATGAAATTTTAACCTCCCACTATAGCAGAAAGGGTCTTTCTAGTAGGTGCACATCAAATCTAAGCTGTCTGAAGTGTTTTTCGAAAGTAATCAACACTTTTATGTTTGGCGTTCCGAAACCCACCTTATCTCAGGCTGAAAAGCGTTTTTGTGCATTGTGCCATAACTTTTCAGGGAAGCTTCAGAACATGAAATTTTAACCTCCCACTATAGCAGAAAGGGTCTTTCTAGTAGTTGCACATCAAATCTAAACTGTCTGAAGTGTTTTTCCAAAGTTATCAACACTTTTATGTTTGGCGTTCCGAAACCCACCTTATCTCAGGCTGAAAAGCGTTTTTGTGCATTGTGCCATAACTTTTCAGGGAAGCTTCAGAACATGAAATTTTAACCTCCCACTATAGCAGAAAGGGTCTTTCTAGTAGTTGCACATCAAATCTAAACTGTCTGAAGTGTTTTTCCAAAGTTATCAACACTTTTATGTTTGGCGTTCCGAAACCCACCTTATCTCAGGCTGAAAAGCGTTTTTGTGCATTGTGCCATAACTTTTCAGGGAAGCTTCAGAACATGAAATTTTAACCTCCCACTATAGCAGAAAGGGTCTTTCTAGTAGTTGCACATCAAATCTAAGCTGTCTGAAGTGTTTTTCAAAAGTTATCAACACTTTTATGTTTGGCGTTCCGAAACCCACCTTATCTCAGGCTGAAAAGCGTTTTTGTGCATTGTGCCATAACTTTTCAGGAAAGCTTCAGAACATGAAATTTTAACCTCCCACTATAGCAGAAAGGGTCTTTCTAGTAGTTGCACATCAAATCTAAGCTGTCTGAAGTGTTTTTCAAAAGTTATCAACACTTTTATGTTTGGCGTTCCGAAACCCACCTTATCTCAGGCTGAAAAGCGTTTTTGTGCATTGTGCCATAACTTTTCAGGAAAGCTTCAGAACATGAAATTTTAACCTCCCACTATAGCAGAAAGGGTCTTTCTAGTAGTTGCACATCAAATCTAAACTGTCTGAAGTGTTTTTCCAAAGTTATCAACACTTTTATGTTTGGCGTTCCGAAACCCACCTTATCTCAGGCTGAAAAGCGTTTTTACGCATTGTGCCATAACTTTTCAGGGAAGCTTCAGAACATGAAATTTTAACTTCCCACTATAGCAGAAAGGGTCTTTCTAGTAGGTGCACATCAAATCTAAGCTCTCTGAAGTGTTTTTCGAAAGTTATCAACACTTTTATGTTTGGCGTTCCGAAACCCACCTTATCTCAGGCTGAAAAGCGTTTTTGTGCATTGTGCCATAACTTTTCAGGGAAGCTTCAGAACATGAAATTTTAACCTCCCATTATAGCAGAAAGGGTCTTTCTAGTAGTTGCACATCAAATCTAAACTGTCTGGAGTGTTTTTCCAAAGTTATTAACACTTTTATGTTTGGCGTTCCGAAACCCACCTTATCTCAGGCTGAAAAGCGTTTTTGTGCATTGTGCCATAACTTTTCAGGGAAGCTTCAGAACATGAAATTTTAACCTCCCACTATAGCAGAAAGGGTCTTTCTAGTAGTTGCACATCAAATCTAAACTGTCTGAAGTGTTTTTCCAAAGTTATCAACACTTTTATGTTTGGCGTTCCGAAACCCACCTTATCTCAGGCTGAAAAGCGTTTTTGTGCATTGTGCCATAACTTTTCAGGGAAGCTTCAGAACATGAAATTTTAACCTCCCACTATAGCAGAAAGGGTCTTTCTAGTAGTTGCACATCAAATCTAAGCTGTCTGAAGTGTTTTTCAAAAGTTATCAACACTTTTATGTTTGGCGTTCCGAAACCCACCTTATCTCAGGCTGAAAAGCGTTTTTGTGCATTGTGCCATAACTTTTCAGGAAAGCTTCAGAACATGAAATTTTAACCTCCCACTATAGCAGAAAGGGCCTTTCTAGTAGTTGCACATCAAATCTAAACTGTCTGAAGTGTTTTTCCAAAGTTATCAACACTTTTATGTTTGGCGTTCCGAAACCCACCTTATCTCAGGCTGAAAAGCTTTTTTACGCATTGTGCCATAACTTTTCAGGGAAGCTTCAGAACATGAAATTTTAACTTCCCACTATAGCAGAAAGGGTCTTTCTAGTAGGTGCACATCAAATCTAAGCTCTCTGAAGTGTTTTTCGAAAGTTATCAACACTTTTATGTTTGGCGTTCCGAAACCCACCTTATCTCAGGCTGAAAAGCGTTTTTGTGCATTGTGCCATAACTTTTCAGGGAAGCTTCAGAACATGAAATTTTAACCTCCCATTATAGCAGAAAGGGTCTTTCTAGTAGTTGCACATCAAATCTAAACTGTCTGGAGTGTTTTTCCAAAGTTATTAACACTTTTATGTTTGGCGTTCCGAAACCCACCTTATCTCAGGCTGAAAAGCGTTTTTGTGCATTGTGCCATAACTTTTCAGGGAAGCTTCAGAACATGAAATTTTAACCTCCCACTATAGCAGAAAGGGTCTTTCTAGTAGTTGCACATCAAATCTAAACTGTCTGAAGTGTTTTTCCAAAGTTATCAACACTTTTATGTTTGGCGTTCCGAAACCCACCTTATCTCAGGCTGAAAAGCGTTTTTGTGCATTGTGCCATAACTTTTCAGGGAAGCTTCAGAACATGAAATTTTAACCTCCCACAAAAGCAGAAAGGGTCTTTCTAGTAGTTGCACATCAAATCTAAGCTGTCTGAAGTGTTTTTCAAAAGTTATCAACACTTTTATGTTTGGCGTTCCGAAACCCACCTTATCTCAGGCTGAAAAGCGTTTTTGTGCATTGTGCCATAACTTTTCAGGGAAGCTTCAGAACATGAAATTTTAACCTCCCACTATAGCAGAAAGGGTCTTTCTAGTAGTTGCACATCAAATCTAAACTGTCTGAAGTGTTTTTCCAAAGTTATCAACACTTTTATGTTTGGCGTTCCGAAACCCACCTTATCTCAGGCTGAAAAGCGTTTTTACGCATTGTGCCATAACTTTTCAGGGAAGCTTCAGAACATGAAATTTTAACCTCCCACTATAGCAGAAAGGGTCTTTCTAGTAGGTGCACATCAAATCTAAGCTCTCTGAAGTGTTTTTCGAAAGTTATCAACACTTTTATGTTTGGCGTTCCGAAACCCACCTTATCTCAGGCTGAAAAGCGTTTTTGTGCATTGTGCCATAACTTTTCAGGAAAGCTTCAGAACATGAAATTTTAACCTCCCACTATAGCAGAAAGTGTCTTTCTAGTAGTTGCACATCAAATCTAAACTGTCTGAAGTGTTTTTCCAAAGTTATTAACACTTTTATGTTTGGCGTTCCGAAACCCACCTTATCTCAGGCTGAAAAGCGTTTTTGTGCATTGTGCCATAACTTTTCAGGGAAGCTTCAGAACATGAAATTTTAACCTCCCACTATAGCAGAAAGGGTCTTTCTAGTAGTTGCACATCAAATCTAAACTGTCTGAAGTGTTTTTCCAAAGTTATTAACACTTTTATGTTTGGCGTTCCGAAACCCACCTTATCTCAGGCTGAAAAGCGTTTTTGTGCATTGTGCCATAACTTTTCAGGGAAGCTTCAGAACATGAAATTTTAACCTCCCACTATAGCAGAAAGGGTCTTTCTAGTAGTTGCACATCAAATCTAAGCTGTCTGAAGTGTTTTTCAAAAGTTATCAACACTTTTATGTTTGGCGTTCCGAAACCCACCTTATCTCAGGCTGAAAAGCGTTTTTGTGCATTGTGCCATAACTTTTCAGGAAAGCTTCAGAGCATGAAATTTTAACCTCCCACTATAGCAGAAAGGGTCTTTCTAGTAGTTGCACATCAAATCTAAACTGTCTGAAGTGTTTTTCCAAAGTTATTAACACTTTTATGTTTGGCGTTCCGAAACCCACCTTATCTCAGGCTGAAAAACGTTTTTGTGCATTGTGCCATAACTTTTCAGGGAAGCTTCAGAACATGAAATTTTAACCTCCCACTATAGCAGAAAGGGTCTTTCTTGTAGTTGCACATCAAATCTAAACTGTCTGAAGTGTTTTTCCAAAGTTATCAACACTTTTATGTTTGGCGTTCCGAAACCCACCTTATCTCAGGCTGAAAAGCGTTTTTACGCATTGTGCCATAACTTTTCAGGGAAGCTTCAGAACATGAAATTTTAACCTCCCACTATAGCAGAAAGGGTCTTTCTAGTAGGTGCACATCAAATCTAAGCTGTCTGAAGTGTTTTTCGAAAGTTATCAACACTTTTATGTTTGGCGTTCCGAAACCCACCTTATCTCAGGCTGAAAAGCGTTTTTGTGCATTGTGCCATAACTTTTCAGGGAAGCTTCAGAACATGAAATTCTAACCTCCCACTATAGCAGAAACGGTCTTTCTAGTAGTTGCACATCAAATCTAAACTGTCTGAAGTGTTTTTCCAAAGTTATTAACACTTTTATGTTTGGCGTTCCGAAATCCACCTTATCTCAGGCTGAAAAGCGTTTTTGTGCATTGTGCCATAACTTTTCAGGGAAGCTTCAGAACATGAAATTTTAACCTCCCACTATAGCAGAAAGGGTCTTTCTAGTAGTTGCACATCAAATCTAAACTGTCTGAAGTGTTTTTCAAAAGTTATCAACACTTTTATGTTTGGCGTTCCGAAACCCACCTTATCTCAGGCTGAAAAGCGTTTTTGTGCATTGTGCCATAACTTTTCAGGGAAGCTTCAGAACATGAAATTTTAACCTCCCACTATAGCAGAAAGGGTCTTTCTAGTAGTTGCACATCAAATCTAAACTGTCTGAAGTGTTTTTCCAAAGTTATTAACACTTTTATGTTTGGCGTTCCGAAACCCACCTTATCTCAGGCTGAAAAGCGTTTTTGTGCATTGTGCCATAACTTTTCAGGGAAGCTTCAGAACATGAAATTTTAACCTCCCACTATAGCAGAAAGGGTCTTTCTTGTTGTTGCACATCAAATCTAAACTGTCTGAAGTGTTTTTCCAAAGTTATCAACACTTTTATGTTTGGCGTTCCGAAACCCACCTTATCTCAGGCTGAAAAGCGTTTTTACGCATTGTGCCATAACTTTTCAGGGAAGCTTCAGAACATGAAATTTTAACCTCCCACTATAGCAGAAAGGGTCTTTCTAGTAGGTGCACATCAAATCTAAGCTGTCTGAAGTGTTTTTCGAAAGTTATCAACACTTTTATGTTTGGCGTTCCGAAACCCACCTTATCTCAGGCTGAAAAGCGTTTTTGTGCATTGTGCGATAACTTTTCAGGGAAGCTTCAGAACATGAAATTTTAACCTCCCACTATAGCAGAAAGGGTCTTTCTAGTAGTTGCACATCAAATCTAAACTGTCTGAAGTGTTTTTCCAAAGTTATTAACACTTTTATGTTTGGCGTTCCGAAACCCACCTTATCTCAGGCTGAAAAGCGTTTTTGTGCATTGTGCCATAACTTTTCAGGGAAGCTTCAGAACATGAAATTTTAACCTCCCACTATAGCAGAAAGGGTCTTTCTAGTAGTTGCACATCAAATCTAAACTGTCTGAAGTGTTTTTCCAAAGTTATTAACACTTTTATGTTTGGCGTTCCGAAACCCACCTTATCTCAGGCTGAAAAGCGTTTTTGTGCATTGTGCCATAACTTTTCAGGGAAGCTTCAGAACATGAAATTTTAACCTCCCACTATAGCAGAAAGGGTCTTTCTAGTAGTTGCACATCAAATCTAAACTGTCTGAAGTGTTTATCGAAAGTTATCAACACTTTTATGTTTGGCGTTCCGAAACCCACCTTATCTCAGGCTGAAAAGCGTTTTTACACATTGTGCCATAACTTTTCAGGGAAGCTTCAGAACATGAAATTTTAACCTCCCACTATAGCAGAAAGGGTCTTTCTAGTAGGTGCACGTGAAATCTAAGCTGTCTGAAGTGTTTTTCGAAAGTTATCAACACTTTTATGTTTGGCGTTCCGAAACCCACCTTATCTCAGGCTGAAAAGCGTTTTTGTGCATTGTGCCATAACTTTTCAGGGAAGCTTCAGAACATGAAATTTTAACCTCCCACTATAGCAGAAAGGGTCTTTCTAGTAGTTGCACATCAAATCCAAGCTGTCTGAAGTGTTTTTCAAAAGTTATCAACACTTTTATGTTTGGCGTTCCGAAACCCATCTTATCTCAGGCTGAAAAGCGTTTTTGTGCATTGTGCCATAACTTTTCAGGAAAGCTTCAGAACATGAAATTTTAACCTCCCACTATAGCAGAAAGGGTCTTTCTAGTAGTTGCACATCAAATCTAAACTGTCTGAAGTGTTTTTCCAAAGTTATCAACACTTTTATGTTTGGCGTTCCGAAACCCACCTTATCTCAGGCTGAAAAGCGTTTTTACGCATTGTGCCATAACTTTTCAGGGAAGCTTCAGAACATGAACTTTTAACCTCCCACTATAGCAGAAAGGGTCTTTCTAGTAGGTGCACATCAAATCTAAACTGTCTGAAGTGTTTTTCCAAAGTTATTAACACTTTTATGTTTGGCGTTCCGAAACCCACCTTATCTCAGGCTGAAAAGCGTTTTTGTGCATTGTGCCATAACTTTTCAGGGAAGCTTCAGAACATGAAATTTTAACCTCCCACTATAGCAGAAAGGGTCTTTCTAGTAGTTGCACATCAAATCTAAACTGTCTGAAGTGTTTTTCCAAAGTTATTAACACTTTTATGTTTGGCGTTCCGAAACCCACCTTATCTCAGGCTGAAAAGCGTTTTTGTGCATTGTGCCATAACTTTTCAGGGAAGCTTCAGAACATGAAATTTTAACCTCCCACTATAGCAGAAAGGGTCTTTCTAGTAGGTGCACATCAAATCTAAGCTGTCTGAAGTGTTTTTCGAAAGTTATCAACACTTTTATGTTTGGCGTTCCGAAACCCACCTTATCTCAGGCTGAAAAGCGTTTTTGTGCATTGTGCCATAACTTTTCAGGGAAGCTTCAGAACATGAAATTTTAACCTCCCACTATAGCAGAAAGGGTCTTTCTAGTAGTTGCACATCAAATCTAAACTGTCTGAAGTGTTTTTCCAAAGTTATTAACACTTTTATGTTTGGCGTTCCGAAACCCACCTTATCTCAGGCTGAAAAGCGTTTTTGTGCATTGTGCCATAACTTTTCAGGGAAGCTTCAGAACATGAAATTTTAACCTCCCACTATAGCAGAAAGGGTCTTTCTAGTAGTTGCACATCAAATCTAAACTGTCTGAAGTGTTTTTCCAAAGTTATTAACACTTTTATGTTTGGCGTTCCGAAACCCACCTTATCTCAGGCTGAAAAGCGTTTTTGTGCATTGTGCCATAACTTTTCAGGGAAGCTTCAGAACATGAAATTTTAACCTCCCACTATAGCAGAAAGGGTCTTTCTAGTAGTTGCACATCAAATCTAAACTGTCTGAAGTGTTTTTCAAAAGTTATCAACACTTTTATGTTTGGCGTTCCGAAACCCACCTTATCTCAGGCTGAAAAGCGTTTTTGTGCATTGTGCCATAACTTTTCAGGGAAGCTTCAGAACATGAAATGTTAACCTCCCACTATAGCAGAAAGGGTCTTTCTAGTAGTTGCACATCAAATCTAAACTGTCTGAAGTCTTTTTCCAAAGTTATGAACACTTTTATGTTTGGCGTTCCGAAACCCACCTTATCTCAGGCTGAAAAGCGTTTTTGTGCATTGTGCCATAACTTTTCAGGGAAGCTTCAGAACATGAAATTTTAACCTCCCACTATAGCAGAAAGGGTCTTTCTTGTAGTTGCACATCAAATCTAAACTGTCTGAAGTGTTTTTCCAAAGTTATCAACACTTTTATGTTTGGCGTTCCGAAACCCACCTTATCTCAGGCTGAAAAGCGTTTTTACGCATTGTGCCATAACTTTTCAGGGAAGCTTCAGAACATGAAATTTTAACCTCCCACTATAGCAGAAAGGGTCTTTCTAGTAGGTGCACATCAAATCTAAGCTGTCTGAAGTGTTTTTCGAAAGTTATCAACACTTTTATGTTTGGCGTTCCGAAACCCACCTTATCTCAGGCTGAAAAGCGTTTTTGTGCATTGTGCCATAACTTTTCAGGGAAGCTTCAGAACATGAAATTTTAACCTCCCACTATAGCAGAAAGGGTCTTTCTAGTAGTTGCACATCAAATCTAAACTGTCTGAAGTGTTTTTCCAAAGTTATTAACACTTTTATGTTTGGCGTTCCGAAACCCACCTTATCTCAGGCTGAAAAGCGTTTTTGTGCATTGTGCCATAACTTTTCAGGGAAGCTTCAGAACATGACATTTTAACCTCCCACTATAGCAGAAAGGGTCTTTCTAGTAGTTGCACATCAAATCTAAACTGTCTGAAGTGTTTTTCCAAAGTTATCAACACTTTTATGTTTGGCGTTCCGAAACCCACCTTATCTCAGGCTGAAAAGCGTTTTTGTGCATTGTGCCATAACTTTTCAGGGAAGCTTCAGAACATGAAATTTTAACCTCCCACTATAGCAGAAAGGGTCTTTCTAGTAGTTGCACATCAAATCTAAACTGTCTGAAGTGTTTTTCCAAAGTTATCTACACTTTTATGTTTGGCGTTCCGAAACCCACCTTATCTCAGGCTGAAAAGCGTTTTTACACATTGTGCCATAACTTTTCAGGGAAGCTTCAGAACATGAAATTTTAACCTCCCACTATAGCAGGAAGGGTCTTTCTAGTAGTTGCACATCAAATCTAAGCTCTCTGAAGTGTTTTTCGAAAGTTATCAACACTTTTATGTTTGGCGTTCCGAAACCCACCTTATCTCAGGCTGAAAAGCGTTTTTGTGCATTGTGCCATAACTTTTCAGGGAAGCTTCAGAACATGAAATTTTAACCTCCCACTATAGCAGAAAGGGTCTTTCTAGTAGTTGCACATCAAATCTAAGCTGTCTGAAGTGTTTTTCCAAAGTTATTAACACTTTTATGTTTGGCGTTCCGAAACCCACCTTATCTCAGGCTGAAAAGTGTTTTTGTGCATTGTGCCATAACTTTTCAGGGAAGCTTCAGAACATGAAATTTTAACCTCCCACTATAGCAGAAAGGGTCTTTCTAGTAGTTGCACATCAAATCTAAACTGTCTGAAGTGTTTTTCAAAAGTTATCAACACTTTTATGTTTGGCGTTCCGAAACCCACCTTATCTCAGGCTGAAAAGCGTTTTTGTGCATTGTGCCATAACTTTTCAGGAAAGCTTCAGAACATGAAATTTTAACCTCCCACTATAGCAGAAAGGGTCTTTCTAGTAGTTGCACATCAAATCTAAACTGTCTGAAGTGTTTTTCCAAAGTTATCAACACTTTTATGTTTGGCGTTCCGAAACCCACCTTATCTCAGGCTGAAAAGCGTTTTTACGCATTGTGCCATAACTTTTCAGGGAAGCTTCAGAACATGAAATTTTAACCTCCCACTATAGCAGAAAGGGTCTTTCTAGTAGGTGCACATCAAATCTAAGCTCTCTGAAGTGTTTTTCGAAAGTTAACACTTTTATGTTTGGCGTTCCGAAACCCACCTTATCTCAGGCTGAAAAGCGTTTTTGTGCATTGTGCCATAACTTTTCAGGAAAGCTTCAGAACATGAAATTTTAACCTCCCACTATAGCAGAAAGGGTCTTTCTAGTAGATGCACATCAAATCTAAACTGTCTGAAGTGTTTTTCCAAAGTTATTAACACTTTTATGTTTGGCGTTCCGAAACCCACCTTATCTCAGGCTGAAACGCGTTTTTGTGCATTGTGCCATAACTTTTCAGGGAAGCTTCAGAACATGAAATTTTAACCTCCCACTATAGCAGAAAGGGTCTTTCTAGTAGTTGCACATCAAATCTAAACTGTCTGAAGTGTTTTTCCAAAGTTATTAACACTTTTATGTTTGGCGTTCCGAAACCCACCTTATCTCAGGCTGAAAAGCGTTTTTGTGCATTGTGCCATAACTTTTCAGGGAAGCTTCAGAACATGAAATTTTAACCTCCCACTATAGCAGAAAGGGTCTTTCTAGTAGTTGCACATCAAATCTAAACTGTCTGAAGTGTTTTTCCAAAGTTATCAACACTTTTATGTTTGGCGTTCCGAAACCCACCTTATCTCAGGCTGAAAAGCGTTTTTACGCATTGTGCCATAACTTTTCAGGGAAGCTTCAGAACATGAAATTTTAACCTCCCACTATAGCAGAAAGGGTCTTTCTAGTAGTTGCACATCAAATCTAAACTGTCTGAAGTGTTTTTCCAAAGTTATCAACACTTTTATGTTTGGCGTTCCGAAACCCACCTTATCTCAGGCTGAAAAGCGTTTTTGTGCATTGTGCCATAACTTTTCAGGGAAGCTTCAGAACATGAAATTTTAACCTCCCACTATAGCAGAAAGGGTCTTTCTAGTAGTTGCACATCAAATCTAAACTGTCTGAAGTGTTTTTCCAAAGTTATTAACACTTTTATGTTTGGCGTTCCGAAACCCACCTTATCTCAGGCTGAAAAGCGTTTTTGTGCATTGTGCCATAACTTTTCAGGGAAGCTTCAGAACATGAAATTTTAACCTCCCACTATAGCAGAAAGGGTCTTTCTAGTAGTTGCACATCAAATCTAAACTGTCTGAAGTGTTTTTCCAAAGTTATTAACACTTTTATGTTTGGCGTTCCGAAACCCACCTTATCTCAGGCTGAAAAGCGTTTTTGTGCATTGTGCCATAACTTTTCAGGGAAGCTTCAGAACATGAAATTTTAACCTCCCACTATAGCAGAAAGGGTCTTTCTAGTAGTTGCACATCAAATCTAAACTGTGTGAAGTGTTTTTCGAAAGTTATCAACACTTTTATGTTTGGCGTTCCGAAACCCACCTTATCTCAGGCTGAAAAGCGTTTTTACACATTGTGCCATAACTTTTCAGGGAAGCTTCAGAACATGAAATTTTAACCTCCCACTATAGCAGAAAGGGTCTTTCTAGTAGGTGCACATCAAATCTAAGCTGTCTGAAGTGTTTTTCGAAAGTTATCAACACTTTTATGTTTGGCGTTCCGAAACCCACCTTATCTCAGGCTGAAAAGCGTTTTTGTGCATTGTGCCATAACTTTTCAGGGAAGCTTCAGAACATGAAATTTTAACCTCCCACTATAGCAGAAAGGGTCTTTCTAGTAGTTGCACATCAAATCTAAACTGTCTGAAGTGTTTTTCCAAAGTTATCAACACTTTTATGTTTGGCGTTCCGAAACCCACCTTATCTCAGGCTGAAAAGCGTTTTTACGCATTGTGCCATAACTTTTCAGGGAAGCTTCAGAACATGAACTTTTAACCTCCCACTATAGCAGAAAGGGTCTTTCTAGTAGGTGCACATCAAATCTAAGCTGTCTGAAGTGTTTTTCGAAAGTTATCAACACTTTTATGTTTGGCGTTCCGAAACCCACCTTATCTCAGGCTGAAAAGCGTTTTTGTGCATTGTGCCATAACTTTTCAGGGAAGCTTCAGAACATGAAATTTTAACCTCCCACTATAGCAGGAAGGGTCTTTCTAGTAGTTGCACATCAAATCTAAGCTCTCTGAAGTGTTTTTCGAAAGTTATCAACACTTTTATGTTTGGCGTTCCGAAACCCACCTTATCTCAGGCTGAAAAGCGTTTTTGTGCATTGTGCCATAACTTTTCAGGGAAGCTTCAGAACATGAAATTTTAACCTCCCACTATAGCAGAAAGGGTCTTTCTAGTAGTTGCACATCGAATCTAAGCTGTCTGAAGTGTTTTTCCAAAGTTATTAACACTTTTATGTTTGGCGTTCCGAAACCCACCTTATCTCAGGCTGAAAAGCGTTTTTGTGCATTGTGCCATAACTTTTCAGGGAAGCTTCAGAACATGAAATTTTAACCTCCCACTATAGCAGAAAGGGTCTTTCTAGTAGTTGCACATCAAATCTAAACTGTCTGAAGTGTTTTTCAAAAGTTATCAACACTTTTATGTTTGGCGTTCCGAAACCCACCTTATCTCAGGCTGAAAAGCGTTTTTGTGCATTGTGCCATAACTTTTCAGGAAAGCTTCAGAACATGAAATTTTAACCTCCCACTATAGCAGAAAGGGTCTTTCTAGTAGTTGCACATCAAATCTAAACTGTCTGAAGTGTTTTTCCAAAGTTATCAACACTTTTATGTTTGGCGTTCCGAAACCCACCTTATCTCAGGCTGAAAAGCGTTTTTACGCATTGTGCCATAACTTTTCAGGGAAGCTTCAGAACATGAAATTTTAACCTCCCACTATAGCAGAAAGGGTCTTTCTAGTAGGTGCACATCAAATCTAAGCTGTCTGAAGTGTTTTTCGAAAGTTATCAACACTTTTATGTTTGGCGTTCCGAAACCCACCTTATCTCAGGCTGAAAAGCGTTTTTGTGCATTGTGCCATAACTTTTCAGGGAAGCTTCAGAACATGAAATTTTAACCTCCCACTATAGCAGAAAGGGTCTTTCTAGTAGTTGCACATCAAATCTAAGCTGTCTGAAGTGTTTTTCAAAAGTTATCAACACTTTTATGTTTGGCGTTCCGAAACCCACCTTATCTCAGGCTGAAAAGCGTTTTTGTGCATTGTGCCATAACTTTTCAGGAAAGCTTCTGAACATGAAATTTTAACCTCCCACTATAGCAGAAAGGGTCTTTCTAGTAGTTGCACATCAAATCTAAACTGTCTGAAGTGTTTTTCCAAAGTTATCAACACTTTTATGTTTGGCGTTCCGAAACCCACCTTATCTCAGGCTGAAAAGCGTTTTTACGCATTGTGCCATAACTTTTCAGGGAAGCTTCAGAACATGAAATTTTAAGCTCCCACTATAGCAGAAAGGGTCTTTCTAGTAGGTGCACATCAAATCTAAGCTCTCTGAAGTGTTTTTCGAAAGTTATCAACACTTTTATGTTTGGCGTTCCGAAACCCACCTTATCTCAGGCTGAAAAGCGTTTTTGTGCATTGTGCCATAACTTTTCAGGGAAGCTTCAGAACATGAAATTTTAACCTCCCACTATAGCAGAAAGGGTCTTTCTAGTAGTTGCACATCAAATCTAAACTGTCTGAAGTGTTTTTCCAAAGTTATCAACACTTTTATGTTTGGCGTTCCGAAACCCACCTTATCTCAGGCTGAAAAGCGTTTTTACGCATTGTGCCATAACTTTTCAGGGAAGCTTCAGAACATGAAATTTTAAGCTCCCACTATAGCAGAAAGGGTCTTTCTAGTAGGTGCACATCAAATCTAAGCTCTCTGAAGTGTTTTTCGAAAGTTATGACACTTTTATGTTTGGCGTTCCGAAACCCACCTTATCTCAGGCTGAAAAGCGTTTTTGTGCATTGTGCCATAACTTTTCAGGGAAGCTTCAGAACATGAAATTTTAACCTCCCACTATAGCAGAAAGGGTCTTTCTAGTAGTTGCACATCAAATCTAAACTGTCTGAAGTGTTTTTCCAAAGTTATCAACACTTTTATGTTTGGCGTTCCGAAACCCACCTTATCTCAGGCTGAAAAGCGTTTTTGTGCATTGTGCCATAACTTTTCAGGGAAGCTTCAGAACATGAAATTTTAACCTCCCACTATAGCAAAAAGGGTCTTTCTAGTAGTTGCACATCAAATCTAAACTGTCTGAAGTGTTTTTCCAAAGTTATTAACACTTTTATGTTTGGCGTTCCGAAACCCACCTTATCTCAGGCTGAAAAGCGTTTTTGTGCATTGTGCCATAACTTTTCAGGGAAGCTTCAGAACATGAAATTTTAACCTCCCACTATAGCAGAAAGGGTCTTTCTAGTAGTTGCACATCAAATCTAAACTGCCTGAAGTGTTTTTCCAAAGTTATCAACACTTTTATGTTTGGCGTTCCGAAACCCACCTTATCTCAGGCTGAAAAGCGTTTTTGTGCATTGTGCCATAACTTTTCAGGGAAGCTTCAGAACATGAAATTTTAACCTCCCACTATAGCAGAAAGGGTCTTTCTAGTAGTTGCACATCAAATCTAAACTGTCTGAAGTGTTTTTCCAAAGTTATCAACACTTTTATGTTTGGCGTTCCGAAACCCACCTTATCTCAGGCTGAAAAGCGTTTTTGTGCATTGTGCCATAACTTTTCAGGGAAGCTTCAGAACATGAAATTTTAACCTCCCACTATAGCAGAAAGGGTCTTTCTAGTAGTTGCACATCAAATCTAAACTGTCTGAAGTGTTTTTCCAAAGTTATTAACACTTTTATGTTTGGCGTTCCGAAACCCACCTTATCTCAGGCTGAAAAGCGTTTTTGTGCATTGTGCCATAACTTTTCAGGGAAGCTTCAGAACATGAAATTTTAACCTCCCACTATAGCAGAAAGGGTCTTTCTAGTAGTTGCACATCAAATCTAAACTGTCTGAAGTGTTTTTCCAAAGTTATCAACACTTTTATGTTTGGCGTTCCGAAACCCACCTTATCTCAGGCTGAAAAGCGTTTTTACGCATTGTGCCATAACTTTTCAGGGAAGCTTCAGAACATGAAATTTTAACCTCCCACTATAGCAGAAAGGGTCTTTCTAGTAGGTGCACATCAAATCTAAGCTGTCTGAAGTGTTTTTCCAAAGTTATCAACACTTTTATGTTTGGCGTTCCGAAACCCACCTTATCTCAGGCTGAAAAGCGTTTTTGTGCATTGTGCCATAACTTTTCAGGGAAGCTTCAGAACATGAAATTTTAACCTCCCACTATAGCAGAAAGGGTCTTTCTAGTAGTTGCACATCAAATCTAAACTGTCTGAAGTGTTTTTCCAAAGTTATCAACACTTTTATGTTTGGCGTTCCGAAACCCACCTTATCTCAGGCTGAAAAGCGTTTTTACGCATTGTGCCATAACTTTTCAGGGAAGCTTCAGAACATGAAATTTTAACCTCCCACTATAGCAGAAAGTGTCTTTCTAGTAGTTGCACATCAAATCTAAACTGTCTGAAGTGTTTTTCCAAAGTTATTAACACTTTTATGTTTGGCGTTCCGAAACCCACCTTATCTCAGGCTGAAAAGCGTTTTTGTGCATTGTGCCATAACTTTTCAGGGAAGCTTCAGAACATGAAATTTTAACCTCCCACTATAGCAGAAAGGGTCTTTCTAGTAGTTGCACATCAAATCTAAACTGCCTGAAGTGTTTTTCCAAAGTTATCAACACTTTTATGTTTGGCGTTCCGAAACCCACCTTATCTCTGGCTGAAAAGCGTTTTTGTGCATTGTGCCATAACTTTTCAGGGAAGCTTCAGAACATGAAATTTTAACCTCCCACTATAGCAGAAAGGGTCTTTCTAGTAGTTGCACATCAAATCTAAACTGCCTGAAGTGTTTTTCCCAAGTTATTAACACTTTTATGTTTGGCGTTCCGAAACCCACCTTATCTCAGGCTGAAAAGCGTTTTTGTGCATTGTGCCATAACTTTTCAGGGAAGCTTCAGAACATGAAATTTTAACCTCCCACTATAGCAGAAAGGGTCTTTCTAGTAGTTGCACATCAAATCTAAACTGTCTGAAGTGTTTTTCCAAAGTTATCAACACTTTTATGTTTGGCGTTCCGAAACCCACCTTATCTCAGGCTGAAAAGCGTTTTTACGCATTGTGCCATAACTTTTCAGGGAAGCTTCAGAACATGAAATTTTAACCTCCCACTATAGCAGAAAGGGTCTTTCTAGTAGGTGCACATCAAATCTAAGCTGTCTGAAGTGTTTTTCCAAAGTTATCAACACTTTTATGTTTGGCGTTCCGAAACCCACCTTATCTCAGGCTGAAAAGCGTTTTTGTGCATTGTGCCATAACTTTTCAGGGAAGCTTCAGAACATGAAATTTTAACCTCCCACTATAGCAGAAAGGGTCTTTCTAGTAGTTGCACATCAAATCTAAGCTGTCTGAAGTGTTTTTCAAAAGTTATCAACACTTTTATGTTTGGCGTTCCGAAACCCACCTTATCTCAGGCTGAAAAGCGTTTTTGTGCATTGTGCCATAACTTTTCAGGAAAGCTTCAGAACATGAAATTTTAACCTCCCACTATAGCAGAAAGGGTCTTTCTAGTAGTTGCACATCAAATCTAAACTGTCTGAAGTGTTTTTCAAAAGTTATCAACACTTTTATGTTTGGCGTTCCGAAACCCACCTTATCTCAGGCTGAAAAGCGTTTTTACGCATTGTGCCATAACTTTTCAGGGAAGCTTCAGAACATGAAATTTTAACCTCCCACTATAGCAGAAAGGGTCTTTCTAGTAGGTGCACATCAAATCTAAGCTCTCTGAAGTGTTTTTCTAAAGTTATCAACACTTTTATGTTTGGCGTTCCGAAACCCACCTTATCTCAGGCTGAAAAGCGTTTTTGTGCATTGTGCCATAACTTTTCAGGGAAGCTTCAGAACATGAAATTTTAACCTCCCACTATAGCAGAAAGGGTCTTTCTAGTAGTTGCACATCAAATCTAAACTGTCTGAAGTGTTTTTCCAAAGTTATCAACACTTTTATGTTTGGCGTTCCGAAACCCACCTTATCTCAGGCTGAAAAGCGTTTTTGTGCATTGTGCCATAACTTTTCAGGGAAGCTTCAGAACATGAAATTTTAACCTCCCACTATAGCAGAAAGGGTCTTTCTAGTAGTTGCACATCAAATCTAAACTGTCTGAAGTGTTTTTCCAAAGTTATCAACACTTTTATGTTTGGCGTTCCGAAACCCACCTTATCTCAGGCTGAAAAGCGTTTTTGTGCATTGTGCCATAACTTTTCTGGGAAGCTTCAGAACATGAAATTTTAACCTCCCACTATAGCAGAAAGGGTCTTTCTAGCAGTTGCACATCAAATCTAAGCTGTCTGAAGTGTTTTTCAAAAGTTATCAACACTTTTATGTTTGGCGTTCCGAAACCCACCTTATCTCAGGCTGAAAAGCGTTTTTGTGCATTGTGCCATAACTTTTCAGGAAAGCTTCAGAACATGAAATTTTAACCTCCCACTATAGCAGAAAGGGTCTTTCTAGTAGTTGCACATCAAATCTAAACTGTCTGAAGTGTTTTTCCAAAGTTATCAACACTTTTATGTTTGGCGTTCCGAAACCCACCTTATCTCAGGCTGAAAAGCGTTTTTGTGCATTGTGCCATAACTTTTCAGGGAAGCTTCAGAACATGAAATTTTAACCTCCCACTATAGCAGAAAGGGTCTTTCTAGTAGTTGCACATCAAATCTAAGCTGTCTGAAGTGTTTTTCAAAAGTTATCAACACTTTTATGTTTGGCGTTCCGAAACCCACCTTATCTCAGGCTGAAAAGCGTTTTTGTGCATTGTGCCATAACTTTTCAGGAAAGCTTCAGAACATGAAATTTTAACCTCCCACTATAGCAGAAAGGGTCTTTCTAGTAGTTGCACATCAAATCTAAACTGTCTGAAGTGTTTTTCCAAAGTTATCAACACTTTTATGTTTGGCGTTCCGAAACCCACCTTAACTCAGGCTGAAAAGCGTTTTTGTGCATTGTGCCATAACTTTTCTGGGAAGCTTCAGAACATGAAATTTTAACCTCCCACTATAGCAGAAAGGGTCTTTCTAGCAGTTGCACATCAAATCTAAGCTGTCTGAAGTGTTTTTCAAAAGTTATCAACACTTTTATGTTTGGCGTTCCGAAACCCACCTTATCTCAGGCTGAAAAGCGTTTTTGTGCATTGTGCCATAACTTTTCAGGAAAGCTTCAGAACATGAAATTTTAACCTCCCACTATAGCAGAAAGGGTCTTTCTAGTAGTTGCACATCAAATCTAAACTGTCTGAAGTGTTTTTCCAAAGTTATCAACACTTTTATGTTTGGCGTTCCGAAACCCACCTTATCTCAGGCTAAAAAGCGTTTTTGTGCATTGTGCCATAACTTTTCAGGGAAGCTTCAGAACATGAAATTTTAACCTCCCACTATAGCAGAAAGGGTCTTTCTAGTAGTTGCACATCAAATCTAAGCTGTCTGAAGTGTTTTTCAAAAGTTATCAACACTTTTATGTTTGGCGTTCCGAAACCCACCTTATCTCAGGCTGAAAAGCGTTTTTGTGCATTGTGCCATAACTTTTCAGGAAAGCTTCAGAACATGAAATTTTAACCTCCCACTATAGCAGAAAGGGTCTTTCTAGTAGTTGCACATCAAATCTAAACTGTCTGAAGTGTTTTTCCAAAGTTATCAACACTTTTATGTTTGGCGTTCCGAAACCCACCTTATCTCAGGCTGAAAAGCGTTTTTACGCATTGTGCCATCACTTTTCAGGGAAGCTTCAGAACATGAAATTTTAACCTCCCACTATAGCAGAAAGGGTCTTTCTAGTAGTTGCACATCAAATCTAAGCTGTCTGAAGTGTTTTTCAAAAGTTATCAACACTTTTATGTTTGGCGTTCCGAAACCCACCTTATCTCAGGCTGAAAAGCGTTTTTGTGCATTGTGCCATAACTTTTCAGGAAAGCTTCAGAACATGAAATTTTAACCTCCCACTATAGCAGAAAGGGTCTTTCTAGTAGTTGCACATCAAATCTAAACTGTCTGAAGTGTTTTTCCAAAGTTATCAACACTTTTATGTTTGGCGTTCCGAAACCCACCTTATCTCAGGCTGAAAAGCGTTTTTACGCATTGTGCCATCACTTTTCAGGGAAGCTTCAGAACATGAAATTTTAACCTCCCACTATAGCAGAAAGGGTCTTTCTAGTAGGTGCACATCAAATCTAAGCTTTCTGAAGTGTTTTTCGAAAGTTACCAACACTTTTATGTTTGGCGTTCCGAAACCCACCTTATCTCAGGCTGAAAAGCGTCTTTGTGCATTGTGCCATAACTTTTCAGGAAAGCTTCAGAACATGAAATTTTAACCTCCCACTATAGCAGAAAGGGTCTTTCTAGTAGTTGCACATCAAATCTAAACTGTCTGAAGTGTTTTTCCAAAGTTATTAACACTTTTATGTTTGGCGTTCCGAAACCCACCTTATCTCAGGCTGAAAAGCGTTTTTGTGCATTGTGCCATAACTTTTCAGGGAAGCTTCAGAACATGAAATTTTAACCTCCCACTATAGCAGAAAGGGTCTTTCTAGTAGTTGCACATCAAATCTAAACTGTCTGAAGTGTTTTTCCAAAGTTATTAACACTTTTATGTTTGGCGTTCCGAAACCCACCTTATCTCAGGCTGAAAAGCGTTTTTGTGCATTGTGCCATAACTTTTCAGGGAAGCTTCAGAACATGAAATTTTAACCTCCCACTATAGCAGAAAGGGTCTTTCTAGTAGTTGCACATCAAATCTAAACTGTCTGAAGTGTTTTTCCAAAGTTATCAACACTTTTATGTTTGGCGTTCCGAAACCCACCTTATCTCAGGCTGAAAAGCGTTTTTACGCATTGTGCCATAACTTTTCAGGGAAGCTTCAGAACATGAAATTTTAACCTCCCACTATAGCAGAAAGGGTCTTTCTAGTAGGTGCACATCAAATCTAAGCTGTCTGAAGTGTTTTTCGAAAGTTATCAACACTTTTATGTTTGGCGTTCCGAAACCCACCTTATCTCAGGCTGAAAAGCGTTTTTGTGCATTGTGCCATAACTTTTCAGGGAAGCTTCAGAACATGAAATTTTAACCTCCCACTATAGCAGAAAGGGTCTTTCTAGTAGTTGCACATCAAATCTAAGCTCTCTGAAGTGTTTTTCGAAAGTTATCAACACTTTTATGTTTGGCGTTCCGAAACCCACCTTATCTCAGGCTGAAAAGCGTTTTTGTGCATTGTGCCATAACTTTTCAGGGAAGCTTCAGAACATGAAATTTTAACCTCCCACTATAGCAGAAAGGGTCTTTCTAGTAGTTGCACATCAAATCTAAACTGTCTGAAGTGTTTTTCCAAAGTTATCAACACTTTTATGTTTGGCGTTCCGAAACCCACCTTATCTCAGGCTGAAAAGCGTTTTTGTGCATTGTGCCATAACTTTTCAGGGAAGCTTCAGAACATGAAATTTTAACCTCCCACTATAGCAAAAAGGGTCTTTCTAGTAGTTGCACATCAAATCTAAACTGTCTGAAGTGTTTTTCCAAAGTTATCAACACTTTTATGTTTGGCGTTCCGAAACCCACCTTATCTCAGGCTGAAAAGCGTTTTTGTGCATTGTGCCATAACTTTTCAGGGAAGCTTCAGAACATGAAATTTTAACCTCCCACTATAGCAGAAAGGGTCTTTCTAGTAGTTGCACATCAAATCTAAGCTGTCTGAAGTGTTTTTCAAAAGTTATCAACACTTTTATGTTTGGCGTTCCGAAACCCACCTTATCTCAGGCTGAAAAGCGTTTTTGTGCATTGTGCCATAACTTTTCAGGAAAGCTTCAGAACATGAAATTTTAACCTCCCACTATAGCAGAAAGGGTCTTTCTAGTAGTTGAACATCAAATCTAAACTGTCTGAAGTGTTTTTCAAAAGTTATCAACACTTTTATGTTTGGCGTTCCGAAACCCACCTTATCTCAGGCTGAAAAGCGTTTTTACGCATTGTGCCATAACTTTTCAGGGAAGCTTCAGAACATGAAATTTTAAGCTCCCACTATAGCAGAAAGGGTCTTTCTGGTAGGTGCACATCAAATCTAAGCTCTCTGAAGTGTTTTTCGAAAGTTATCAACACTTTTATGTTTGGCGTTCCGAAACCCACCTTATCTCAGGCTGAAAAGCGTTTTTGTGCATTGTGCCATAACTTTTCAGGGAAGCTTCAGAACATGAAATTTTAACCTCCCACTATAGCAGAAAGGGTCTTTCTAGTAGTTGCACATCAAATCTAAACTGTCTGAAGTGTTTTTCCAAAGTTATCAACACTTTTATGTTTGGCGTTCCGAAACCCACCTTATCTCAGGCTGAAAAGCGTTTTTGTGCATTGTGCCATAACTTTTCAGGGAAGCTTCAGAACATGAAATTTTAACCTCCCACTATAGCAAAAAGGGTCTTTCTAGTAGTTGCACATCAAATCTAAACTGTCTGAAGTGTTTTTCCAAAGTTATCAACACTTTTATGTTTGGCGTTCCGAAACCCACCTTATCTCAGGCTGAAAAGCGTTTTTGTGCATTGTGCCATAACTTTTCAGGGAAGCTTCAGAACATGAAATTTTAACCTCCCACTATAGCAGAAAGGGTCTTTCTAGTAGTTGCACATCAAATCTAAGCTGTCTGAAGTGTTTTTCAAAAGTTATCAACACTTTTATGTTTGGCGTTCCGAAACCCACCTTATCTCAGGCTGAAAAGCGTTTTTACGCATTGTGCCATAACTTTTCAGGAAAGCTTCAGAACATGAAATTTTAACCTCCCACTATAGCAGAAAGGGTCTTTCTAGTAGTTGCGCATCAAATCTAAACTGTCTGAAGTGTTTTTCCAAAGTTATCAACACTTTTATGTTTGGCGTTCCGAAACCCACCTTATCTCAGGCTGAAAAGCGTTTTTGTGCATTGTGCCATAACTTTTCAGGGAAGCTTCAGAACATGAAATTTTAACCTCCCACTATAGCAGAAAGGGTCTTTCTAGTAGTTGCACATCAAATCTAAGCTGTCTGAAGTGTTTTTCCAAAGTTATCAACACTTTTATGTTTGGCGTTCCGAAACCCACCTTATCTCAGGCTGAAAAGCGTTTTTGTGTATTGTGCCATAACTTTTCAGGAAAGCTTCAGAACATGAAATTTTAACCTCCCACTATAGCAGAAAGGGTCTTTCTAGTAGTTGCACATCAAATCTAAACTGTCTGAAGTGTTTTTCCAAAGTTATCAACACTTTTATGTTTGGCGTTCCGAAACCCACCTTATCTCAGGCTGAAAAGCGTTTTTACGCATTGTGCCATAACTTTTCAGGGAAGCTTCAGAACATGAAATTTTAACCTCCCACTATAGCAGAAAGGGTCTTTCTAGTAGGTGCACATCAAATCTAAGCTCTCTGAAGTGTTTTTCGAAAGTTATCAACACTTTTATGTTTGGCGTTCCGAAACCCACCTTATCTCAGGCTGAAAAGCGTTTTTGTGCATTGTGCCATAACTTTTCAGGGAAGCTTCAGAACATGAAATTTTAACCTCCCACTATAGCAGAAAGGGTCTTTCTAGTAGTTGCACATCAAATCTAAACTGTCTGAAGTGTTTTTCAAAAGTTATCAACACTTTTATGTTTGGCGTTCCGAAACCCACCTTATCTCAGGCTGAAAAGCGTTTTTGTGCATTGTGCCATAACTTTTCAGGAAAGCTTCAGAACATGAAATTTTAACCTCCCACTATAGCAGAAAGGGTCTTTCTAGTAGTTGCACATCAAATCTAAACTGTCTGAAGTGTTTTTCCAAAGTTATCAACACTTTTATGTTTGGCGTTCCGAAACCCACCTTATCTCAGGCTGAAAAGCGTTTTTACGCATTGTGCCATAACTTTTCAGGGAAGCTTCAGAACATGAAATTTTAAGCTCCCACTATAGCAGAAAGGGTCTTTCTAGTAGGTGCACATCAAATCTAAGCTCTCTGAAGTGTTTTTCGAAAGTTATCAACACTTTTATGTTTGGCGTTCCGAAACCCACCTTATCTCAGGCTGAAAAGCGTTTTTGTGCATTGTGCCATAACTTTTCAGGGAAGCTTCAGAACATGAAATTTTAACCTCCCACTATAGCAAAAAGGGTCTTTCTAGTAGTTGCACATCAAATCTAAGCTGTCTGAAGTGTTTTTCCAAAGTTATCAACACTTTTATGTTTGGCGTTCCGAAACCCACCTTATCTCAGGCTGAAAAGCGTTTTTGTGTATTGTGCCATAACTTTTCAGGAAAGCTTCAGAACATGAAATTTTAACCTCCCACTATAGCAGAAAGGGTCTTTCTAGTAGTTGCACATCAAATCTAAACTGTCTGAAGTGTTTTTCCAAAGTTATCAACACTTTTATGTTTGGCGTTCCGAAACCCACCTTATCTCAGGCTGAAAAGCGTTTTTACGCATTGTGCCATAACTTTTCAGGGAAGCTTCAGAACATGAAATTTTAACCTCCCACTATAGCAGAAAGGGTCTTTCTAGTAGGTGCACATCAAATCTAAGCTCTCTGAAGTGTTTTTCGAAAGTTATCAACACTTTTATGTTTGGCGTTCCGAAACCCACCTTATCTCAGGCTGAAAAGCGTTTTTGTGCATTGTGCCATAACTTTTCAGGGAAGCTTCAGAACATGAAATTTTAACCTCCCACTATAGCAGAAAGGGTCTTTCTAGTAGTTGCACATCAAATCTAAACTGTCTGAAGTGTTTTTCAAAAGTTATCAACACTTTTATGTTTGGCGTTCCGAAACCCACCTTATCTCAGGCTGAAAAGCGTTTTTGTGCATTGTGCCATAACTTTTCAGGAAAGCTTCAGAACATGAAATTTTAACCTCCCACTATAGCAGAAAGGGTCTTTCTAGTAGTTGCACATCAAATCTAAACTGTCTGAAGTGTTTTTCCAAAGTTATCAACACTTTTATGTTTGGCGTTCCGAAACCCACCTTATCTCAGGCTGAAAAGCGTTTTTACGCATTGTGCCATAACTTTTCAGGGAAGCTTCAGAACATGAAATTTTAAGCTCCCACTATAGCAGAAAGGGTCTTTCTAGTAGGTGCACATCAAATCTAAGCTCTCTGAAGTGTTTTTCGAAAGTTATCAACACTTTTATGTTTGGCGTTCCGAAACCCACCTTATCTCAGGCTGAAAAGCGTTTTTGTGCATTGTGCCATAACTTTTCAGGGAAGCTTCAGAACATGAAATTTTAACCTCCCACTATAGCAGAAAGGGTCTTTCTAGTAGTTGCACATCAAATCTAAACTGTCTGAAGTGTTTTTCCAAAGTTATCAACACTTTTATGTTTGGCGTTCCGAAACCCACCTTATCTCAGGCTGAAAAGCGTTTTTGTGCATTGTGCCATAACTTTTCAGGGAAGCTTCAGAACATGAAATTTTAACCTCCCACTATAGCAGAAAGGGTCTTTCTAGTAGTTGCACATCAAATCTAAGCTGTCTGAAGTGTTTTTCAAAAGTTATCAACACTTTTATGTTTGGCGTTCCGAAACCCACCTTATCTCAGGCTGAAAAGCGTTTTTGTGCATTGTGCCATAACTTTTCAGGAAAGCTTCAGAACATGAAATTTTAACCTCCCACTATAGCAGAAAGGGTCTTTCTAGTAGTTGCACATCAAATCTAAACTGTCTGAAGTGTTTTTCCAAAGTTATCAACACTTTTATGTTTGGCGTTCCGAAACCCACCTTATCTCAGGCTGAAAAGCGTTTTTGTGCATTGTGCCATAACTTTTCAGGGAAGCTTCAGAACATGAAATTTTAACCTCCCAATATAGCAGAAAGGGTCTTTCTAGTAGTTGCACATCAAATCTAAACTGTCTGAAGTGTTTTTCAAAAGTTATCAACACTTTTATGTTTGGCGTTCCGAAACCCACCTTATCTCAGGCTGAAAAGCGTTTTTGTGCATTGTGCCATAACTTTTCAGGAAAGCTTCAGAACATGAAATTTTAACCTCCCACTATAGCAGAAAGGGTCTTTCTAGTAGTTGCACATCAAATCTAAACTGTCTGAAGTGTTTTTCCAAAGTTATCAACACTTTTATGTTTGGCGTTCCGAAACCCACCTTATCTCAGGCTGAAAAGCGTTTTTACGCATTGTGCCATAACTTTTCAGGGAAGCTTCAGAACATGAAATTTTAACCTCCCACTATAGCAGAAAGGGTCTTTCTAGTAGGTGCACATCAAATCTAAGCTCTCTGAAGTGTTTTTCGAAAGTTATCAACACTTTTATGTTTGGCGTTCCGAAACCCACCTTATCTCAGGCTGAAAAGCGTTTTTGTGCATTGTGCCATAACTTTTCAGGGAAGCTTCAGAACATGAAATTTTAACCTCCCACTATAGCAGAAAGGGTCTTTCTAGTAGTTGCACATCAAATCTAAGCTGTCTGAAGTGTTTTTCAAAAGTTATCAACACTTTTATGTTTGGCGTTCCGAAACCCACCTTATCTCAGGCTGAAAAGCGTTTTTGTGCATTGTGCCATAACTTTTCAGGAAAGCTTCAGAACATGAAATTTTAACCTCCCACTATAGCAGAAAGGGTCTTTCTCGTAGTTGCACATCAAATCTAAACTGTCTGAAGTGTTTTTCCAAAGTTATCAACACTTTTATGTTTGGCGTTCCGAAACCCACCTTATCTCAGGCTGAAAAGCGTTTTTGTGCATTGTGCCATAACTTTTCAGGGAAGCTTCAGAACATGAAATTTTAACCTCCCACTATAGCAGAAAGGGTCTTTCTAGTAGTTGCACATCAAATCTAAGCTCTCTGAAGTGTTTTTCGAAAGTTATCAACACTTTTATGTTTGGCGTTCCGAAACCCACCTTATCTCAGGCTGAAAAGCGTTTTTGTGCATTGTGCCATAACTTTTCAGGGAAGCTTCAGAACATGAAATTTTAACCTCCGACTATAGCAGAAAGGGTCTTTCAAGTAGTTGCACATCAAATCTAAACTATCTGAAGTGTTTTTCCAAAGTTATCAACACTTTTATGTTTGGCGTTCCGAAACCCACCTTATCTCAGGCTGAAAAGCGTTTTTACGCATTGTGCCATAACTTTTCAGGGAAGCTTCAGAACATGAAATTTTAAGCTCCCACTATAGCAGAAAGGGTCTTTCTAGTAGGTGCACATCAAATCTAAGCTCTCTGAAGTGTTTTTCGAAAGTTATCAACACTTTTATGTTTGGCGTTCCGAAACCCACCTTATCTCAGGCTGAAAAGCGTTTTTGTGCATTGTGCCATAACTTTTCAGGGAAGCTTCAGAACATGAAATTTTAACCTCCCACTATAGCAGAAAGGGTCTTTCTAGTAGTTGCACATCAAATCTAAACAGTCTGAAGTGTTTTTCCAAAGTTATCAACACTTTTATGTTTGGCGTTCCGAAACCCACCTTATCTCAGGCTGAAAAGCGTTTTTGTGCATTGTGCCATAACTTTTCAGGGAAGCTTCAGAACATGAAATTTTAACCTCCCACTATAGCAGAAAGGGTCTTTCTAGTAGTTGCACATCAAATCTAAACTGTCTGAAGTGTTTTTCCAAAGTTATCAACACTTTTATGTTTGGCGTTCCGAAACCCACCTTATCTCAGGCTGAAAAGCGTTTTTGTGCATTGTGCCATAACTTTTCAGGGAAGCTTCAGAACATGAAATTTTAACCTCCCACTATAGCAGAAAGGGTCTTTCTAGTAGTTGCACATCAAATCTAAGCTGTCTGAAGTGTTTTTCAAAAGTTATCAACACTTTTATGTTTGGCGTTCCGAAACCCACCTTATCTCAGGCTGAAAAGCGTTTTTGTGCATTGTGCCATAACTTTTCAGGGAAGCTTCAGAACATGAAATTTTAACCTCCCACTATAGCAGAAAGGGTCTTTCTAGTAGTTGCACATCAAATCTAAGCTGTCTGAAGTGTTTTTCAAAAGTTATCAACACTTTTATGTTTGGCGTTCCGAAACCCACCTTATCTCAGGCTGAAAAGCGTTTTTGTGCATTGTGCCATAACTTTTCAGGAAAGCTTCAGAACATGAAATTTTAACCTTCCACTATAGCAGAAAGGGTCTTTCTAGTAGTTGAACATCAAATCTAAACTGTCTGAAGTGTTTTTCAAAAGTTATCAACACTTTTATGTTTGGCGTTCCGAAACCCACCTTATCTCAGGCTGAAAAGCGTTTTTACGCATTGTGCCATAACTTTTCAGGGAAGCTTCAGAACATGAAATTTTAAGCTCCCACTATAGCAGAAAGGGTCTTTCTGGTAGGTGCACATCAAATCTAAGCTCTCTGAAGTGTTTTTCGAAAGTTATCAACACTTTTATGTTTGGCGTTCCGAAACCCACCTTATCTCAGGCTGAAAAGCGTTTTTGTGCATTGTGCCATAACTTTTCAGGGAAGCTTCAGAACATGAAATTTTAACCTCCCACTATAGCAGAAAGGGTCTTTCTAGTAGTTGCACATCAAATCTAAACTGTCTGAAGTGTTTTTCCAAAGTTATCAACACTTTTATGTTTGGCGTTCCGAAACCCACCTTATCTCAGGCTGAAAAGCGTTTTTGTGCATTGTGCCATAACTTTTCAGGGAAGCTTCAGAACATGAAATTTTAACCTCCCACTATAGCAGAAAGGGTCTTTCTAGTAGTTGCACATCAAATCTAAGCTGTCTGAAGTGTTTTTCAAAAGTTATCAACACTTTTATGTTTGGCGTTCCGAAACCCACCTTATCTCAGGCTGAAAAGCGTTTTTACGCATTGTGCCATAACTTTTCAGGAAAGCTTCAGAACATGAAATTTTAACCTCCCACTATAGCAGAAAGGGTCTTTCTAGTAGTTGCACATCAAATCTAAACTGTCTGAAGTGTTTTTCCAAAGTTATCAACACTTTTATGTTTGGCGTTCCGAAACCCACCTTATCTCAGGCTGAAAAGCGTTTTTGTGCATTGTGCCATAACTTTTCAGGGAAGCTTCAGAACATGAAATTTTAACCTCCCACTATAGCAGAAATGGTCTTTCTAGTAGTTGCACATCAAATCTAAGCTGTCTGAAGTGTTTTTCCAAAGTTATCAACACTTTTATGTTTGGCGTTCCGAAACCCACCTTATCTCAGGCTGAAAAGCGTTTTTGTGCATTGTGCCATAACTTTTCAGGAAAGCTTCAGAACATGAAATTTTAACCTCCCACTATAGCAGAAAGGGTCTTTCTAGTAGTTGCACATCAAATCTAAACTGTCTGAAGTGTTTTTCCAAAGTTATCAACACTTTTATGTTTGGCGTTCCGAAACCCACCTTATCTCAGGCTGAAAAGCGTTTTTACGCATTGTGCCATAACTTTTCAGGGAAGCTTCAGAACATGAAATTTTAACCTCCCACTATAGCAGAAAGGGTCTTTCTAGTAGGTGCACATCAAATCTAAGCTCTCTGAAGTGTTTTTCGAAAGTTATCAACACTTTTATGTTTGGCGTTCCGAAACCCACCTTATCTCAGGCAGAAAAGCGTTTTTGTGCATTGTGCCATAACTTTTCAGGGAAGCTTCAGAACATGAAATTTTAACCTCCCACTATAGCAGAAAGGGTCTTTCTAGTAGTTGCACATCAAATCTAAACTGTCTGAAGTGTTTTTCAAAAGTTATCAACACTTTTATGTTTGGCGTTCCGAAACCCACCTTATCTCAGGCTGAAAAGCGTTTTTGTGCATTGTGCCATAACTTTTCAGGAAAGCTTCAGAACATGAAATTTTAACCTCCCACTATAGCAGAAAGGGTCTTTCTAGTAGTTGCACATCAAATCTAAACTGTCTGAAGTGTTTTTCCAAAGTTATCAACACTTTTATGTTTGGCGTTCCGAAACCCACCTTATCTCAGGCTGAAAAGCGTTTTTACGCATTGTGCCATAACTTTTCAGGGAAGCTTCAGAACATGAAATTTTAACCTCCCACTATAGCAGAAAGGGTCTTTCTAGTAGGTGCACATCAAATCTAAGCTCTCTGAAGTGTTTTTCGAAAGTTATCAACACTTTTATGTTTGGCGTTCCGAAACCCACCTTATCTCAGGCTGAAAAGCGTTTTTGTGCATTGTGCCATAACTTTTCAGGGAAGCTTCAGAACATGAAATTTTAACCTCCCACTATAGCAGAAAGGGTCTTTCTAGTAGTTGCACATCAAATCTAAACTGTCTGAAGTGTTTTTCCAAAGTTATCAACACTTTTATGTTTGGCGTTCCGAAACCCACCTTATCTCAGGCTGAAAAGCGTTTTTGTGCATTGTGCCATAACTTTTCAGGGAAGCTTCAGAACATGAAATTTTAACCTCCCACTATAGCAGAAAGGGTGTTTCTAGTAGTTGCACATCAAATCTAAGCTGTCTGAAGTGTTTTTCAAAAGTTATCAACACTTTTATGTTTGGCGTTCCGAAACCCACCTTATCTCAGGCTGAAAAGCGTTTTTGTGCATTGTGCCATAACTTTTCAGGAAAGCTTCAGAACATGAAATTTTAACCTCCCACTATAGCAGAAAGGGTCTTTCTAGTAGTTGCACATCAAATCTAAACTGTCTGAAGTGTTTTTCCAAAGTTATCAACACTATTATGTTTGGCGTTCCGAAACCCACCTTATCTCAGGCTGAAATGCGTTTTTGTGCATTGTGCCATAACTTTTCAGGGAAGCTTCAGAACATGAAATTTTAACCTCCCACTATAGCAGAAAGGGTCTTTCTAGTAGTTGCACATCAAATCTAAGCTGTCTGAAGTGTTTTTCAAAAGTTATCAACACTTTTATGTTTGGCGTTCCGAAACCCACCTTATCTCAGGCTGAAAAGCGTTTTTGTGCATTGTGCCATAACTTTTCAGGAAAGCTTCTGAACATGAAATTTTAACCTCCCACTATAGCAGAAAGGGTCTTTCTAGTAGTTGCACATCAAATCTAAACTGTCTGAAGTGTTTTTCCAAAGTTATCAACACTTTTATGTTTGGCGTTCCGAAACCCACCTTATCTCAGGCTGAAAAGCGTTTTTGTGCATTGTGCCATAACTTTTCAGGGAAGCTTCAGAACATGAAATTTTAACCTCCCACTATAGCAGAAAGGGTCTTTCTAGTAGTTGCACATCAAATCTAAACTGTCTGAAGTGTTTTTCCAAAGTTATCAACACTTTTATGTTTGGCGTTCCGAAACCCACCTTATCTCAGGCTGAAAAGCGTTTTTGTGCATTGTGCCATAACTTTTCAGGGAAGCTTCAGAACATGAAATTTTAACCTCCCACTATAGCAGAAAGGGTCTTTCTAGTAGTTGCACATCAAATCTAAGCTGTCTGAAGTGTTTTTCAAAAGTTATCAACACTTTTATGTTTGGCGTTCCGAAACCCACCTTATCTCAGGCTGAAAAGCGTTTTTGTGCATTGTGCCATAACTTTTCAGGGAAGCTTCAGAACATGAAATTTTAACCTCCCACTATAGCAGAAAGGGTCTTTCTAGTAGTTGCACATCAAATCTAAGCTGTCTGAAGTGTTTTTCAAAAGTTATCAACACTTTTATGTTTGGCGTTCCGAAACCCACCTTATCTCAGGCTGAAAAGCGTTTTTGTGCATTGTGCCATAACTTTTCAGGAAAGCTTCAGAACATGAAATTTTAACCTTCCACTATAGCAGAAAGGGTCTTTCTAGTAGTTGAACATCAAATCTAAACTGTCTGAAGTGTTTTTCAAAAGTTATCAACACTTTTATGTTTGGCGTTCCGAAACCCACCTTATCTCAGGCTGAAAAGCGTTTTTACGCATTGTGCCATAACTTTTCAGGGAAGCTTCAGAACATGAAATTTTAAGCTCCCACTATAGCAGAAAGGGTCTTTCTGGTAGGTGCACATCAAATCTAAGCTCTCTGAAGTGTTTTTCGAAAGTTATCAACACTTTTATGTTTGGCGTTCCGAAACCCACCTTATCTCAGGCTGAAAAGCGTTTTTGTGCATTGTGCCATAACTTTTCAGGGAAGCTTCAGAACATGAAATTTTAACCTCCCACTATAGCAGAAAGGGTCTTTCTAGTAGTTGCACATCAAATCTAAACTGTCTGAAGTGTTTTTCCAAAGTTATCAACACTTTTATGTTTGGCGTTCCGAAACCCACCTTATCTCAGGCTGAAAAGCGTTTTTGTGCATTGTGCCATAACTTTTCAGGGAAGCTTCAGAACATGAAATTTTAACCTCCCACTATAGCAGAAAGGGTCTTTCTAGTAGTTGCACATCAAATCTAAGCTGTCTGAAGTGTTTTTCAAAAGTTATCAACACTTTTATGTTTGGCGTTCCGAAACCCACCTTATCTCAGGCTGAAAGGCGTTTTTACGCATTGTGCCATAACTTTTCAGGAAAGCTTCAGAACATGAAATTTTAACCTCCCACTATAGCAGAAAGGGTCTTTCTAGTAGTTGCACATCAAATCTAAACTGTCTGAAGTGTTTTTCCAAAGTTATCAACACTTTTATGTTTGGCGTTCCGAAACCCACCTTATCTCAGGCTGAAAAGCGTTTTTGTGCATTGTGCCATAACTTTTCAGGGAAGCTTCAGAACATGAAATTTTAACCTCCCACTATAGCAGAAAGGGTCTTTCTAGTAGTTGCACATCAAATCTAAGCTGTCTGAAGTGTTTTTCCAAAGTTATCAACACTTTTATGTTTGGCGTTCCGAAACCCACCTTATCTCAGGCTGAAAAGCGTTTTTGTGCATTGTGCCATAACTTTTCAGGAAAGCTTCAGAACATGAAATTTTAACCTCCCACTATAGCAGAAAGGGTCTTTCTAGTAGTTGCACATCAAATCTAAACTGTCTGAAGTGTTTTTCCAAAGTTATCAACACTTTTATGTTTGGCGTTCCGAAACCCACCTTATCTCAGGCTGAAAAGCGTTTTTACGCATTGTGCCATAACTTTTCAGGGAAGCTTCAGAACATGAAATTTTAACCTCCCACTATAGCAGAAAGGGTCTTTCTAGTAGGTGCACATCAAATCTAAGCTCTCTGAAGTGTTTTTCGAAAGTTATCAACACTTTTATGTTTGGCGTTCCGAAACCCACCTTATCTCAGGCAGAAAAGCGTTTTTGTGCATTGTGCCATAACTTTTCAGGGAAGCTTCAGAACATGAAATTTTAACCTCCCACTATAGCAGAAAGGGTCTTTCTAGTAGTTGCACATCAAATCTAAACTGTCTGAAGTGTTTTTCAAAAGTTATCAACACTTTTATGTTTGGCGTTCCGAAACCCACCTTATCTCAGGCTGAAAAGCGTTTTTGTGCATTGTGCCATAACTTTTCAGGAAAGCTTCAGAACATGAAATTTTAACCTCCCACTATAGCAGAAAGGGTCTTTCTAGTAGTTGCACATCAAATCTAAACTGTCTGAAGTGTTTTTCCAAAGTTATCAACACTTTTATGTTTGGCGTTCCGAAACCCACCTTATCTCAGGCTGAAAAGCGTTTTTACGCATTGTGCCATAACTTTTCAGGGAAGCTTCAGAACATGAAATTTTAACCTCCCACTATAGCAGAAAGGGTCTTTCTAGTAGGTGCACATCAAATCTAAGCTCTCTGAAGTGTTTTTCGAAAGTTATCAACACTTTTATGTTTGGCGTTCCGAAACCCACCTTATCTCAGGCTGAAAAGCGTTTTTGTGCATTGTGCCATAACTTTTCAGGGAAGCTTCAGAACATGAAATTTTAACCTCCCACTATAGCAGAAAGGGTCTTTCTAGTAGTTGCACATCAAATCTAAACTGTCTGAAGTGTTTTTCCAAAGTTATCAACACTTTTATGTTTGGCGTTCCGAAACCCACCTTATCTCAGGCTGAAAAGCGTTTTTGTGCATTGTGCCATAACTTTTCAGGGAAGCTTCAGAACATGAAATTTTAACCTCCCACTATAGCAGAAAGGGTCTTTCTAGTAGTTGCACATCAAATCTAAGCTGTCTGAAGTGTTTTTCAAAAGTTATCAACACTTTTATGTTTGGCGTTCCGAAACCCACCTTATCTCAGGCTGAAAAGCGTTTTTGTGCATTGTGCCATAACTTTTCAGGAAAGCTTCAGAACATGAAATTTTAACCTCCCACTATAGCAGAAAGGGTCTTTCTAGTAGTTGCACATCAAATCTAAACTGTCTGAAGTGTTTTTCCAAAGTTATCAACACTATTATGTTTGGCGTTCCGAAACCCACCTTATCTCAGGCTGAAATGCGTTTTTGTGCATTGTGCCATAACTTTTCAGGGAAGCTTCAGAACATGAAATTTTAACCTCCCACTATAGCAGAAAGGGTCTTTCTAGTAGTTGCACATCAAATCTAAGCTGTCTGAAGTGTTTTTCAAAAGTTATCAACACTTTTATGTTTGGCGTTCCGAAACCCACCTTATCTCAGGCTGAAAAGCGTTTTTGTGCATTGTGCCATAACTTTTCAGGAAAGCTTCTGAACATGAAATTTTAACCTCCCACTATAGCAGAAAGGGTCTTTCTAGTAGTTGCACATCAAATCTAAACTGTCTGAAGTGTTTTTCCAAAGTTATCAACACTTTTATGTTTGGCGTTCCGAAACCCACCTTATCTCAGGCTGAAAAGCGTTTTTGTGCATTGTGCCATAACTTTTCAGAGAAGCTTCAGAACATGAAATTTTAACCTCCCACTATAGCAGAAAGGGTCTTTCTAGTAGGTGCACATCAAATCTAAGCTCTCTGAAGTGTTTTTCGAAAGTTATCAACACTTTTATGTTTGGCGTTCCGAAACCCACCTTATCTCAGGCTGAAAAGCGTTTTTGTGCATTGTGCCATAACTTTTCAGGAAAGCTTCAGAACATGAAATTTTAACCTCCCACTATAGCAGAAAGGGTCTTTCTAGTAGTTGCACATCAAATCTAAACTGTCTGAAGTGTTTTTCCAAAGTTATCAACACTTTTATGTTTGGCGTTCCGAAACCCACCTTATCTCAGGCTGAAAAGCGTTTTTACGCATTGTGCCATAACTTTTCAGGGAAGCTTCAGAACATGAAATTTTAACCTCCCACTATAGCAGAAAGGGTCTTTCTAGTAGGTGCACATCAAATCTAAGCTCTCTGAAGTGTTTTTCGAAAGTTATCAACACTTTTATGTTTGGCGTTCCGAAACCCACCTTATCTCAGGCTGAAAAGCGTTTTTGTGCATTGTGCCATAACTTTTCAGGAAAGCTTCAGAACATGAAATTTTAACCTCCCACTATAGCAGAAAGGGTCTTTCTAGTAGGTGCACATCAAATCTAAGCTCTCTGAAGTGTTTTTCGAAAGTTATCAACACTTTTATGTTTGGCGTTCCGAAACCCACCTTATCTCAGGCTGAAAAGCGTTTTTGTGCATTGTGCCATAACTTTTCAGGGAAGCTTCAGAACATGAAATTTTAACCTCCCACTATAGCAGAAAAGGTCTTTCTAGTAGTTGCACATCAAATCTAAACTGTCTGAAGTGTTTTTCCAAAGTTATCAACACTTTTATGTTTGGCGTTCCGAAACCCACCTTATCTCAGGCTGAAAAGCGTTTTTGTGCATTGTGCCATAACTTTTCAGGGAAGCTTCAGAACATGAAATTTTAACCTCCCACTATAGCAGAAAGGGTCTTTCTAGTAGTTGCACATCAAATCTAAGCTGTCTGAAGAGTTTTTCAAAAGTTATCAACACTTTTATGTTTGGCGTTCCGAAACCCACCTTATCTCAGGCTGAAAAGCGTTTTTGTGCATTGTGCCATAACTTTTCAGGAAAGCTTCAGAACATGAAATTTTAACCTCCCACTATAGCAGAAAGGGTCTTTCTCGTAGTTGCACATCAAATCTAAACTGTCTGAAGTGTTTTTCCAAAGTTATCAACACTTTTATGTTTGGCGTTCCGAAACCCACCTTATCTCAGGCTGAAAAGCGTTTTTACGCATTGTGCCATAACTTTTCAGGGAAGCTTCAGAACATGAAATTTTAACCTCCCACTATAGCAGAAAGGGTCTTTCTAGTAGGTGCACATCAAATCTAAGCTCTCTGAAGTGTTTTTCGAAAGTTATCAACACTTTTATGTTTGGCGTTCCGAAACCCACCTTATCTCAGGCTGAAAAGCGTTTTTGTGCATTGTGCCATAACTTTTCAGGGAAGCTTCAGAACATGAAATTTTAACCTCCCACTATAGCAGAAAGGGTCTTTCTAGTAGTTGCACATCAAATCTAAACTGTCTGAAGTGTTTTTCCAAAGTTATTAACACTTTTATGTTTGGCGTTCCGAAACCCACCTTATCTCAGGCTGAAAAGCGTTTTTGTGCATTGTGCCATAACTTTTCAGGGAAGCTTCAGAACATGAAATTTTAACCTCCCACTATAGCAGAAAGGGTCTTTCTAGTAGTTGCACATCAAATCTAAACTGTCTGAAGTGTTTTTCCAAAGTTATCAACACTTTTATGTTTGGCGTTCCGAAACCCACCTTATCTCAGGCTGAAAAGCGTTTTTGTGCATTGTGCCATAACTTTTCAGGGAAGCTTCAGAACATGAAATTTTAACCTCCCACTATAGCAGAAAGGGTCTTTCTAGTAGGTGCACATCAAATCTAAGCTCTCTGAAGTGTTTTTCGAAAGTTATCAACACTTTTATGTTTGGCGTTCCGAAACCCACCTTATCTCAGGCTGAAAAGCGTTTTTGTGCATTGTGCCATAACTTTTCAGGAAAGCTTCAGAACATGAAATTTTAACCTCCCACTATAGCAGAAAGGGTCTTTCTAGTAGTTGCACATCAAATCTAAACTGTCTGAAGTGTTTTTCCAAAGTTATCAACACTTTTATGTTTGGCGTTCCGAAACCCACCTTATCTCAGGCTGAAAAGCGTTTTTACGCATTGTGCCATAACTTTTCAGGGAAGCTTCAGAACATGAAATTTTAACCTCTCACTATAGCAGAAAGGGTCTTTCTAGTAGGTGCACATCAAATCTAAGCTCTCTGAAGTGTTTTTCGAAAGTTATCAACACTTTTATGTTTGGCGTTCCGAAACCCACCTTATCTCAGGCTGAAAAGCGTTTTTGTGCATTGTGCCATAACTTTTCAGGAAAGCTTCAGAACATGAAATTTTAACCTCCCACTATAGCAGAAAGTGTCTTTCTAGTAGTTGCACATCAAATCTAAACTGTCTGAAGTGTTTTTCCAAAGTTATTAACACTTTTATGTTTGGCGTTCCGAAACAAACCTTATCTCAGGCTGAAAAGCGTTTTTGTGCATTGTGCCATAACTTTTCAGGGAAGCTTCAGAACATGAAATTTTAACCTCCCACTATAGCAGAAAGGGTCTTTCTAGTAGTTGCACATCAAATCTAAACTGCCTGAAGTGTTTTTCCAAAGTTATCAACACTTTTATGTTTGGCGTTCCGAAACCCACCTTATCTCAGGCTGAAAAGCGTTTTTACGCATTGTGCCATAACTTTTCAGGGAAGATTCAGAACATGAAATTTTAACCTCCCACTATAGCAGAAAGGGTCTTTCTAGTAGGTGCACATCAAATCTAAGCTGTCTGAAGTGTTTTTCGAAAGTTATCAACACTTTTATGTTTGGCGTTCCGAAACCCACCTTATCTCAGGCTGAAAAGCGTTTTTGTGCATTGTGCCATAACTTTTCAGGGAAGCTTCAGAACATGAAATTTTAACCTCCCACTATAGCAGAAAGGGTCTTTCTAGTAGTTGCACATCAAATCTAAGCTGTCTGAAGTGTTTTTCAAAAGTTATCAACACTTTTATGTTTGGCGTTCCGAAACCCACCTTATCTCAGGCTGAAAAGCGTTTTTGTGCATTGTGCCATAACTTTTCAGGAAAGCTTCAGAACATGAAATTTTAACCTCCCACTATAGCAGAAAGGGTCTTTCTAGTAGTTGCACATCAAATCTAAACTGTCTGAAGTGTTTTTCCAAAGTTATCAACACTTTTATGTTTGGCGTTCCGAAACCCACCTTATCTCAGGCTGAAAAGTGTTTTTACGCATTGTGCCATAACTTTTCAGGGAAGCTTCAGAACATGAAATTTTAACCTCCCACTATAGCAGAAAGGGTCTTTCTAGTAGTTGCACATCAAATCTAAACTGTCTGAAGTGTTTTTCCAAAGTTATTAACACTTTTATGTTTGGCGTTCCGAAACCCACCTTATCTCAGGCTGAAAAGCGTTTTTGTGCATTGTGCCATAACTTTTCAGGGAAGCTTCAGAACATGAAATTTTAACCTCCCACTATAGCAGAAAGGGTCTTTCTAGTAGTTGCACATCAAATCTAAACTGTCTGAAGTGTTTTTCCAAAGTTATCAACACTTTTATGTTTGGCGTTCCGAAACCCACCTTATCTCAGGCTGAAAAGCGTTTTTGTGCATTGTGCCATAACTTTTCAGGGAAGCTTCAGAACATGAAATTTTAACCTCCCACTATAGCAGAAAGGGTCTTTCTAGTAGATGCAGATCAAATCTAAGCTCTCTGAAGTGTTTTTCGAAAGTTATCAACACTTTTATGTTTGGCGTTCCGAAACCCACCTTATCTCAGGCTGAAAAGCGTTTTTGTGCATTGTGCCATAACTTTTCAGGAAAGCTTCAGAACATGAAATTTTAACCTCCCACTATAGCAGAAAGGGTCTTTCTAGTAGTTGCACATCAAATCTAAACTGTCTGTAGTGTTTTTCCAAAGTTATCAACACTTTTATGTTTGGCGTTCCGAAACCCACCTTATCTCAGGCTGAAAAGCGTTTTTACGCATTGTGCCATAACTTTTCAGGGAAGCTTCAGAACATGAAATTTTAACCTCCCACTATAGCAGAAAGGGTCTTTCTAGTAGGTGCACATCAAATCTAAGCTCTCTGAAGTGTTTTTCGAAAGTTATCAACACTTTTATGTTTGGCGTTCCGAAACCCACCTTATCTCAGGCTGAAAAGCGTTTTTGTGCATTGTGCCATAACTTTTCAGGAAAGCTTCAGAACATGAAATTTTAACCTCCCACTATAGCAGAAAGTGTCTTTCTAGTAGTTGCACATCAAATCTAAACTGTCTGAAGTGTTTTTCCAAAGTTATTAACACTTTTATGTTTGGCGTTCCGAAACCCACCTTATCTCAGGCTGAAAAGCGTTTTTGTGCATTGTGCCATAACTTTTCAGGGAAGCTTCAGAACATGAAATTTTAACCTCCCACTATAGCAGAAAGGGTCTTTCTAGTAGTTGCACATCAAATCTAAACTGCCTGAAGTGTTTTTCCAAAGTTATCAACACTTTTATGTTTGGCGTTCCGAAACCCACCTTATCTCAGGCTGAAAAGCGTTTTTACGCATTGTGCCATAACTTTTCAGGGAAGATTCAGAACATGAAATTTTAACCTCCCACTATAGCAGAAAGGGTCTTTCTAGTAGGTGCACATCAAATCTAAGCTGTCTGAAGTGTTTTTCGAAAGTTATCAACACTTTTATGTTTGGCGTTCCGAAACCCACCTTATCTCAGGCTGAAAAGCGTTTTTGTGCATTGTGCCATAACTTTTCAGGGAAGCTTCAGAACATGAAATTTTAACCTCCCACTATAGCAGAAAGGGTCTTTCTAGTAGTTGCACATCAAATCTAAGCTGTCTGAAGTGTTTTTCAAAAGTTATCAACACTTTTATGTTTGGCGTTCCGAAACCCACCTTATCTCAGGCTGAAAAGCGTTTTTGTGCATTGTGCCATAACTTTTCAGGAAAGCTTCAGAACATGAAATTTTAACCTCCCACTATAGCAGAAAGGGTCTTTCTAGTAGTTGCACATCAAATCTAAACTGTCTGAAGTGTTTTTCCAAAGTTATCAACACTTTTATGTTTGGCGTTCCGAAACCCACCTTATCTCAGGCTGAAAAGCGTTTTTACGCATTGTGCCATAACTTTTCAGGGAAGCTTCAGAACATGAAATTTTAACCTCCCACTATAGCAGAAAGGGTCTTTCTAGTAGGTGCACATCAAATCTAAGCTCTCTGAAGTGTTTTTCGAAAGTTATCAACACTTTTATGTTTGGCGTTCCGAAACCCACCTTATCTCAGGCTGAAAAGCGTTTTTGTGCATTGTGCCATAACTTTTCAGGGAAGCTTCAGAACATGAAATTTTAACCTCCCACTATAGCAGAAAGGGTCTTTCTAGTAGTTGCACATCAAATCTAAACTGTCTGAAGTGTTTTTCCAAAGTTATTAACACTTTTATGTTTGGCGTTCCGAAACCCACCTTATCTCAGGCTGAAAAGCGTTTTTGTGCATTGTGCCATAACTTTTCAGGGAAGCTTCAGAACATGAAATTTTAACCTCCCACTATAGCAGAAAGGGTCTTTCTAGTAGGTGCACATCAAATCTAAGCTCTCTGAAGTGTTTTTCGAAAGTTATCAACACTTTTATGTTTGGCGTTCCGAAACCCACCTTATCTCAGGCTGAAAAGCGTTTTTGTGCATTGTGCCATAACTTTTCAGGGAAGCTTCAGAACATGAAATTTTAACCTCCCACTATAGCAGAAAGGGTCTTTCTAGTAGTTGCACATCAAATCTAAACTGTCTGAAGTGTTTTTCCAAAGTTATCAACACTTTTATGTTTGGCGTTCCGAAACCCACCTTATCTCAGGCTGAAAAGCGTTTTTACGCATTGTGCCATAACTTTTCAGGGAAGCTTCAGAACATGAAATTTTAACCTCCCACTATAGCAGAAAGGGTCTTTCTAGTAGGTGCACATCAAATCTAAGCTCTCTGAAGTGTTTTTCGAAAGTTATCAACACTTTTATGTTTGGCGTTCCGAAACCCACCTTATCTCAGGCTGAAAAGCGTTTTTGTGCATTGTGCCATAACTTTTCAGGAAAGCTTCAGAACATGAAATTTTAACCTCCCACTATAGCAGAAAGTGTCTTTCTAGTAGTTGCACATCAAATCTAAACTGTCTGAAGTGTTTTTCCAAAGTTATTAACACTTTTATGTTTGGCGTTCCGAAACCCACCTTATCTCAGGCTGAAAAGCGTTTTTGTGCATTGTACCATAACTTTTCAGGAAAGCTTCAGAACATGAAATTTTAACCTCCCACTATAGCAGAAAGGGTCTTTCTAGTAGTTGCACATCAAATCTAAACTGTCTGAAGTGTTTTTCCAAAGTTATCAACACTTTTATGTTTGGCGTTCCGAAACCCACCTTATCTCAAGCTGAAAAGCGTTTTTACGCATTGTGCCATAACTTTTCAGGGAAGCTTCAGAACATGAAATTTTAAGCTCCCACTATAGCAGAAAGGGTCTTTCTAGTAGGTGCACATCAAATCTAAGCTCTCTGAAGTGTTTTTCTAAAGTTATCAACACTTTTATGTTTGGCGTTCCGAAACCCACCTTATCTCAGGCTGAAAAGCGTTTTTGTGCATTGTGCCATAACTTTTCAGGGAAGCTTCAGAACATGAAATTTTAACCTCCCACTATAGCAGAAAGGGTCTTTCTAGTAGTTGCACATCAAATCTAAACTGTCTGAAGTGTTTTCCCAAAGTTATCAACACTTTTATGTTTGGCGTTCCGAAACCCACCTTATCTCAGGCTGAAAAGCGTTTTTGTGCATTGTGCCATAACTTTTCAGGGAAGCTTCAGAACATGAAATTTTAACCTCCCACTATAGCAGAAAGGGTCTTTCTAGTAGTTGCACATCAAATCTAAACTGTCTGAAGTGTTTTTCCAAAGTTATCAACACTTTTATGTTTGGCGTCCCGAAACCCACCTTATCTCAGGCTGAAAAGCGTTTTTGTGCATTGTGCCATAACTTTTCTGGGAAGCTTCAGAACATGAAATTTTAACCTCCCACTATAGCAGAAAGGGTCTTTCTAGCAGTTGCACATCAAATCTAAGCTGTCTGAAGTGTTTTTCAAAAGTTATCAACACTTTTATGTTTGGCGTTCCGAAACCCACCTTATCTCAGGCTGAAAAGCGTTTTTGTGCATTGTGCCATAACTTTTCAGGAAAGCTTCAGAACATGAAATTTTAACCTCCCACTATAGCAGAAAGGGTCTTTCTAGTAGTTGCACATCAAATCTAAACTGTCTGAAGTGTTTTTCCAAAGTTATCAACACTTTTATGTTTGGCGTTCCGAAACCCACCTTATCTCAGGCTGAAAAACGTTTTTGTGCATTGTGCCATAACTTTTCAGGGAAGCTTCAGAACATGAAATTTTAACCTCCCACTATAGCAGAAAGGGTCTTTCTAGTAGTTGCACATCAAATCTAAGCTGTCTGAAGTGTTTTTCAAAAGTTATCAACACTTTTATGTTTGGCGTTCCGAAACCCACCTTATCTCAGGCTGAAAACCGTTTTTGTGCATTGTGCCATAACTTTTCAGGAAAGCTTCAGAACATGAAATTTTAACCTCCCACTATAGCAGAAAGGGTCTTTCTAGTAGTTGCACATCAAATCTAAACTGTCTGAAGTGTTTTTCCAAAGTTATCAACACTTTTATGTTTGGCGTTCCGAAACCCACCTTATCTCAGGCTGAAAAGCGTTTTTGTGCATTGTGCCATAACTTTTCAGGAAAGCTTCAGAACATGAAATTTTAACCTCCCACTATAGCAGAAAGGGTCTTTCTAGTAGTTGCACATCAAATCTAAACTGTCTGAAGTGTTTTTCCAAAGTTATCAACACTTTTATGTTTGGCGTTCCGAAACCCACCTTATCTCAGGCTGAAAAGCGTTTTTGTGCATTGTGCCATAACTTTTCAGGAAAGCTTCAGAACATGAAATTTTAACCTCCCACTATAGCAGAAAGGGTCTTTCTAGTAGTTGCACATCAAATCTAAACTGTCTGAAGTGTTTTTCCAAAGTTATCAACACTTTTATGTTTGGCGTTCCGAAACCCACCTTATCTCAGGCTGAAAAGCGTTTTTACGCATTGTGCCATAACTTTTCAGGGAAGCTTCAGAACATGAAATTTTAACCTCCCACTATAGCAGAAAGGGTCTTTCTAGTAGGTGCACATCAAATCTAAGCTCTCTGAAGTGTTTTTCGAAAGTTATCAACACTTTTATGTTTGGCGTTCCGAAACCCACCTTATCTCAGGCTGAAAAGCGTTTTTGTGCATTGTGCCATAACTTTTCAGGGAAGCTTCAGAACATGAAATTTTAACCTCCCACTATAGCAGAAAGGGTCTTTCTAGTAGTTGCACATCAAATCTAAACTGTCTGAAGTGTTTTTCCAAAGTTATTAACACTTTTATGTTTGGCGTTCCGAAACCCACCTTATCTCAGGCTGAAAAGCGTTTTTGTGCATTGTGCCATAACTTTTCAGGGAAGCTTCAGAACATGAAATTTTAACCTCCCACTATAGCAGAAAGGGTCTTTCTAGTAGTTGCACATCAAATCTAAGCTCTCTGAAGTGTTTTTCCAAAGTTATCAACACTTTTATGTTTGGCGTTCCGAAACCCACCTTATCTCAGGCTGAAAAGCGTTTTTGTGCATTGTGCCATAACTTTTCAGGGAAGCTTCAGAACATGAAATTTTAACCTCCCACTATAGCAGAAAGGGTCTTTCTAGTAGTTGCACATCAAATCTAAACTGTCTGAAGTGTTTTTCCAAAGTTATCAACACTTTTATGTTTGGCGTTCCGAAACCCACCTTATCTCAGGCTGAAAAGCGTTTTTACGCATTGTGCCATAACTTTTCAGGGAAGCTTCAGAACATGAAATTTTAACCTCCCACTATAGCAGAAAGGGTCTTTCTAGTAGGTGCACATCAAATCTAAGCTCTCTGAAGTGTTTTTCGAAAGTTATCAACACTTTTATGTTTGGCGTTCCGAAACCCACCTTATCTCAGGCTGAAAAGCGTTTTTGTGCATTGTGCCATAACTTTTCAGGAAAGCTTCAGAACATGAAATTTTAACCTCCCACTATAGCAGAAAGTGTCTTTCTAGTAGTTGCACATCAAATCTAAACTGTCTGAAGTGTTTTTCCAAAGTTATCAACACTTTTATGTTTGGCGTTCCGAAACCCACCTTATCTCAGGCTGAAAAGCGTTTTTGTGCATTGTGCCATAACTTTTCAGGAAAGCTTCAGAACATGAAATTTTAACCTCCCACTATAGCAGAAAGGGTCTTTCTAGTAGTTGCACATCAAATCTAAACTGTCTGAAGTGTTTTTCCAAAGTTATCAACACTTTTATGTTTGGCGTTCCGAAACCCACCTTATCTCAGGCTGAAAAGCGTTTTTGTGCATTGTGCCATAACTTTTCAGGGAAGCTTCAGAACATGAAATTTTAACCTCCCACTATAGCAGAAAGGGTCTTTCTAGTAGTTGCACATCAAATCTAAACTGTCTGAAGTGTTTTTCCAAAGTTATCAACACTTTTATGTTTGGCGTTCCGAAACCCACCTTATCTCAGGCTGAAAAGCGTTTTTACGCATTGTGCCATAACTTTTCAGGGAAGCTTCAGAACATGAAATTTTAACCTCCCACTATAGCAGAAAGGGTCTTTCTAGTAGGTGCACATCAAATCTAAGCTCTCTGAAGTGTTTTTCGAAAGTTATCAACACTTTTATGTTTGGCGTTCCGAAACCCACCTTATCTCAGGCTGAAAAGCGTTTTTGTGCATTGTGCCATAACTTTTCAGGGAAGCTTCAGAACATGAAATTTTAACCTCCCACTATAGCAGAAAGGGTCTTTCTAGTAGTTGCACATCAAATCTAAACTGTCTGAAGTGTTTTTCCAAAGTTATTAACACTTTTATGTTTGGCGTTCCGAAACCCACCTTATCTCAGGCTGAAAAGCGTTTTTGTGCATTGTGCCATAACTTTTCAGGGAAGCTTCAGAACATGAAATTTTAACCTCCCACTATAGCAGAAAGGGTCTTTTTAGTAGGTGCACATCAAATCTAAGCTCTCTGAAGTGTTTTTCCAAAGTTATCAACACTTTTATGTTTGGCGTTCCGAAACCCACCTTATCTCAGGCTGAAAAGCGTTTTTGTGCATTGTGCCATAACTTTTCAGGGAAGCTTCAGAACATGAAATTTTAACCTCCCACTATAGCAGAAAGGGTCTTTCTAGTAGTTGCACATCAAATCTAAACTGTCTGAAGTGTTTTTCCAAAGTTATCAACACTTTTATGTTTGGCGTTCCGAAACCCACCTTATCTCAGGCTGAAAAGCGTTTTTACGCATTGTGCCATAACTTTTCAGGGAAGCTTCAGAACATGAAATTTTAACCTCCCACTATAGCAGAAAGGGTCTTTCTAGTAGGTGCACATCAAATCTGAGCTCTCTGAAGTGTTTTTCGAAAGTTATCAACACTTTTATGTTTGGCGTTCCGAAACCCACCTTATCTCAGGCTGAAAAGCGTTTTTGTGCATTGTGCCATAACTATTCAGGAAAGCTTCAGAACATGAAATTTTAACCTCCCACTATAGCAGAAAGTGTCTTTCTAGTAGTTGCACATCAAATCTAAACTGTCTGAAGTGTTTTTCCAAAGTTATTAACACTTTTATGTTGGCGTTCCGAAACCCACCTTATCTCAGGCTGAAAAGCGTTTTTGTGCATTGTGCCATAACTTTTCAGGAAAGCTTCAGAACATGAAATTTTAACCTCCCACTATAGCAGAAAGGGTCTTTCTAGTAGTTGCACATCAAATCTAAACTGTCTGAAGTGTTTTTCCAAAGTTATCAACACTTTTATGTTTGGCGTTCCGAAACCCACCTTATCTCAGGCTGAAAAGCGTTTTTACGCATTGTGCCATAACTTTTCAGGGAAGCTTCAGAACATGAAATTTTAAGCTCCCACTATAGCAGAAAGGGTCTTTCTAGTAGGTGCACATCAAATCTAAGCTCTCTGAAGTGTTTTTCTAAAGTTATCAACACTTTTATGTTTGGCGTTCCGAAACCCACCTTATCTCAGGCTGAAAAGCGTTTTTGTGCATTGTGCCATAACTTTTCAGGGAAGCTTCAGAACATGAAATTTTAACCTCCCACTATAGCAGAAAGGGTCTTTCTAGTAGTTGCACATCAAATCGAAACTGTCTGAAGTGTTTTCCCAAAGTTATCAACACTTTTATGTTTGGCGTTCCGAAAACCACCTTATCTCAGGCTGAAAAGCGTTTTTGTGCATTGTGCCATAACTTTTCAGGGAAGCTTCAGAACATGAAATTTTAACCTCCCACTATAGCAGAAAGGGTCTTTCTAGTAGTTGCACATCAAATCTAAACTGTCTGAAGTGTTTTTCCAAAGTTATCAACACTTTTATGTTTGGCGTCCCGAAACCCACCTTATCTCAGGCTGAAAAGCGTTTTTGTGCATTGTGCCATAACTTTTCTGGGAAGCTTCAGAACATGAAATTTTAACCTCCCACTATAGCAGAAAGGGTCTTTCTAGCAGTTGCACATCAAATCTAAGCTGTCTGAAGTGTTTTTCAAAAGTTATCAACACTTTTATGTTTGGCGTTCCGAAACCCACCTTATCTCAGGCTGAAAAGCGTTTTTGTGCATTGTGCCATAACTTTTCAGGAAAGCTTCAGAACATGAAATTTTAACCTCCCACTATAGCAGAAAGGGTCTTTCTAGTAGTTGCACATCAAATCTAAACTGTCTGAAGTGTTTTTCCAAAGTTATCAACACTTTTATGTTTGGCGTTCCGAAACCCACCTTATCTCAGGCTGAAAAACGTTTTTGTGCATTGTGCCATAACTTTTCAGGGAAGCTTCAGAACATGAAATTTTAACCTCCCACTATAGCAGAAAGGGTCTTTCTAGTAGTTGCACATCAAATCTAAACTGTCTGAAGTGTTTTTCCAAAGTTATCAACACTTTTATGTTTGGCGTTCCGAAACCCACCTTATCTCAGGCTGAAAAACGTTTTTACGCATTGTGCCATAACTTTTCAGGGAAGCTTCAGAACATGAAATTTTAACCTCCCACTATAGCAGAAAGGGTCTTTCTAGTAGGTGCACATCAAATCTAAGCTCTCTGAAGTGTTTTTCGAAAGTTATCAACACTTTTATGTTTGGCGTTCCGAAACCCACCTTATCTCAGGCTGAAAAGCGTTTTTGTGCATTGTGCCATAACTTTTCAGGAAAGCTTCAGAACATGAAATTTTAACCTCCCACTATAGCAGAAAGTGTCTTTCTAGTAGTTGCACATCAAATCTAAACTGTCTGAAGTGTTTTTCCAAAGTTATTAACACTTTTATGTTTGGCGTTCCGAAACCCACCTTATCTCAGGCTGAAAAGCGTTTTTGTGCATTGTGCCATAACTTTTCAGGGAAGCTTCAGAACATGAAATTTTAACCTCCCACTATAGCAGAAAGGGTCTTTCTAGTAGTTGCACATCAAATCTAAACTGCCTGAAGTGTTTTTCCAAAGTTATCAACACTTTTATGTTTGGCGTTCCGAAACCCACCTTATCTCAGGCTGAAAAGCGTTTTTACGCATTGTGCCATAACTTTTCAGGGAAGCTTCAGAACATGAAATTTTAACCTCCCACTATAGCAGAAAGGGTCTTTCTAGTAGGTGCACATCAAATCTAAGCTCTCTGAAGTGTTTTTCGAAAGTTATCAACACTTTTATGTTTGGCGTTCCGAAACCCACCTTATCTCAGGCTGAAAAGCGTTTTTGTGCATTGTGCCATAACTTTTCAGGAAAGCTTCACAACATGAAATTTTAACCTCCCACTATAGCAGAAAGTGTCTTTCTAGTAGTTGCACATCAAATCTAATCTGTCTGAAGTGTTTTTCCAAAGTTATTAACACTTTTATGTTTGGCGTTCCGAAACCCACCTTATCTCAGGCTGAAAAGCGTTTTTGTGCATTGTGCCATAACTTTTCAGGAAAGCTTCAGAACATGAAATTTTAACCTCCCACTATAGCAGAAAGGGTCTTTCTAGTAGTTGCACATCAAATCTAAACTGTCTGAAGTGTTTTTCTAAAGTTATCAACACTTTTATGTTTGGCGTTCCGAAACCCACCTTATCTCAGGCTGAAAAGCGTTTTTACGCATTGTGCCATAACTTTTCAGGGAAGCTTCAGAACATGAAATTTTAAGCTCCCACTATAGCAGAAAGGGTCTTTCTAGTAGGTGCACATCAAATCTAAGCTCTCTGAAGTGTTTTTCTAAAGTTATCAACACTTTTATGTTTGGCGTTCCGAAACCCACCTTATCTCAGGCTGAAAAGCGTTTTTGTGCATTGTGCCATAACTTTTCAGGGAAGCTTCAGAACATGAAATTTTAACCTCCCACTATAGCAGAAAGGGTCTTTCTAGTAGTTGCACATCAAATCTAAACTGTCTGAAGTGTTTTCCCAAAGTTATCAACACTTTTATGTTTGGCGTTCCGAAACCCACCTTATCTCAGGCTGAAAAGCGTTTTTGTGCATTGTGCCATAACTTTTCAGGGAAGCTTCAGAACATGAAATTTTAACCTCCCACTATAGCAGAAAGGGTCTTTCTAGTAGTTGCACATCAAATCTAAACTGTCTGAAGTGTTTTTCCAAAGTTATCAACACTTTTATGTTTGGCGTCCCGAAACCCACCTTATCTCAGGCTGAAAAGCGTTTTTGTGCATTGTGCCATAACTTTTCTGGGAAGCTTCAGAACATGAAATTTTAACCTCCCACTATAGCAGAAAGGGTCTTTCTAGCAGTTGCACATCAAATCTAAGCTGTCTGAAGTGTTTTTCAAAAGTTATCAACACTTTTATATTTGGCGTTCCGAAACCCACCTTATCTCAGGCTGAAAAGCGTTTTTGTGCATTGTGCCATAACTTTTCAGGAAAGCTTCAGAACATGAAATTTTAACCTCCCACTATAGCAGAAAGGGTCTTTCTAGTAGTTGCACATCAAATCTAAACTGTCTGAAGTGTTTTTCCAAAGTTATCAACACTTTTATGTTTGGCGTTCCGAAACCCACCTTATCTCAGGCTGAAAAACGTTTTTGTGCATTGTGCCATAACTTTTCAGGGAAGCTTCAGAACATGAAATTTTAACCTCCCACTATAGCAGAAAGGGTCTTTCTAGTAGTTGCACATCAAATCTAAGCTGTCTGAAGTGTTTTTCAAAAGTTATCAACACTTTTATGTTTGGCGTTCCGAAACCCACCTTATCTCAGGCTGAAAAGCGTTTTTGTGCATTGTGCCATAACTTTTCAGGAAAGCTTCAGAACATGAAATTTTAACCTCCCACTATAGCAGAAAGGGTCTTTCTAGTAGTTGCACATCAAATCTAAACTGTCTGAAGTGTTTTTCCAAAGTTATCAACACTTTTATGTTTGGCGTTCCGAAACCCACCTTATCTCAGGCTGAAAAGCGTTTTTGTGCATTGTGCCATAACTTTTCAGGAAAGCTTCAGAACATGAAATTTTAACCTCCCACTATAGCAGAAAGGGTCTTTCTAGTAGTTGCACATCAAATCTAAACTGTCTGAAGTGTTTTTCCAAAGTTATCAACACTTTTATGTTTGGCGTCCCGAAACCCACCTTATCTCAGGCTGAAAAGCGTTTTTGTGCATTGTGCCATAACTTTTCTGGGAAGCTTCAGAACATGAAATTTTAACCTCCCACTATAGCAGAAAGGGTCTTTCTAGCAGTTGCACATCAAATCTAAGCTGTCTGAAGTGTTTTTCAAAAGTTATCAACACTTTTATGTTTGGCGTTCCGAAACCCACCTTATCTCAGGCTGAAAAGCGTTTTTGTGCATTGTGCCATAACTTTTCAGGAAAGCTTCAGAACATGAAATTTTAACCTCCCACTATGGCAGAAAGGGTCTTTCTAGTAGTTGCACATCAAATCTAAACTGTCTGAAGTGTTTTTCCAAAGTTATCAACACTTTTATGTTTGGCGTTCCGAAACTCACCTTATCTCAGGCTGAAAAACGTTTTTGTGCATTGTGCCATAACTTTTCAGGGAAGCTTCAGAACATGAAATTTTAACCTCCCACTATAGCAGAAAGGGTCTTTCTAGTAGTTGCACATCAAATCTAAACTGTCTGAAGTGTTTTTCCAAAGTTATCAACACTTTTATGTTTGGCGTTCCGAAACCCACCTTATCTCAGGCTGAAAAACGTTTTTACGCATTGTGCCATAACTTTTCAGGGAAGCTTCAGAACATGAAATTTTAACCTCCCACTATAGCAGAAAGGGTCTTTCTAGTAGGTGCACATCAAATCTAAGCTCTCTGAAGTGTTTTTCGAAAGTTATCAACACTTTTATGTTTGGCGTTCCGAAACCCACCTTATCTCAGGCTGAAAAGCGTTTTTGTGCATTGTGCCATAACTTTTCAGGAAAGCTTCAGAACATGAAATTTTAACCTCCCACTATAGCAGAAAGTGTCTTTCTAGTAGTTGCACATCAAATCTAAACTGTCTGAAGTGTTTTTCCAAAGTTATTAACACTTTTATGTTTGGCGTTCCGAAACCCACCTTATCTCAGGCTGAAAAGCGTTTTTGTGCATTGTGCCATAACTTTTCAGGGAAGCTTCAGAACATGAAATTTTAACCTCCCACTATAGCAGAAAGGGTCTTTCTGGTAGTTGCACATCAAATCTAAACTGCCTGAAGTGTTTTTCCAAAGTTATCAACACTTTTATGTTTGGCGTTCCGAAACCCACCTTATCTCAGGCTGAAAAGCGTTTTTACGCATTGTGCCATAACTTTTCAGGGAAGCTTCAGAACATGAAATTTTAACCTCCCACTATAGCAGAAAGGGTCTTTCTAGTAGGTGCACATCAAATCTAAGCTCTCTGAAGTGTTTTTCGAAAGTTATCAACACTTTTATGTTTGGCGTTCCGAAACCCACCTTATCTCAGGCTGAAAAGCGTTTTTGTGCATTGTGCCATAACTTTTCAGGAAAGCTTCAGAACATGAAATTTTAACCTCCCACTATAGCAGAAAGTGTCTTTCTAGTAGTTGCACATCAAATCTAAACTGTCTGAAGTGTTTTTCCAAAGTTATTAACACTTTTATGTTTGGCGTTCCGAAACCCACCTTATCTCAGGCTGAAAAGCGTTTTTGTGCATTGTGCCATAACTTTTCAGGAAAGCTTCAGAACATGAAATTTTAACCTCCCACTATAGCAGAAAGGGTCTTTCTAGTAGTTGCACATCAAATCTAAACTGTCTGAAGTGTTTTTCCAAAGTTATCAACACTTTTATGTTTGGCGTTCCGAAACCCACCTTATCTCAGGCTGAAAAGCGTTTTTACGCATTGTGCCATAACTTTTCAGGGAAGCTTCAGAACATGAAATTTTAAGCTCCCACTATAGCAGAAAGGGTCTTTCTAGTAGGTGCACATCAAATCTAAGCTCTCTGAAGTGTTTTTCTAAAGTTATCAACACTTTTATGTTTGGCGTTCCGAAACCCACCTTATCTCAGGCTGAAAAGCGTTTTTGTGCATTGTGCCATAACTTTTCAGGGAAGCTTCAGAACATGAAATTTTAACCTCCCACTATAGCAGAAAGGGTCTTTCTAGTAGTTGCACATCAAATCTAAACTGTCTGAAGTGTTTTCCCAAAGTTATCAACACTTTTATGTTTGGCGTTCCGAAACCCACCTTATCTCAGGCTGAAAAGCGTTTTTGTGCATTGTGCCATAACTTTTCAGGGAAGCTTCAGAACATGAAATTTTAACCTCCCACTATAGCAGAAAGGGTCTTTCTAGTAGTTGCACATCAAATCTAAACTGTCTGAAGTGTTTTTCCAAAGTTATCAACACTTTTATGTTTGGCGTCCCGAAACCCACCTTATCTCAGGCTGAAAAGCGTTTTTGTGCATTGTGCCATAACTTTTCTGGGAAGCTTCAGAACATGAAATTTTAACCTCCCACTATAGCAGAAAGGGTCTTTCTAGCAGTTGCACATCAAATCTAAGCTGTCTGAAGTGTTTTTCAAAAGTTATCAACACTTTTATGTTTGGCGTTCCGAAACCCACCTTATCTCAGGCTGAAAAGCATTTTTGTGCATTGTGCCATAACTTTTCAGGAAAGCTTCAGAACATGAAATTTTAACCTCCCACTATAGCAGAAAGGGTCTTTCTAGTAGTTGCACATCAAATCTAAACTGTCTGAAGTGTTTTTCCAAAGTTATCAACACTTTTATGTTTGGCGTTCCGAAACCCACCTTATCTCAGGCTGAAAAACGTTTTTGTGCATTGTGCCATAACTTTTCAGGGAAGCTTCAGAACATGACATTTTAACCTCCCACTATAGCAGAAAGGGTCTTTCTAGTAGTTGCACATCAAATCTAAGCTGTCTGAAGTGTTTTTCAAAAGTTATCAACACTTTTATGTTTGGCGTTCCGAAACCCACCTTATCTCAGGCTGAAAAGCGTTTTTATGCATTGTGCCATAACTTTTCAGGAAAGCTTCAGAACATGAAATTTTAACCTCCCACTATAGCAGAAAGGGTCTTTCTAGTAGTTGCACATCAAATCTAAACTGTCTGAAGTGTTTTTCCAAAGTTATCAACACTTTTATGTTTGGCGTTCCGAAACCCACCTTATCTCAGGCTGAAAAGCGTTTTTGTGCATTGTGCCATAACTTTTCAGGAAAGCTTCAGAACATGAAATTTTAACCTCCCACTATAGCAGAAAGGGTCTTTCTAGTAGTTGCACATCAAATCTAAACTGTCTGAAGTGTTTTTCCAAAGTTATCAACACTTTTATGTTTGGCGTTCCGAAACCCACCTTATCTCAGGCTGAAAAGCGTTTTTGTGCATTGTGCCATAACTTTTCAGGAAAGCTTCAGAACATGAAATTTTAACCTCCCACTATAGCAGAAAGGGTCTTTCTAGTAGTTGCACATCAAATCTAAACTGTCTGAAGTGTTTTTCCAAAGTTATCAACACTTTTATGTTTGGCGTTCCGAAACCCACCTTATCTCAGGCTGAAAAGCGTTTTTACGCATTGTGCCATAACTTTTCAGGGAAGCTTCAGAACATGAAATTTTAACCTCCCACTATAGCAGAAAGGGTCTTTCTAGTAGGTGCACATCAAATCTAAGCTCTCTGAAGTGTTTTTCGAAAGTTATCAACACTTTTATGTTTGGCGTTCCGAAACCCACCTTATCTCAGGCTGAAAAGCGTTTTTGTGCATTGTGCCATAACTTTTCAGGGAAGCTTCAGAACATGAAATTTTAACCTCCCACTATAGCAGAAAGGGTCTTTCTAGTAGTTGCACATCAAATCTAAACTGTCTGAAGTGTTTTTCCAAAGTTATTAACACTTTTATGTTTGGCGTTCCGAAACCCACCTTATCTCAGGCTGAAAAGCGTTTTTGTGCATTGTGCCATAACTTTTCAGGGAAGCTTCAGAACATGAAATTTTAACCTCCCACTATAGCAGAAAGGGTCTTTCTAGTAGGTGCACATCAAATCTAAGCTCTCTGAAGTGTTTTTCGAAAGTTATCAACACTTTTATGTTTGGCGTTCCGAAACCCACCTTATCTCAGGCTGAAAAGCGTTTTTGTGCATTGTGCCATAACTTTTCAGGGAAGCTTCAGAACATGAAATTTTAACCTCCCACTATAGCAGAAAGGGTCTTTCTAGTAGTTGCACATCAAATCTAAACTGTCTGAAGTGTTTTTCCAAAGTTATCAACACTTTTATGTTTGGCGTTCCGAAACCCACCTTATCTCAGGCTGAAAAGCGTTTTTACGCATTGCGCCATAACTTTTCAGGGAAGCTTCAGAACATGAAATTTTAACCTCCCACTATAGCAGAAAGGGTCTTTCTAGTAGGTGCACATCAAATCTAAGCTCTCTGAAGTGTTTTTCGAAAGTTATCAACACTTTTATGTTTGGCGTTCCGAAACCCACCTTATCTCAGGCTGAAAAGCGTTTTTGTGCATTGTGCCATAACTTTTCAGGAAAGCTTCAGAACATGAAATTTTAACCTCCCACTATAGCAGAAAGTGTCTTTCTAGTAGTTGCACATCAAATCTAAACTGTCTGAAGTGTTTTTCCAAAGTTATTAACACTTTTATGTTTGGCGTTCCGAAACCCACCTTATCTCAGGCTGAAAAGCGTTTTTGTGCATTGTGCCATAACTTTTCAGGAAAGCTTCAGAACATGAAATTTTAACCTCCCACTATAGCAGAAAGGGTCTTTCTAGTAGTTGCACATCAAATCTAAACTGTCTGAAGTGTTTTTCCAAAGTTATCAACACTTTTATGTTTGGCGTTCCGAAACCCACCTTATCTCAGGCTGAAAAGCGTTTTTACGCATTGTGCCATAACTTTTCAGGGAAGCTTCAGAACATGAAATTTTAAGCTCCCACTATAGCAGAAAGGGTCTTTCTAGTAGGTGCACATCAAATCTAAGCTCTCTGAAGTGTTTTTCTAAAGTTATCAACACTTTTATGTTTGGCGTTCCGAAACCCACCTTATCTCAGGCTGAAAAGCGTTTTTGTGCATTGTGCCATAACTTTTCAGGGAAGCTTCAGAACATGAAATTTTAACCTCCCACTATAGCAGAAAGGGTCTTTCTAGTAGTTGCACATCAAATCTAAACTGTCTGAAGTGTTTTCCCAAAGTTATCAACACTTTTATGTTTGGCGTTCCGAAACCCACCTTATCTCAGGCTGAAAAGCGTTTTTGTGCATTGTGCCATAACTTTTCAGGGAAGCTTCAGAACATGAAATTTTAACCTCCCACTATAGCAGAAAGGGTCTTTCTAGTAGTTGCACATCAAATCTAAACTGTCTGAAGTGTTTTTCCAAAGTTATCAACACTTTTATGTTTGGCGTCCCGAAACCCACCTTATCTCAGGCTGAAAAGCGTTTTTGTGCATTGTGCCATAACTTTTCTGGGAAGCTTCAGAACATGAAATTTTAACCTCCCACTATAGCAGAAAGGGTCTTTCTAGCAGTTGCACATCAAATCTAAGCTGTCTGAAGTGTTTTTCAAAAGTTATCAACACTTTTATGTTTGGCGTTCCGAAACCCACCTTATCTCAGGCTGAAAAGCGTTTTTGTGCATTGTGCCATAACTTTTCAGGAAAGCTTCAGAACATGAAATTTTAACCTCCCACTATAGCAGAAAGGGTCTTTCTAGTAGTTGCACATCAAATCTAAACTGTCTGAAGTGTTTTTCCAAAGTTATCAACACTTTTATGTTTGGCGTTCCGAAACCCACCTTATCTCAGGCTGAAAAACGTTTTTGTGCATTGTGCCATAACTTTTCAGGGAAGCTTCAGAACATGAAATTTTAACCTCCCACTATAGCAGAAAGGGTCTTTCTAGTAGTTGCACATCAAATCTAAACTGTCTGAAGTGTTTTTCCAAAGTTATCAACACTTTTATGTTTGGCGTTCCGAAACCCACCTTATCTCAGGCTGAAAAACGTTTTTACGCATTGTGCCATAACTTTTCAGGGAAGCTTCAGAACATGAAATTTTAACCTCCCACTATAGCAGAAAGGGTCTTTCTAGTAGGTGCACATCAAATCTAAGCTCTCTGAAGTGTTTTTCGAAAGTTATCAACACTTTTATGTTTGGCGTTCCGAAACCCACCTTATCTCAGGCTGAAAAGCGTTTTTGTGCATTGTGCCATAACTTTTCAGGAAAGCTTCAGAACATGAAATTTTAACCTCCCACTATAGCAGAAAGTGTCTTTCTAGTAGTTGCACATCAAATCTAAACTGTCTGAAGTGTTTTTCCAAAGTTATTAACACTTTTATGTTTGGCGTTCCGAAACCCACCTTATCTCAGGCTGAAAAGCGTTTTTGTGCATTGTGCCATAACTTTTCAGGGAAGCTTCAGAACATGAAATTTTAACCTCCCACTATAGCAGAAAGGGTCTTTCTAGTAGTTGCACATCAAATCTAAACTGCCTGAAGTGTTTTTCCAAAGTTATCAACACTTTTATGTTTGGCGTTCCGAAACCCACCTTATCTCAGGCTGAAAAGCGTTTTTACGCATTGTGCCATAACTTTTCAGGGAAGATTCAGAACATGAAATTTTAACCTCCCACTATAGCAGAAAGGGTCTTTCTAGTAGGTGCACATCAAATCTAAGCTGTCTGAAGTGTTTTTCGAAAGTTATCAACACTTTTATGTTTGGCGTTCCGAAACCCACCTTATCTCAGGCTGAAAAGCGTTTTTGTGCATTGTGCCATAACTTTTCAGGGAAGCTTCAGAACATGAAATTTTAACCTCCCACTATAGCAGAAAGGGTCTTTCTAGTAGTTGCACATCAAATCTAAGCTGTCTGAAGTGTTTTTCAAAAGTTATCAACACTTTTATGTTAGGCGTTCCGAAACCCACCTTATCTCAGGCTGAAAAGCGTTTTTGTGCATTGTGCCATAACTTTTCAGGAAAGCTTCAGAACATGAAATTTTAACCTCCCACTATAGCAGAAAGGGTCTTTCTAGTAGTTGCACATCAAATCTAAACTGTCTGAAGTGTTTTTCCAAAGTTATCAACACTTTTATGTTTGGCGTTCCGAAACCCACCTTATCTCAGGCTGAAAAGCGTTTTTACGCATTGTGCCATAACTTTTCAGGGAAGCTTCAGAACATGAAATTTTAACCTCCCACTATAGCAGAAAGGGTCTTTCTAGTAGGTGCACATCAAATCTAAGCTCTCTGAAGTGTTTTTCGAAAGTTATCGACACTTTTATGTTTGGCGTTCCGAAACCCACCTTATCTCAGGCTGAAAAGCGTTTTTGTGCATTGTGCCATAACTTTTCAGGGAAGCTTCAGAACATGAAATTTTAACCTCCCACTATAGCAGAAAGGGTCTTTCTAGTAGTTGCACATCAAATCTAAACTGTCTGAAGTGTTTTTCCAAAGTTATTAACACTTTTATGTTTGGCGTTCCGAAACCCACCTTATCTCAGGCTGAAAAGCGTTTTTGTGCATTGTGCCATAACTTTTCAGGGAAGCTTCAGAACATGAAATTTTAACCTCTCACTATAGCAGAAAGGGTCTTTCTAGTAGTTGCACATCAAATCTAAACTGTCTGAAGTGTTTTTCCAAAGTTATCAACACTTTTATGTTTGGCGTTCCGAAACCCACCTTATCTCAGGCTGAAAAGCGTTTTTGTGCATTGTGCCATAACTTTTCAGGAAAGCTTCAGAACATGAAATTTTAACCTCCCACTATAGCAGAAAGGGTCTTTCTAGTAGTTGCACATCAAATCTAAACTGTCTGAAGTGTTTTTCCAAAGTTATCAACACTTTTATGTTTGGCGTTCCGAAACCCACCTTATCTCAGGCTGAAAAGCGTTTTTGTGCATTGTGCCATAACTTTTCAGGGAAGCTTCAGAACATGAAATTTTAACCTCCCACTATAGCAGAAAGGGTCTTTCTAGTAGTTGCACATCAAATCTAAGCTGTCTGAAGTGTTTTTCAAAAGTTATCAACACTTTTATGTTTGGCGTTCCGAAACCCACCTTATCTCAGGCTGAAAAGCGTTTTTGTGCATTGTGCCATAACTTTTCAGGAAAGCTTCAGAACATGAAATTTTAACCTCCCACTATAGCAGAAAGGGTCTTTCTAGTAGTTGCACATCAAATCTAAACTGTCTGAAGTGTTTTTCCAAAGTTATCAACACTTTTATGTTTGGCGTTCCGAAACCCACCTTATCTCAGGCTGAAAAGCGTTTTTACGCATTGTGCCATAACTTTTCAGGGAAGCTTCAGAACATGAAATTTTAACCTCCCACTATAGCAGAAAGGGTCTTTCTAGTAGGTGCACATCAAATCTAAGCTCTCTGAAGTGTTTTTCGAAAGTTATCAACACTTTTATGTTTGGCGTTCCGAAACCCACCTTATCTCAGGCTGAAAAGCGTTTTTGTGCATTGTGCCATAACTTTTCAGGGAAGCTTCAGAACATGAAATTTTAACCTCCCACTATAGCAGAAAGGGTCTTTCTAGTAGTTGCACATCAAATCTAAACTGTCTGAAGTGTTTTTCCAAAGTTATTAACACTTTTATGTTTGGCGTTCCGAAACCCACCTTATCTCAGGCTGAAAAGCGTTTTTGTGCATTGTGCCATAACTTTTCAGGGAAGCTTCAGAACATGAAATTTTAACCTCCCACTATAGCAGAAAGGGTCTTTCTAGTAGGTGTACATCAAATCTAAGCTCTCTGAAGTGTTTTTCGAAAGTTATCAACACTTTTATGTTTGGCGTTCCGAAACCCACCTTATCTCAGGCTGAAAAGCGTTTTTGTGCATTGTGCCATAACTTTTCAGGGAAGCTTCAGAACATGAAATTTTAACCTCCCACTATAGCAGAAAGGGTCTTTCTAGTAGTTGCACATCAAATCTAAACTGTCTGAAGTGTTTTTCCAAAGTTATCAACACTTTTATGTTTGGCGTTCCGAAACCCACCTTATCTCAGGCTGAAAAGCGTTTTTACGCATGGTGCCATAACTTTTCAGGGAAGCTTCAGAACATGAAATTTTAACCTCCCACTATAGCAGAAAGGGTCTTTCTAGTAGGTGCACATCAAATCTAAGCTCTCTGAAGTGTTTTTCGAAAGTTATCAACACTTTTATGTTTGGCGTTCCGAAACCCACCTTATCTCAGGCTGAAAAGCGTTTTTGTGCATTGTGCCATAACTTTTCAGGAAAGCTTCAGAACATGAAATTTTAACCTCCCACTATAGCAGAAAGTGTCTTTCTAGTAGTTGCACATCAAATCTAAACTGTCTGAAGTGTTTTTCCAAAGTTATTAACACTTTTATGTTTGGCGTTCCGAAACCCACCTTATCTCAGGCTGAAAAGCGTTTTTGTGCATTGTGCCATAACTTTTCAGGAAAGCTTCAGAACATGAAATTTTAACCTCCCACTATAGCAGAAAGGGTCTTTCTAGTAGTTGCACATCAAATCTAAACTGTCTGAAGTGTTTTTCCAAAGTTATCAACACTTTTATGTTTGGCGTTCCGAAACCCACCTTATCTCAGGCTGAAAAGCGTTTTTACGCATTGTGCCATAACTTTTCAGGGAAGCTTCAGAACATGAAATTTTAAGCTCCCACTATAGCAGAAAGGGTCTTTCTAGTAGGTGCACATCAAATCTAAGCTCTCTGAAGTGTTTTTCTAAAGTTATCAACACTTTTATGTTTGGCGTTCCGAAACCCACCTTATCTCAGGCTGAAAAGCGTTTTTGTGCATTGTGCCATAACTTTTCAGGGAAGCTTCAGAACATGAAATTTTAACCTCCCACTATAGCAGAAAGGGTCTTTCTAGTAGTTGCACATCAAATCTAAACTGTCTGAAGTGTTTTCCCAAAGTTATCAACACTTTTATGTTTGGCGTTCCGAAACCCACCTTATCTCAGGCTGAAAGGCGTTTTTGTGCATTGTGCCATAACTTTTCAGGGAAGCTTCAGAACATGAAATTTTAACCTCCCACTATAGCAGAAAGGGTCTTTCTAGTAGTTGCACATCAAATCTAAACTGTCTGAAGTGTTTTTCCAAAGTTATCAACACTTTTGTGTTTGGCGTCCCGAAACCCACCTTATCTCAGGCTGAAAAGCGTTTTTGTGCATTGTGCCATAACTTTTCTGGGAAGCTTCAGAACATGAAATTTTAACCTCCCACTATAGCAGAAAGGGTCTTTCTAGCAGTTGCACATCAAATCTAAGCTGTCTGAAGTGTTTTTCAAAAGTTATCAACACTTTTATGTTTGGCGTTCCGAAACCCACCTTATCTCAGGCTGAAAAGCGTTTTTGTGCATTGTGCCATAACTTTTCAGGAAAGCTTCAGAACATGAAATTTTAACCTCCCACTATAGCAGAAAGGGTCTTTCTAGTAGTTGCACATCAAATCTAAACTGTCTGAAGTGTTTTTCCAAAGTTATCAACACTTTTATGTTTGGCGTTCCGAAACCCACCTTATCTCAGGCTGAAAAACGTTTTTGTGCATTGTGCCATAACTTTTCAGGGAAGCTTCAGAACATGAAATTTTAACCTCCCACTATAGCAGAAAGGGTCTTTCTAGTAGTTGCACATCAAATCTAAGCTGTTTGAAGTGTTTTTCAAAAGTTATCAACACTTTTATGTTTGGCGTTCCGAAACCCACCTTATCTCAGGCTGAAAAGCGTTTTTGTGCATTGTGCCATAACTTTTCAGGAAAGCTTCAGAACATGAAATTTTAACCTCCCACTATAGCAGAAAGGGTCTTTCTAGTAGTTGCACATCAAATCTAAACTGTCTGAAGTGTTTTTCCAAAGTTATCAACACTTTTATGTTTGGCGTTCCGAAACCCACCTTATCTCAGGCTGAAAAGCGTTTTTGTGCATTGTGCCATAACTTTTCAGGAAAGCTTCAGAACATGAAATTTTAACCTCCCACTATAGCAGAAAGGGTCTTTCTAGTAGTTGCACATCAAATCTAAACTGTCTGAAGTGTTTTTCCAAAGTTATCAACACTTTTATGTTTGGCGTTCCGAAACCCACCTTATCTCAGGCTGAAAAGCGTTTTTGTGCATTGTGCCATAACTTTTCAGGAAAGCTTCAGAACATGAAATTTTAACCTCCCACTATAGCAGAAAGGGTCTTTCTAGTAGTTGCACATCAAATCTAAACTGTCTGAAGTGTTTTTCCAAAGTTATCAACACTTTTATGTTTGGCGTTCCGAAACCCACCTTATCTCAGGCTGAAAAGCGTTTTTACGCATTGTGCCATAACTTTTCAGGGAAGCTTCAGAACATGAAATTTTAACCTCCCACTATAGCAGAAAGGGTCTTTCTAGTAGGTGCACATCAAATCTAAGCTCTCTGAAGTGTTTTTCGAAAGTTATCAACACTTTTATGTTTGGCGTTCCGAAACCCACCTTATCTCAGGCTGAAAAGCGTTTTTGTGCATTGTGCCATAACTTTTCAGGGAAGCTTCAGAACATGAAATTTTAACCTCCCACTATAGCAGAAAGGGTCTTTCTAGTAGTTGCACATCAAATCTAAACTGTCTGAAGTGTTTTTCCAAAGTTATTAACACTTTTATGTTTGGCGTTCCGAAACCCACCTTATCTCAGGCTGAAAAGCGTTTTTGTGCATTGTGCCATAACTTTTCAGGGAAGCTTCAGAACATGAAATTTTAACCTCCCACTATAGCAGAAAGGGTCTTTCTAGTAGGTGCACATCAAATCTAAGCTCTCTGAAGTGTTTTTCGAAAGTTATCAACACTTTTATGTTTGGCGTTCCGAAACCCACCTTATCTCAGGCTGAAAAGCGTTTTTGTGCATTGTGCCATAACTTTTCAGGGAAGCTTCAGAACATGAAATTTTAACCTCCCACTATAGCAGAAAGGGTCTTTCTAGTAGTTGCACATCAAATCTAAACTGTCTGAAGTGTTTTTCCAAAGTTATCAACACTTTTATGTTTGGCGTTCCGAAACCCACCTTATCTCAGGCTGAAAAGCGTTTTTACGCATTGTGCCATAACTTTTCAGGGAAGCTTCAGAACATGAAATTTTAACCTCCCACTATAGCAGAAAGGGTCTTTCTAGTAGGTGCACATCAAATCTAAGCTCTCTGAAGTGTTTTTCGAAAGTTATTAACACTTTTATGTTTGGCGTTCCGAAACCCACCTTATCTCAGGCTGAAAAGCGTTTTTGTGCATTGTGCCATAACTTTTCAGGAAAGCTTCAGAACATGAAATTTTAACCTCCCACTATAGCAGAAAGGGTCTTTGTAGTAGTTGCACATCAAATCTAAACTGTCTGAAGTGTTTTTCCAAAGTTATCAACACTTTTATGTTTGGCGTTCCGAAACCCACCTTATCTCAGGCTGAAAAGCGTTTTTGTGCATTGTGCCATAACTTTTCAGGGAAGCTTCAGAACATGAAATTTTAACCTCCCACTATAGCAGAAAGGGTCTTTCTAGTAGTTGCACATCAAATCTAAACTGTCTGAAGTGTTTTCCCAAAGTTATCAACACTTTTATGTTTGGCGTTCCGAACCCACCTTATCTCAGGCTGAAAAGCGTTTTTGTGCATTGTGCCATAACTTTTCAGGGAAGCTTCAGAACATGAAATTTTAACCTCCCACTATAGCAGAAAGGGTCTTTCTAGTAGTTGCACATCAAATCTAAACTGTCTGAAGTGTTTTTCCAAAGTTATCAACACTTTTATGTTTGGCGTCCCGAAACCCACCTTATCTCAGGCTGAAAAGCGTTTTTGTGCATTGTGCCATAACTTTTCTGGGAAGCTTCAGAACATGAAATTTTAACCTCCCACTATAGCAGAAAGGGTCTTTCTAGCAGTTGCACATCAAATCTAAGCTGTCTGAAGTGTTTTTCAAAAGTTATCAACACTTTTATGTTTGGCGTTCCGAAACCCACCTTATCTCAGGCTGAAAAGCGTTTTTGTGCATTGTGCCATAACTTTTCAGGAAAGCTTCAGAACATGAAATTTTAACCTCCCACTATAGCAGAAAGGGTCTTTCTAGTAGTTGCACATCAAATCTAAACTGTCTGAAGTGTTTTTCCAAAGTTATCAACACTTTTATGTTTGGCGTTCCGAAACCCACCTTATCTCAGGCTGAAAAACGTTTTTGTGCATTGTGCCATAACTTTTCAGGGAAGCTTCAGAACATGAAATTTTAACCTCCCACTATAGCAGAAAGGGTCTTTCTAGTAGTTGCACATCAAATCTAAGCTGTCTGAAGTGTTTTTCAAAAGTTATCAACACTTTTATGTTTGGCGTTCCGAAACCCACCTTATCTCAGGCTGAAAAGCGTTTTTGTGCATTGTGCCATAACTTTACAGGAAAGCTTCAGAACATGAAATTTTAACCTCCCACTATAGCAGAAAGGGTCTTTCTAGTAGTTGCACATCAAATCTAAACTGTCTGAAGTGTTTTTCCAAAGTTATCAACACTTTTATGTTTGGCGTTCCGAAACCCACCTTATCTCAGGCTGAAAAGCGTTTTTACGCATTGTGCCATCACTTTTCAGGGAAGCTTCAGAACATGAAATTTTAACCTCCCACTATAGCAGAAAGGGTCTTTCTAGTAGGTGCACATCAAATCAAAGCATTCTGAAGTGTTTTTCGAAAGTTACCAACACTTTTATGTTTGGCGTTCCGAAACCCACCTTATCTCAGGCTGAAAAGCGTTTTTGTGCATTGTGCCATAACTTTTCAGGAAAGCTTCAGAACATGAAATTTTAACCTCCCACTATAGCAGAAAGGGTCTTTCTAGTAGTTGCACATCAAATCTAAACTGTCTGAAGTGTTTTTCCAAAGTTATTAACACTTTTATGTTTGGCGTTCCGAAACCCACCTTATCTCAGGCTGAAAAGCGTTTTTGTGCATTGTGCCATAACTTTTCAGGGAAGCTTCAGAACATGAAATTTTAACCTCCCACTATAGCAGAAAGGGTCTTTCTAGTAGTTGCACATCAAATCTAAACTGTCTGAAGTGTTTTTCCAAAGTTATTAACACTTTTATGTTTGGCGTTCCGAAACCCACCTTATCTCAGGCTGAAAAGCGTTTTTGTGCATTGTGCCATAACTTTTCAGGGAAGCTTCAGAACATGAAATTTTAACCTCCCACTATAGCAGAAAGGGTCTTTCTAGTAGTTGCACATCAAATCTAAGCTGTCTGAAGTGTTTTTCAAAAGTTATCAACACTTTTATGTTTGGCGTTCCGAAACCCACCTTATCTCAGGCTGAAAAGCGTTTTTGTGCATTGTGCCATAACTTTTCAGGAAAGCTTCAGAACATGAAATTTTAACCTCCCACTATAGCAGAAAGGGTCTTTCTAGTAGTTGCACATCAAATCTAAACTGTCTGAAGTGTTTTTCCAAAGTTATCAACACTTTTATGTTTGGCGTTCCGAAACCCACCTTATCTCAGGCTGAAAAGCGTTTTTACGCATTGTGCCATCACTTTTCAGGGAAGCTTCAGAACATGAAATTTTAAGCTCCCACTATAGCAGAAAGGGTCTTTCTAGTAGGTGCACATCAAATCTAAGCTCTCTGAAGTGTTTTTCGAAAGTTATCAACACTTTTATGTTTGGCGTTCCGAAACCCACCTTATCTCAGGCTGAAAAGCGTTTTTGTGCATTGTGCCATAACTTTTCAGGGAAGCTTCAGAACATGAAATTTTAACCTCCCACTATAGCAGAAAGGGTCTTTCTAGTAGTTGCACATCAAATCTAAACTGTCTGAAGTGTTTTTCCAAAGTTATCAACACTTTTATGTTTGGCGTTCCGAAACCCACCTTATCTCAGGCTGAAAAGCGTTTTTACGCATTGTGCCATAACTTTTCAGGGAAGCTTCAGAACATGAAATTTTAAGCTCCCACTATAGCAGAAAGGGTCTTTCTAGTAGGTGCACATCAAATCTAAGCTCTCTGAAGTGTTTTTCGAAAGTTATCAACACTTTTATGTTTGGCGTTCCGAAACCCACCTTATCTCAGGCTGAAAAGCGTTTTTGTGCATTGTGCCATAACTTTTCAGGGAAGCTTCAGAACATGAAATTTTAACCTCCCACTATAGCAGAAAGGGTCTTTCTAGTAGTTGCACATCAAATCTAAACTGTCTGAAGTGTTTTTCCAAAGTTATCAACACTTTTATGTTTGGCGTTCCGAAACCCACCTTATCTCAGGCTGAAAAGCGTTTTTGTGCATTGTGCCATAACTTTTCAGGGAAGCTTCAGAACATGAAATTTTAACCTCCCACTATAGCAAAAAGGGTCTTTCTAGTAGTTGCACATCAAATCTAAACTGTCTGAAGTGTTTTTCCAAAGTTATCAACACTTTTATGTTTGGCGTTCCGAAACCCACCTTATCTCAGGCTGAAAAGCGTTTTTGTGCATTGTGCCATAACTTTTCAGGGAAGCTTCAGAACATGAAATTTTAACCTCCCACTATAGCAGAAAGGGTCTTTCTAGTAGTTGCACATCAAATCTAAGCTGTCTGAAGTGTTTTTCAAAAGTTATCAACACTTTTATGTTTGGCGTTCCGAAACCCACCTTATCTCAGGCTGAAAAGCGTTTTTGTGCATTGTGCCATAACTTTTCAGGAAAGCTTCAGAACATGAAATTTTAACCTCCCACTATAGCAGAAAGGGTCTTTCTAGTAGTTGCACATCAAATCTAAACTGTCTGAAGTGTTTTTCCAAAGTTATCAACACTTTTATGTTTGGCGTTCCGAAACCCACCTTATCTCAGGCTGAAAAGCGTTTTTGTGCATTGTGCCATAACTTTTCAGGGAAGCTTCAGAACATGAAATTTTAACCTCCCACTATAGCAGAAAGGGTCTTTCTAGTAGTTGCACATCAAATCTAAGCTGTCTGAAGTGTTTTTCAAAAGTTATCAACACTTTTATGTTTGGCGTTCCGAAACCCACCTTATCTCAGGCTGAAAAGCGTTTTTGTGCATTGTGCCATAACTTTTCAGGAAAGCTTCAGAACATGAAATTTTAACCTCCCACTATAGCAGAAAGGGTCTTTCTAGTAGTTGCACATCAAATCTAAACTGTCTGAAGTGTTTTTCCAAAGTTATCAACACTTTTATGTTTGGCGTTCCGAAACCCACCTTATCTCAGGCTGAAAAGCGTTTTTACGCATTGTGCCATAACTTTTCAGGGAAGCTTCAGAACATGAAATTTTAACCTCCCACTATAGCAGAAAGGGTCTTTCTAGTAGGTGCACATCAAATCTAAGCTCTCTGAAGTGTTTTTCGAAAGTTATCAACACTTTTATGTTTGGCGTTCCGAAACCCACCTTATCTCAGGCTGAAAAGCGTTTTTGTGCATTGTGCCATAACTTTTCAGGGAAGCTTCAGAACATGAAATTTTAACCTCCCACTATAGCAGAAAGGGTCTTTCTAGTAGTTGCACATCAAATCTAAGCTGTCTGAAGTGTTTTTCAAAAGTTATCAACACTTTTATGTTTGGCGTTCCGAAACCCACCTTATCTCAGGCTGAAAAGCGTTTTTGTGCATTGTGCCATAACTTTTCAGGAAAGCTTCAGAACATGAAATTTTAACCTCCCACTATAGCAGAAAGGGTCTTTCTAGTAGTTGCACATCAAATCTAAACTGTCTGAAGTGTTTTTCCAAAGTTATCAACACTTTTATGTTTGGCGTTCCGAAACCCACCTTATCTCAGGCTGAAAAGCGTTTTTGTGCATTGTGCCATAACTTTTCAGGGAAGCTTCAGAACATGAAATTTTAACCTCCCACTATAGTAGAAAGGGTCTTTCTAGTAGTTGCACATCAAATCTAAGCTGTCTGAAGTGTTTTTCAAAAGTTATCAACACTTTTATGTTTGGCGTTCCGAAACCCACCTTATCTCAGGTTGAAAAGCGTTTTTGTGCATTGTGCCATAACTTTTCAGGAAAGCTTCAGAACATGAAATTTTAACCTCCCACTATAGCAGAAAGGGTCTTTCTAGTAGTTGCACATCAAATCTAAACTGTCTGAAGAGTTTTTCCAAAGTTATCAACACTTTTATGTTTGGCGTTCCGAAACCCACCTTATCTCAGGCTGAAAAGCGTTTTTACGCATTGTGCCATAACTTTTCAGGGAAGCTTCAGAACATGAAATTTTAACCTCCCACTATAGCAGAAAGGGTCTTTCTAGTAGGTGCACATCAAATCTAAGCTCTCTGAAGTGTTTTTCGAAAGTTATCAACACTTTTATGTTTGGCGTTCCGAAACCCACCTTATCTCAGGCTGAAAAGCGTTTTTGTGCATTGTGCCATAACTTTTCAGGGAAGCTTCAGAACATGAAATTTTAACCTCCCACTATAGCAGAAAGGGTCTTTCTAGTAGTTGCACATCAAATCTAAACTGTCTGAAGTGTTTTTCCAAAGTTATCAACACTTTTATGTTTGGCGTTCCGAAACCCACCTTATCTCAGGCTGAAAAGCGTTTTTGTGCATTGTGCCATAACTTTTCAGGGAAGCTTCAGAACATGAAATTTTAACCTCCCACTATAGCAGAAAGGGTCTTTCTAGTAGGTGCACATCAAATCTAAGCTCTCTGAATTGTTTTTCGAAAGTTATCAACACTTTTATGTTTGGCGTTCCGAAACCCACCTTATCTCAGGCTGAAAAGCGTTTTTGTGCATTGTGCCATAACTTTTCAGGAAAGCTTCAGAACATGAAATTTTAACCTCCCACTATAGCAGAAAGGGTCTTTCTAGTAGTTGCACATCAAATCTAAACTGTCTGAAGTGTTTTTCCAAAGTTATCAACACTTTTATGTTTGGCGTTCCGAAACCCACCTTATCTCAGGCTGAAAAGCGTTTTTACGCATTGTGCCATAACTTTTCAGGGAAGCTTCAGAACATGAAATTTTAACCTCCCACTATAGCAGAAAGGGTCTTTCTAGTAGGTGCACATCAAATCTAAGCTCTCTGAAGTGTTTTTCGAAAGTTATCAACACTTTTATGTTTGGCGTTCCGAAACCCACCTTATCTCAGGCTGAAAAGCGTTTTTGTGCATTGTGCCATAACTTTTCAGGAAAGCTTCAGAACATGAAATTTTAACCTCCCACTATAGCAGAAAGTGTCTTTCTAGTAGTTGCACATCAAATCTAAACTGTCTGAAGTGTTTTTCCAAAGTTATTAACACTTTTATGTTTGGCGTTCCGAAACCCACCTTATCTCAGGCTGAAAAGCGTTTTTGTGCATTGTGCCATAACTTTTCAGGGAAGCTTCAGAACATGAAATTTTAACCTCCCACAATAGCAGAAAGGGTCTTTCTAGTAGTTGCACATCAAATCTAAACTGCCTGAAGTGTTTTTCCAAAGTTATCAACACTTTTATGTTTGGCGTTCCGAAACCCACCTTATCTCAGGCTGAAAAGCGTTTTTGTGCATTGTGCCATAACTTTTCAGGGAAGCTTCAGAACATGAAATTTTAACCTCCCACTATAGCAGAAAGGGTCTTTCTAGTAGTTGCACATCAAATCTAAACTGTCTGAAGTGTTTTTCGAAAGTTATCAACACTTTTATGTTTGGCGTTCCGAAACCCACCTTATCTCAGGCTGAAAAGCGTTTTTGTGCATTGTGCCATAACTTTTCAGGGAAGCTTCAGAACATGAAATTTTAACCTCCCACTATAGCAGAAAGGGTCTTTCTAGTAGTTGCACATCAAATCTAAACTGTCTGAAGTGTTTTTCCAAAGTTATTAACACTTTTATGTTTGGCGTTCCGAAACCCACCTTATCTCAGGCTGAAAAGCGTTTTTGTGCATTGTGCCATAACTTTTCAGGGAAGCTTCAGAACATGAAATTTTAACCTCCCACTATAGCAGAAAGGGTCTTTCTAGTAGTTGCACATCAAATCTAAACTGTCTGAAGTGTTTTTCCAAAGTTATTAACACTTTTATGTTTGGCGTTCCGAAACCCACCTTATCTCAGGCTGAAAAGCGTTTTTACGCATTGTGCCATAACTTTTCAGGGAAGCTTCAGAACATGAAATTTTAACCTCCCACTATAGCAGAAAGGGTCTTTCTAGTAGGTGCACATCAAATCTAAGCTGTCTGAAGTGTTTTTCCAAAGTTATCAACACTTTTATGTTTGGCGTTCCGAAACCCACCTTATCTCAGGCTGAAAAGCGTTTTTGTGCATTGTGCCATAACTTTTCAGGGAAGCTTCAGAACATGAAATTTTAACCTCCCACTATAGCAGAAAGGGTCTTTCTAGTAGTTGCACATCAAATCTAAACTGTCTGAAGTGTTTTTCAAAAGTTATCAACACTTTTATGTTTGGCGTTCCGAAACCCACCTTATCTCAGGCTGAAAAGCGTTTTTGTGCATTGTGCCATAACTTTTCAGGAAAGCTTCAGAACATGAAATTTTAACCTCCCACTATAGCAGAAAGGGTCTTTCTAGTAGTTGCACATCAAATCTAAACTGTCTGAAGTGTTTTTCCAAAGTTATCTACACTTTTATGTTTGGCGTTCCGAAACCCACCTTATCTCAGGCTGAAAAGCGTTTTTACGCATTGTGCCATAACTTTTCAGGGAAGCTTCAGAACATGAAATTTTAACCTCCCACTATAGCAGAAAGTGTCTTTCTAGTAGTTGCACATCAAATCTAAACTGTCTGAAGTGTTTTTCCAAAGTTATTAACACTTTTATGTTTGGCGTTCCGAAACCCACCTTATCTCAGGCTGAAAAGCGTTTTTGTGCATTGTGCCATAACTTTTCAGGGAAGCTTCAGAACATGAAATTTTAACCTCCCACTATAGCAGAAAGGGTCTTTCTAGTAGTTGCACATCAAATCTAAACTGCCTGAAGTGTTTTTCCAAAGTTATCAACACTTTTATGTTTGGCGTTCCGAAACCCACCTTATCTCAGGCTGAAAAGCGTTTTTGTGCATTGTATCATAACTTTTCAGGGAAGCTTAAGAACATGAAATTTTAACCTCCCACTATAGCAGAAAGGGTCTTTCTAGTAGGTGCACATCAAATCTAAACTGTCTGAAGTGTTTTTCCAAAGTTATCAACACTTTTATGTTTGGCGTTCCGAAACCCACCTTATCTCAGGCTGAAAAGCGTTTTTGTGCATTGTGCCATAACTTTTCAGGGAAGCTTCAGAACATGAAATTTTAACCTCCCACTATAGCAGAAAGGGTCTTTCTAGTAGTTGCACATCAAATCTAAACTGTCTGAAGTGTTTTTCCAAAGTTATCAACACTTTTATGTTTGGCGTTCCGAAACCCACCTTATCTCAGGCTGAAAAGCGTTTTTGTGCATTGTGCCATAACTTTTCAGGGAAGCTTCAGAACATGAAATTTTAACCTCCCACTATAGCAGAAAGGGTCTTTCTAGTAGGTGCACATCAAATCTAAGCTCTCTGAATTGTTTTTCGAAAGTTATCAACACTTTTATGTTTGGCGTTCCGAAACCCACCTTATCTCAGGCTGAAAAGCGTTTTTGTGCATTGTGCCATAACTTTTCAGGAAAGCTTCAGAACATGAAATTTTAACCTCCCACTATAGCAGAAAGGGTCTTTCTAGTAGTTGCACATCAAATCTAAACTGTCTGAAGTGTTTTTCCAAAGTTATCAACACTTTTATGTTTGGCGTTCCGAAACCCACCTTATCTCAGGCTGAAAAGCGTTTTTACGCATTGTGCCATAACTTTTCAGGGAAGCTTCAGAACATGAAATTTTAACCTCCCACTATAGCAGAAAGGGTCTTTCTAGTAGGTGCACATCAAATCTAAGCTCTCTGAAGTGTTTTTCGAAAGTTATCAACACTTTTATGTTTGGCGTTCCGAAACCCACCTTATCTCAGGCTGAAAAGCGTTTTTGTGCATTGTGCCATAACTTTTCAGGAAAGCTTCAGAACATGAAATTTTAACCTCCCACTATAGCAGAAAGTGTCTTTCTAGTAGTTGCACATCAAATCTAAACTGTCTGAAGTGTTTTTCCAAAGTTATTAACACTTTTATGTTTGGCGTTCCGAAACCCACCTTATCTCAGGCTGAAAAGCGTTTTTGTGCATTGTGCCATAACTTTTCAGGGAAGCTTCAGAACATGAAATTTTAACCTCCCACAATAGCAGAAAGGGTCTTTCTAGTAGTTGCACATCAAATCTAAACTGCCTGAAGTGTTTTTCCAAAGTTATCAACACTTTTATGTTTGGCGTTCCGAAACCCACCTTATCTCAGGCTGAAAAGCGTTTTTGTGCATTGTGCCATAACTTTTCAGGGAAGCTTCAGAACATGAAATTTTAACCTCCCACTATAGCAGAAAGGGTCTTTCTAGTAGTTGCACATCAAATCTAAACTGTCTGAAGTGTTTTTCGAAAGTTATCAACACTTTTATGTTTGGCGTTCCGAAACCCACCTTATCTCAGGCTGAAAAGCGTTTTTGTGCATTGTGCCATAACTTTTCAGGGAAGCTTCAGAACATGAAATTTTAACCTCCCACTATAGCAGAAAGGGTCTTTCTAGTAGTTGCACATCAAATCTAAACTGTCTGAAGTGTTTTTCCAAAGTTATTAACACTTTTATGTTTGGCGTTCCGAAACCCACCTTATCTCAGGCTGAAAAGCGTTTTTGTGCATTGTGCCATAACTTTTCAGGGAAGCTTCAGAACATGAAATTTTAACCTCCCACTATAGCAGAAAGGGTCTTTCTAGTAGTTGCACATCAAATCTAAACTGTCTGAAGTGTTTTTCCAAAGTTATTAACACTTTTATGTTTGGCGTTCCGAAACCCACCTTATCTCAGGCTGAAAAGCGTTTTTACGCATTGTGCCATAACTTTTCAGGGAAGCTTCAGAACATGAAATTTTAACCTCCCACTATAGCAGAAAGGGTCTTTCTAGTAGGTGCACATCAAATCTAAGCTGTCTGAAGTGTTTTTCCAAAGTTATCAACACTTTTATGTTTGGCGTTCCGAAACCCACCTTATCTCAGGCTGAAAAGCGTTTTTGTGCATTGTGCCATAACTTTTCAGGGAAGCTTCAGAACATGAAATTTTAACCTCCCACTATAGCAGAAAGGGTCTTTCTAGTAGTTGCACATCAAATCTAAACTGTCTGAAGTGTTTTTCAAAAGTTATCAACACTTTTATGTTTGGCGTTCCGAAACCCACCTTATCTCAGGCTGAAAAGCGTTTTTGTGCATTGTGCCATAACTTTTCAGGAAAGCTTCAGAACATGAAATTTTAACCTCCCACTATAGCAGAAAGGGTCTTTCTAGTAGTTGCACATCAAATCTAAACTGTCTGAAGTGTTTTTCCAAAGTTATCTACACTTTTATGTTTGGCGTTCCGAAACCCACCTTATCTCAGGCTGAAAAGCGTTTTTACGCATTGTGCCATAACTTTTCAGGGAAGCTTCAGAACATGAAATTTTAACCTCCCACTATAGCAGAAAGTGTCTTTCTAGTAGTTGCACATCAAATCTAAACTGTCTGAAGTGTTTTTCCAAAGTTATTAACACTTTTATGTTTGGCATTCCGAAACCCACCTTATCTCAGGCTGAAAAGCGTTTTTGTGCATTGTGCCATAACTTTTCAGGGAAGCTTCAGAACATGAAATTTTAACCTCCCACTATAGCAGAAAGGGTCTTTCTAGTAGTTGCACATCAAATCTAAACTGCCTGAAGTGTTTTTCCAAAGTTATCAACACTTTTATGTTTGGCGTTCCGAAACCCACCTTATCTCAGGCTGAAAAGCGTTTTTGTGCATTGTATCATAACTTTTCAGGGAAGCTTCAGAACATGAAATTTTAACCTCCCACTATAGCAGAAAGGGTCTTTCTAGTAGTTGCACATCAAATCTAAACTGTCTGAAGTGTTTTTCCAAAGTTATCAACACTTTTATGTTTGGCGTTCCGAAACCCACCTTATCTCAGGCTGAAAAGCGTTTTTGTGCATTGTGCCATAACTTTTCAGGGAAGCTTCAGAACATGAAATTTTAACCTCCCACTATAGCAGAAAGGGTCTTTCTAGTAGTTGCACATCAAATCTAAACTGTCTGAAGTGTTTTTCCCAAGTTATCAACACTTTTATGTTTGGCGTTCCGAAACCCACCTTATCTCAGGCTGAAAAGCGTTTTTGTGCATTGTGCCATAACTTTTCAGGGAAGCTTCAGAACATGAAATTTTAACCTCCCACTATAGCAAAAAGGGTCTTTCTAGTAGTTGCACATCAAATCTAAACTGTCTGAAGTGTTTTTCCAAAGTTATCAACACTTTTATGTTTGGCGTTCCGAAACCCACCTTATCTCAGGCTGAAAAGCGTTTTTACGCATTGTGCCATAACTTTTCAGGGAAGCTTCAGAACATGAAATTTTAACCTCCCACTATAGCAGAAAGGGTCTTTCTAGTAGGTGCACATCAAATCTAAGCTGTCTGAAGTGTTTTTCGAAAGTTATCAACACTTTTATGTTTGGCGTTCCGAAACCCACCTTATCTCAGGCTGAAAAGCGTTTTTGTGCATTGTGCCATAACTTTTCAGGGAAGCTTCAGAACATGAAATTTTAACCTCCCACTATAGCAGAAAGGGTCTTTCTAGTAGTTGCACATCAAATCTAAGCTGTCTGAAGTGTTTTTCAAAAGTTATCAACACTTTTATGTTTGGCGTTCCGAAACCCACCTTATCTCAGGCTGAAAAGCGTTTTTGTGCATTGTGCCATAACTTTTCAGGAAAGCTTCAGAACATGAAATTTTAACCTCCCACTATAGCAGAAAGGGTCTTTCTAGTAGTTGCACATCAAATCTAAACTGTCTGAAGTGTTTTTCCAAAGTTATCAACACTTTTATGTTTGGCGTTCCGAAACCCACCTTATCTCAGGCTGAAAAGCGTTTTTACGCATTGTGCCATCACTTTTCAGGGAAGCTTCAGAACATGAAATTTTAAGCTCCCACTATAGCAGAAAGGGTCTTTCTAGTAGGTGCACATCAAATCTAAGCTTTCTGAAGTGTTTTTCTAAAGTTATCAACACTTTTATGTTTGGCGTTCCGAAACCCACCTTATCTCAGGCTGAAAAGCGTTTTTGTGCATTGTGCCATAACTTTTCAGGGAAGCTTCAGAACATGAAATTTTAACCTCCCACTATAGCAGAAAGGGTCTTTCTAGTAGTTGCACATCAAATCTAAACTGTCTGAAGTGTTTTTCCAAAGTTATCAACACTTTTATGTTTGGCGTTCCGAAACCCACCTTATCTCAGGCTGAAAAGCGTTTTTGTGCATTGTGCCATAACTTTTCAGGGAAGCTTCAGAACATGAAATTTTAACCTCCCACTATAGCAGATAGGGTCTTTCTAGTAGTTGCACATCAGATCTAAACTGTCTGAAGTGTTTTTCCAAAGTTATCAACACTTTTATGTTTGGCGTTCCGAAACCCACCTTATCTCAGGCTGAAAAGCGTTTTTGTGCATTGTGCCATAACTTTTCTGGGAAGCTTCAGAACATGAAATTTTAACCTCCCACTATAGCAGAAAGGGTCTTTCTAGCAGTTGCACATCAAATCTAAGCTGTCTGAAGTGTTTTTCAAAAGTTATCAACACTTTTATGTTTGGCGTTCCGAAACCCTCCTTATCTCAGGCTGAAAAGCGTTTTTGTGCATTGTGCCATAACTTTTCAGGAAAGCTTCAGAACATGAAATTTTAACCTCCCACTATAGCAGAAAGGGTCTTTCTAGTAGTTGCACATCAGATCTAAACTGTCTGAAGTGTTTTTCCAAAGTTATCAACACTTTTATGTTTGGCGTTCCGAAACCCACCTTATCTCAGGCTGAAAAGCGTTTTTGTGCATTGTGCCATAACTTTTCTGGGAAGCTTCAGAACATGAAATTTTAACCTCCCACTATAGCAGAAAGGGTCTTTCTAGCAGTTGCACATCAAATCTAAGCTGTCTGAAGTGTTTTTCAAAAGTTATCAACACTTTTATGTTTGGCGTTCCGAAACCCTCCTTATCTCAGGCTGAAAAGCGTTTTTGTGCATTGTGCCATAACTTTTCAGGAAAGCTTCAGAACATGAAATTTTAACCTCCCACTATAGCAGAAAGGGTCTTTCTAGTAGTTGCACATCAAATCTAAACTGTCTGAAGTGTTTTTCCAAAGTTATCAACACTTTTATGTTTGGCGTTCCGAAACCCACCTTATCTCAGGCTGAAAAGCGTTTTTGTGCATTGTGCCATAACTTTTCAGGGAAGCTTCAGAACATGAAATTTTAACCTCCCACTATAGCAGAAAGGGTCTTTCTAGTAGTTGCACATCAAATCTAAGCTGTCTGAAGTGTTTTTCAAAAGTTATCAACACTTTTATGTTTGGCGTTCCGAAACCCACCTTATCTCAGGCTGAAAAGCGTTTTTGTGCATTGTGCCATAACTTTTCAGGAAAGCTTCAGAACATGAAATTTTAACCTCCCACTATAGCAGAAAGGGTCTTTCTAGTAGTTGCACATCAAATCTAAACTGTCTGAAGTGTTTTTCCAAAGTTATCAACACTTTTATGTTTGGCGTTCCGAAACCCACCTTATCTCAGGCTGAAAAGCGTTTTTACGCATTGTGCCATCACTTTTCAGGGAAGCTTCAGAACATGAAATTTTAACCTCCCACTATAGCAGAAAGGGTCTTTCTAGTAGTTGCACATCAAATCTAAACTGTCTGAAGTGTTTTTCCAAAGTTATTAACACTTTTATGTTTGGCGTTCCGAAACCCACCTTATCTCAGGCTGAAAAGCGTTTTTGTGCATTGTGCCATAACTTTTCAGGGAAGCTTCAGAACATGAAATTTTAACCTCCCACTATAGCAGAAAGGGTCTTTCTAGTAGTTGCACATCAAATCTAAACTGTCTGAAGTGTTTTTCCAAAGTTATCAACACTTTTATGTTTGGCATTCCGAAACCCACCTTATCTCAGGCTGAAAAGCGTTTTTACGCATTGTGCCATAACTTTTCAGGGAAGCTTCAGAACATGAAATTTTAACCTCCCACTATAGCAGAAAGGGTCTTTCTAGTAGGTGCACATCAAATCTAAGCTCTCTGAAGTGTTTTTCGAAAGTTATCAACACTTTTATGTTTGGCGTTCCGAAACCCACCTTATCTCAGGCTGAAAAGCGATTTTGTGCATTGTGCCATAACTTTTCAGGGAAGCTTCAGAACATGAAATTTTAACCTCCCACTATAGCAGAAAGGGTCTTTCTAGTAGTTGCACATCAAATCTAAACTGTCTGAAGTGTTTTTCCAAAGTTATCAACACTTTTATGTTTGGCGTTCCGAAACCCACCTTATCTCAGGCTGAAAAGCGTTTTTACGCATTGTGCCATAACTTTTCAGGGAAGCTTCAGAACATGAAATTTTAAGCTCCCACTATAGCAGAAAGGGTCTTTCTAGTAGGTGCACATCAAATCTAAGCTCTCTGAAGTGTTTTTCGAAAGTTATCAACACTTTTATGTTTGGCGTTCCGAAACCCACCTTATCTCAGGCTGAAAAGCGTTTTTGTGCATTGTGCCATAACTTTTCAGGGAAGCTTCAGAACATGAAATTTTAACCTCCCACTATAGCAGAAAGGGTCTTTCTAGTAGTTGCACATCTAATCTAAACTGTCTGAAGTGTTTTTCCAAAGTTATCAACACTTTTATGTTTGGCGTTCCGAAACCCACCTTATCTCAGGCTGAAAAGCGTTTTTGTGCATTGTGCCATAACTTTTCAGGGAAGCTTCAGAACATGAAATTTTAACCTCCCACTATAGCAAAAAGGGTCTTTCTAGTAGTTGCACATCAAATCTAAACTGTCTGAAGTGTTTTTCCAAAGTTATTAACACTTTTATGTTTTGCGTTCCGAAACCCACCTTATCTCAGGCTGAAAAGCGTTTTTGTGCATTGTGCCATAACTTTTCAGGGAAGCTTCAGAACATGAAATTTTAACCTCCCACTATAGCAGAAAGGGTCTTTCTAGTAGTTGCACATCAAATCTAAACTGCCTGAAGTGTTTTTCCAAAGTTATCAACACTTTTATGTTTGGCGTTCCGAAACCCACCTTATCTCAGGCTGAAAAGCGTTTTTGTGCATTGTGCCATAACTTTTCAGGGAAGCTTCAGAACATGAAATTTTAACCTCCCACTATAGCAGAAAGGGTCTTTCTAGTAGTTGCACATCAAATCTAAACTGTCTGAAGTGTTTTTCCAAAGTTATCAACACTTTTATGTTTGGCGTTCCGAAACCCACCTTATCTCAGGCTGAAAAGCGTTTTTGTGCATTGTGCCATAACTTTTCAGGGAAGCTTCAGAACATGAAATTTTAACCTCCCACTATAGCAGAAAGGGTCTTTCTAGTAGTTGCACATCAAATCTAAACTGTCTGAAGTGTTTTTCCAAAGTTATTAACACTTTTATGTTTGGCGTTCCGAAACCCACCTTATCTCAGGCTGAAAAGCGTTTTTGTGCATTGTGCCATAACTTTTCAGGGAAGCTTCAGAACATGAAATTTTAACCTCCCACTATAGCAGAAAGGGTCTTTCTAGTAGTTGCACATCAAATCTAAACTGTCTGAAGTGTTTTTCCAAAGTTATCAACACTTTTATGTTTGGCGTTCCGAAACCCACCTTATCTCAGGCTGAAAAGCGTTTTTACGCATTGTGCCATAACTTTTCAGGGAAGCTTCAGAACATGAAATTTTAACCTCCCACTATAGCAGAAAGGGTCTTTCTAGTAGGTGCACATCAAATCTAAGCTGTCTGAAGTGTTTTTCCAAAGTTATCAACACTTTTATGTTTGGCGTTCCGAAACCCACCTTATCTCAGGCTGAAAAGCGTTTTTGTGCATTGTGCCATAACTTTTCAGGGAAGCTTCAGAACATGAAATTTTAACCTCCCACTATAGCAGAAAGTGTCTTTCTAGTAGTTGCACATCAAATCTAAACTGTCTGAAGTGTTTTTCCAAAGTTATCAACACTTTTATGTTTGGCGTTCCGAAACCCACCTTATCTCAGGCTGAAAAGCGTTTTTACGCATTGTGCCATAACTTTTCAGGGAAGCTTCAGAACATGAAATTTTAACCTCCCACTATAGCAGAAAGTGTCTTTCTAGTAGTTGCACATCAAATCTAAACTGTCTGAAGTGTTTTTCCAAAGTTATTAACACTTTTATGTTTGGCGTTCCGAAACCCACCTTATCTCAGGCTGAAAAGCGTTTTTGTGCATTGTGCCATAACTTTTCAGGGAAGCTTCAGAACATGAAATTTTAACCTCCCACTATAGCAGAAAGGGTCTTTCTAGTAGTTGCACATCAAATCTAAACTGCCTGAAGTGTTTTTCCAAAGTTATCAACACTTTTATGTTTGGCGTTCCGAAACCCACCTTATCTCAGGCTGAAAAGCGTTTTTGTGCATTGTGCCATAACTTTTCAGGGAAGCTTCAGAACATGAAATTTTAACCTCCCACTATAGCAGAAAGGGTCTTTCTAGTAGTTGCACATCAAATCTAAACTGCCTGAAGTGTTTTTCCCAAGTTATTAACACTTTTATGTTTGGCGTTCCGAAACCCACCTTATCTCAGGCTGAAAAGCGTTTTTGTGCATTGTGCCATAACTTTTCAGGGAAGCTTCAGAACATGAAATTTTAACCTCCCACTATAGCAGAAAGGGTCTTTCTAGTAGTTGCACATCAAATCTAAACTGTCTGAAGTGTTTTTCCAAAGTTATCAACACTTTTATGTTTGGCGTTCCGAAACCCACCTTATCTCAGGCTGAAAGGCGTTTTTACGCATTGTGCCATAACTTTTCAGGGAAGCTTCAGAACATGAAATTTTAACCTCCCACTATAGCAGAAAGGGTCTTTCTAGTAGGTGCACATCAAATCTAAGCTGTCTGAAGTGTTTTTCCAAAGTTATCAACACTTTTATGTTTGGCGTTCCGAAACCCACCTTATCTCAGGCTGAAAAGCGTTTTTGTGCATTGTGCCATAACTTTTCAGGGAAGCTTCAGAACATGAAATTTTAACCTCCCACTATAGCAGAAAGGGTCTTTCTAGTAGTTGCACATCAAATCTAAGCTGTCTGAAGTGTTTTTCAAAAGTTATCAACACTTTTATGTTTGGCGTTCCGAAACCCACCTTATCTCAGGCTGAAAAGCGTTTTTGTGCATTGTGCCATAACTTTTCAGGAAAGCTTCAGAACATGAAATTTTAACCTCCCACTATAGCAGAAAGGGTCTTTCTAGTAGTTGCACATCAAATCTAAACTGTCTGAAGTGTTTTTCAAAAGTTATCAACACTTTTATGTTTGGCGTTCCGAAACCCACCTTATCTCAGGCTGAAAAGCGTTTTTACGCATTGTGCCATAACTTTTCAGGGAAGCTTCAGAACATGAAATTTTAAGCTCCCACTATAGCAGAAAGGGTCTTTCTAGTAGGTGCACATCAAATCTAAGCTCTCTGAAGTGTTTTTCTAAAGTTATCAACACTTTTATGTTTGGCGTTCCGAAACCCACCTTATCTCAGGCTGAAAAGCGTTTTTGTGCATTGTGCCATAACTTTTCAGGGAAGCTTCAGAACATGAAATTTTAACCTCCCACTATAGCAGAAAGGGTCTTTCTAGTAGTTGCACATCAAATCTAAACTGTCTGAAGTGTTTTTCCAAAGTTATCAACACTTTTATGTTTGGCGTTCCGAAACCCACCTTATCTCAGGCTGAAAAGCGTTTTTGTGCATTGTGCCATAACTTTTCAGGGAAGCTTCAGAACATGAAATTTTAACCTCCCACTATAGCAGAAAGGGTCTTTCTAGTAGTTGCACATCAAATCTAAACTGTCTGAAGTGTTTTTCCAAAGTTATCAACACTTTTATGTTTGGCGTTCCGAAACCCACCTTATCTCAGGCTGAAAAGCGTTTTTGTGCATTGTGCCATAACTTTTCTGGGAAGCTTCAGAACATGAAATTTTAACCTCCCACTATAGCAGAAAGGGTCTTTCTAGCAGTTGCACATCAAATCTAAGCTGTCTGAAGTGTTTTTCAAAAGTTATCAACACTTTTATGTTTGGCGTTCCGAAACCCACCTTATCTCAGGCTGAAAAGCGTTTTTGTGCATTGTGCCATAACTTTTCAGGAAAGCTTCAGAACATGAAATTTTAACCTCCCACTATAGCAGAAAGGGTCTTTCTAGTAGTTGCACATCAAATCTAAACTGTCTGAAGTGTTTTTCCAAAGTTATCAACACTTTTATGTTTGGCGTTCCGAAACCCACCTTATCTCAGGCTGAAAAGCGTTTTTGTGCATTGTGCCATAACTTTTCAGGGAAGCTTCAGAACATGAAATTTTAACCTCCCACTATAGCAGAAAGGGTCTTTCTAGTAGTTGCACATCAAATCTAAGCTGTCTGAAGTGTTTTTCAAAAGTTATCAACACTTTTATGTTTGGCGTTCCGAAACCCACCTTATCTCAGGCTGAAAAGCGTTTTTGTGCATTGTGCCATAACTTTTCAGGAAAGCTTCAGAACATGAAATTTTAACCTCCCACTATAGCAGAAAGGGTCTTTCTAGTAGTTGCACATCAAATCTAAACTGTCTGAAGTGTTTTTCCAAAGTTATCAACACTTTTATGTTTGGCGTTCCGAAACCCACCTTATCTCAGGCTGAAAAGCGTTTTTACGCATTGTGCCATCACTTTTCAGGGAAGCTTCAGAACATGAAATTTTAACCTCCCACTATAGCAGAAAGGGTCTTTCTAGTAGGTGCACATCAAATCTAAGCTTTCTGAAGTGTTTTTCGAAAGTTACCAACACTTTTATGTTTGGCGTTCCGAAACCCACCTTATCTCAGGCTGAAAAGCGTTTTTGTGCATTGTGCCATAACTTTTCAGGAAAGCTTCAGAACATGAAATTTTAACCTCCCACTATAGCAGAAAGGGTCTTTCTAGTAGTTGCACATCAAATCTAAACTGTCTGAAGTGTTTTTCCAAAGTTATTAACACTTTTATGTTTGGCGTTCCGAAACCCACCTTATCTCAGGCTGAAAAGCGTTTTTGTGCATTGTGCCATAACTTTTCAGGGAAGCTTCAGAACATGAAATTTTAACCTCCCACTATAGCAGAAAGGGTCTTTCTAGTAGTTGCACATCAAATCTAAACTGTCTGAAGTGTTTTTCCAAAGTTATTAACACTTTTATGTTTGGCGTTCCGAAACCCACCTTATCTCAGGCTGAAAAGCGTTTTTGTGCATTGTGCCATAACTTTTCAGGGAAGCTTCAGAACATGAAATTTTAACCTCCCACTATAGCAGAAAGGGTCTTTCTAGTAGTTGCACATCAAATCTAAACTGTCTGAAGTGTTTTTCCAAAGTTATCAACACTTTTATGTTTGGCGTTCCGAAACCCACCTTATCTCAGGCTGAAAAGCGTTTTTACGCATTGTGCCATAACTTTTCAGGGAAGCTTCAGAACATGAAATTTTAACCTCCCACTATAGCAGAAAGGGTCTTTCTAGTAGGTGCACATCAAATCTAAGCTGTCTGAAGTGTTTTTCGAAAGTTATCAACACTTTTATGTTTGGCGTTCCGAAACCCACCTTATCTCAGGCTGAAAAGCGTTTTTGTGCATTGTGCCATAACTTTTCAGGGAAGCTTCAGAACATGAAATTTTAACCTCCCACTATAGCAGAAAGGGTCTTTCTAGTAGTTGCACATCAAATCTAAGCTCTCTGAAGTGTTTTTCGAAAGTTATCAACACTTTTATGTTTGGCGTTCCGAAACCCACCTTATCTCAGGCTGAAAAGCGTTTTTGTGCATTGTGCCATAACTTTTCAGGGAAGCTTCAGAACATGAAATTTTAACCTCCCACTATAGCAGAAAGGGTCTTTCTAGTAGTTGCACATCAAATCTAAACTGTCTGAAGTGTTTTTCCAAAGTTATCAACACTTTTATGTTTGGCGTTCCGAAACCCACCTTATCTCAGGCTGAAAAGCGTTTTTGTGCATTGTGCCATAACTTTTCAGGGAAGCTTCAGAACATGAAATTTTAACCTCCCACTATAGCAAAAAGGGTCTTTCTAGTAGTTGCACATCAAATCTAAACTGTCTGAAGTGTTTTTCCAAAGTTATCAACACTTTTATGTTTGGCGTTCCGAAACCCACCTTATCTCAGGCTGAAAAGCGTTTTTGTGCATTGTGCCATAACTTTTCAGGGAAGCTTCAGAACATGAAATTTTAACCTCCCACTATAGCAGAAAGGGTCTTTCTAGTAGTTGCACATCAAATCTAAGCTGTCTGAAGTGTTTTTCAAAAGTTATCAACACTTTTATGTTTGGCGTTCCGAAACCCACCTTATCTCAGGCTGAAAAGCGTTTTTGTGCATTGTGCCATAACTTTTCAGGAAAGCTTCAGAACATGAAATTTTAACCTCCCACTATAGCAGAAAGGGTCTTTCTAGTAGTTGAACATCAAATCTAAACTGTCTGAAGTGTTTTTCAAAAGTTATCAACACTTTTATGTTTGGCGTTCCGAAACCCACCTTATCTCAGGCTGAAAAGCGTTTTTACGCATTGTGCCATAACTTTTCAGGGAAGCTTCAGAACATGAAATTTTAAGCTCCCACTATAGCAGAAAGGGTCTTTCTGGTAGGTGCACATCAAATCTAAGCTCTCTGAAGTGTTTTTCGAAAGTTATCAACACTTTTATGTTTGGCGTTCCGAAACCCACCTTATCTCAGGCTGAAAAGCGTTTTTGTGCATTGTGCCATAACTTTTCAGGGAAGCTTCAGAACATGAAATTTTAACCTCCCACTATAGCAGAAAGGGTCTTTCTAGTAGTTGCACATCAAATCTAAACTGTCTGAAGTGTTTTTCCAAAGTTATCAACACTTTTATGTTTGGCGTTCCTAAACCCACCTTATCTCAGGCTGAAAAGCGTTTTTGTGCATTGTGCCATAACTTTTCAGGGAAGCTTCAGAACATGAAATTTTAACCTCCCACTATAGCAGAAAGGGTCTTTCTAGTAGTTGCACATCAAATCTAAGCTGTCTGAAGTGTTTTTCAAAAGTTATCAACACTTTTATGTTTGGCGTTCCGAAACCCACCTTATCTCAGGCTGAAAAGCGTTTTTACGCATTGTGCCATAACTTTTCAGGAAAGCTTCAGAACATGAAATTTTAACCTCCCACTATAGCAGAAAGGGTCTTTCTAGTAGTTGCACATCAAATCTAAACTGTCTGAAGTGTTTTTCCAAAGTTATCAACACTTTTATGTTTGGCGTTCCGAAACCCACCTTATCTCAGGCTGAAAAGCGTTTTTGTGCATTGTGCCATAACTTTTCAGGGAAGCTTCAGAACATGAAATTTTAACCTCCCACTATAGCAGAAAGGGTCTTTCTAGTAGTTGCACATCAAATCTAAGCTGTCTGAAGTGTTTTTCCAAAGTTATCAACACTTTTATGTTTGGCGTTCCGAAACCCACCTTATCTCAGGCTGAAAAGCGTTTTTGTGCATTGTGCCATAACTTTTCAGGAAAGCTTCAGAACATGAAATTTTAACCTCCCACTATAGCAGAAAGGGTCTTTCTAGTCGTTGCACATCAAATCTAAACTGTCTGAAGTGTTTTTCCAAAGTTATCAACACTTTTATGTTTGGCGTTCCGAAACCCACCTTATCTCAGGCTGAAAAGCGTTTTTACGCATTGTGCCATAACTTTTCAGGGAAGCTTCAGAACATGAAATTTTAACCTCCCACTATAGCAGAAAGGGTCTTTCTAGTAGGTGCACATCAAATCTAAGCTCTCTGAAGTGTTTTTCGAAAGTTATCAACACTTTTATGTTTGGCGTTCCGAAACCCACCTTATCTCAGGCTGAAAAGCGTTTTTGTGCATTGTGCCATAACTTTTCAGGGAAGCTTCAGAACATGAAATTTTAACCTCCCACTATAGCAGAAAGGGTCTTTCTAGTAGTTGCACATCAAATCTAAACTGTCTGAAGTGTTTTTCCAAAGTTATCAACACTTTTATGTTTGGCGTTCCGAAACCCACCTTATCTCAGGCTGAAAAGCGTTTTTACGCATTGTGCCATAACTTTTCAGGGAAGCTTCAGAACATGAAATTTTAACCTCCCACTATAGCAGACAGGGTCTTTCTAGTAGGTGCACATCAAATCTAAGCTCTCTGAAGTGTTTTTCGAAAGTTATCAACACTTTTATGTTTGGCGTTCCGAAACCCACCTTATCTCAGGCTGAAAAGCGTTTTTGTGCATTGTGCCATAACTTTTCAGGGAAGCTTCAGAACATGAAATTTTAACCTCCCACTATAGCAGAAAGGGTCTTTCTAGTAGTTGCACATCAAATCTAAACTGTCTGAAGTGTTTTTCCAAAGTTATCAACACTTTTATGTTTGGCGTTCCGAAACCCACCTTATCTCAGGCTGAAAAGCGTTTTTGTGCATTGTGCCATAACTTTTCAGGGAAGCTTCAGAACATGAAATTTTAACCTCCCACTATAGCAGAAAGGGTCTTTCTAGTAGGTGCACATCAAATCTAAGCTCTCTGAAGTGTTTTTCGAAAGTTATCAACACTTTTATGTTTGGCGTTCCGAAACCCACCTTATCTCAGGCTGAAAAGCGTTTTTGTGCATTGTGCCATAACTTTTCAGGGAAGCTTCAGAACATGAAATTTTAACCTCCCACTATAGCAGAAAGGGTCTTTCTAGTAGTTGCACATCAAATCTAAACTGTCTGAAGTGTTTTTCCAAAGTTATCAACACTTTTATGTTTGGCGTTCCGAAACCCACCTTATCTCAGGCTGAAAAGCGTTTTTGTGCATTGTGCCATAACTTTTCAGGGAAGCTTCAGAACATGAAATTTTAACCTCCCACTATAGCAGAAAGGGTCTTTCTAGTAGTTGCACATCAAATCTAAGCTGTCTGAAGTGTTTTTCAAAAGTTATCAACACTTTTATGTTTGGCGTTCCGAAACCCACCTCATCTCAGGCTGAAATGCGTTTTTGTGCATTGTGCCATAACTTTTCAGGGAAGCTTCAGAACATGAAATTTTAACCTCCCACTATAGCAGAAAGGGTCTTTCTAGTAGTTGCACATCAAATCTAAACTGTCTGAAGTGTTTTTCCAAAGTTATCAACACTTTTATGTTTGGCGTTCCGAAACCCACCTTATCTCAGGCTGAAAAGCGTTTTTGTGCATTGTGCCATAACTTTTCAGGAAAGCTTCAGAACATGAAATTTTAACCTCCCACTATAGCAGAAAGGGTCTTTCTAGTAGTTGCACATCAAATCTAAACTGTCTGAAGTGTTTTTCCAAAGTTATCAACACTTTTATGTTTGGGGTTCCGAAACCCACCTTATCTCAGGCTGAAAAGCGTTTTTGTGCATTGTGCCATAACTTTTCAGGGAAGCTTCAGAACATGAAATTTTAACCTCCCACTATAGCAGAAAGGGTCTTTCTAGTAGTTGCACATCAAATCTAAACTGTCTGAAGTGTTTTTCCAAAGTTATCAACACTTTTATGTTTGGCGTTCCGAAACCCACCTTATCTCAGGCTGAAAAGCGTTTTTGTGCATTGTGCCATAACTTTTCAGGGAAGCTTCAGAACATGAAATTTTAACCTCCCACTATAGAAGAAAGGGTCTTTCTAGTAGGTGCACATCAAATCTAAGCTCTCTGAAGTGTTTTTCGAAAGTTATCAACACTTTTATGTTTGGCGTTCCGAAACCCACCTTATCTCAGGCTGAAAAGCGTTTTTGTGCATTGTGCCATAACTTTTCAGGGAAGCTTCAGAACATGAAATTTTAACCTCCCACTATAGCAGAAAGGTTCTTTCTAGTAGTTGCACATCAAATCTAAACTGTCTGAAGTGTTTTTCAAAAGTTATCAACACTTTTATGTTTGGCGTTCCGAAACCCACCTTATCTCAGGCTGAAAAGCGTTTTTGTGCATTGTGCCATAACTTTTCAGGAAAGCTTCAGAACATGAAATTTTAACCTCCCACTATAGCAGAAAGGGTCTTTCTAGTAGTTGCACATCAAATCTAAACTGTCTGAAGTGTTTTTCCAAAGTTATCAACACTTTTATGTTTGGCGTTCCGAAACCCACCTTATCTCAGGCTGAAAAGCGTTTTTACGCATTGTGCCATAACTTTTCAGGGAAGCTTCAGAACATGAAATTTTAACCTCCCACTATAGCAGAAAGGGTCTTTCTAGTAGGTGCACATCAAATCTAAGCTCTCTGAAGTGTTTTTCGAAAGTTATCAACACTTTTATGTTTGGCGTTCCGAAACCCACCTTATCTCAGGCTGAAAAGCGTTTTTGTGCATTGTGCCATAACTTTTCAGGGAAGCTTCAGAACATGAAATTTTAACCTCCCACTATAGCAGAAAGGGTCTTTCTAGTAGTTGCACATCAAATCTAAACTGTCTGAAGTGTTTTTCCAAAGTTAACAACACTTTTATGTTTGGCGTTCCGAAACCCACCTTATCTCAGGCTGAAAAGCGTTTTTGTGCATTGTGCCATAACTTTTCAGGGAAGCTTCAGAACATGAAATTTTAACCTCCCACTATAGCAGAAAGGGTCTTTCTAGTAGTTGCACATCAAATCTAAGCTGTCTGAAGTGTTTTTCAAAAGTTATCAACACTTTTATGTTTGGCGTTCCGAAACCCACCTTATCTCAGGCTGAAAAGCGTTTTTGTGCATTGTGCCATGACTTTTCAGGAAAGCTTCAGAACATGAAATTTTAACCTCCCACTATAGCAGAAAGGGTCTTTCTAGTAGTTGCACATCAAATCTAAACTGTCTGAAGTGTTTTTCCAAAGTTATCAACACTTTTATGTTTGGCGTTCCGAAACCCACCTTATCTCAGGCTGAAAAGCGTTTTTGTGCATTGTGCCATAACTTTTCAGGGAAGCTTCAGAACATGAAATTTTAACCTCCCACTATAGCAGAAAGGGTCTTTCTAGTAGTTGCACATCAAATCTAAACTGTCTGAAGTGTATTTCAAAAGTTATCAACACTTTTATGTTTGGCGTTCCGAAACCCACCTTATCTCAGGCTGAAAAGCGTTTTTGTGCATTGTGCCATAACTTTTCAGGAAAGCTTCAGAACATGAAATTTTAACCTCCCACTATAGCAGAAAGGGTCTTTCTAGTAGTTGCACATCAAATCTAAACTGTCTGAAGTGTTTTTCCAAAGTTATCAACACTTTTATGTTTGGCGTTCCGAAACCCACCTTATCTCAGGCTGAAAAGCGTTTTTACGCATTGTGCCATAACTTTTCAGGGAAGCTTCAGAACATGAAATTTTAACCTCCCACTATAGCAGAAAGGGTCTTTCTAGTAGGTGCACATCAAATCTAAGCTCTCTGAAGTGTTTTTCGAAAGTTATCAACACTTTTATGTTTGGCGTTCCGAAACCCACCTTATCTCAGGCTGAAAAGCGTTTTTGTGCATTGTGCCATAACTTTTCAGGGAAGCTTCAGAACATGAAATTTTAACCTCCCACTATAGCAGAAAGGGTCTTTCTAGTAGTTGCACATCAAATCTAAGCTGTCTGAAGTGTTTTTCAAAAGTTATCAACACTTTTATGTTTGGCGTTCCGAAACCCACCTTATCTCAGGCTGAAAAGCGTTTTTGTGCATTGTGCCATAACTTTTCAGGAAAGCTTCAGAACATGAAATTTTAACCTCCCACTATAGCAGAAAGGGTCTTTCTCGTAGTTGCACATCAAATCTAAACTGTCTGAAGTGTTTTTCCAAAGTTATCAACACTTTTATGTTTGGCGTTCCGAAACCCACCTTATCTCAGGCTGAAAAGCGTTTTTGTGCATTGTGCCATAACTTTACAGGGAAGCTTCAGAACATGAAATTTTAACCTCCCACTATAGCAGAAAGGGTCTTTCTAGTAGTTGCACATCAAATCTAAACTGTCTGAAGTGTTTTTCCAAAGTAATCAACACTTTTATGTTTGGCGTTCCGAAACCCACCTTATCTCAGGCTTAAAAGCGTTTTTACGCATTGAGCCATAACTTTTCAGGGAAGCTTCAGAACATGAAATTTTAACCTCCCACTATAGCAGAAAGGGTCTTTCTAGTAGGTGCACATCAAATCTAAGCTCTCTGAAGTGTTTTTCGAAAGTTATCAACACTTTTATGTTTGGCGTTCCGAAACCCACCTTATCTCAGGCTGAAAAGCGTTTTTGTGCATTGTGCCATAACTTTTCAGGGAAGCTTCAGAACTTGAAATTTTAACCTCCCACTATAGCAGAAAGGGTCTTTCTAGTAGTTGCACATCAAATCTAAACTGTCTGAAGTGTTTTTCCAAAGTTATTAACACTTTTATGTTTGGCGTTCCGAAACCCACCTTATCTCAGGCTGAAAAGCGTTTTTGTGCATTGTGCCATAACTTTTCAGGGAAGCTTCAGAACATGAAATTTTAACCTCCCACTATAGCAGAAAGGGTCTTTCTAGTAGTTGCACATCAAATCTAAACTGTCTGAAGTGTTTTTCCAAAGTTATCAACACTTTTATGTTTGGCGTTCCGAAACCCACCTTATCTCAGGCTGAAAAGCGTTTTTGTGCATTGTGCCATAACTTTTCAGGGAAGCTTCAGAACATGAAATTTTAACCTCCCACTATAGCAGAAAGGGTCTTTCTAGTAGTTGCACATCAAATCTAAGCTGTCTGAAGTGTTTTTCAAAAGTTATCAACACTTTTATGTTTGGCGTTCCGAAACCCACCTTATCTCAGGCTGAAATGCGTTTTTGTGCATTGTGCCATAACTTTTCAGGGAAGCTTCAGAACATGAAATTTTAACCTCCCACTATAGCAGAAAGGGTCTTTCTAGTAGTTGCACATCAAATCTAAACTGTCTGAAGTGTTTTTCCAAAGTTATCAACACTTTTATGTTTGGCGTTCCGAAACCCACCTTATCTCAGGCTGAAAAGCGTTTTTGTGCATTGTGCCATAACTTTTCAGGAAAGCTTCAGAACATGAAATTTTAACCTCCCACTATAGCAGAAAGGGTCTTTCTAGTAGTTGCACATCAAATCTAAACTGTCTGAAGTGTTTTTCCAAAGTTATCAACACTTTTATGTTTGGCGTTCCGAAACCCACCTTATCTCAGGCTGAAAAGCGTTTTTGTGCATTGTGCCATAACTTTTCAGGGAAGCTTCAGAACATGAAATTTTAACCTCCCACTATAGCAGAAAGGGTCTTTCTAGTAGTTGCACATCAAATCTAAACTGTCTGAAGTGTTTTTCCAAAGTTATCAACACTTTTATGTTTGGCGTTCCGAAACCCACCTTATCTCAGGCTGAAAAGCGTTTTTGTGCATTGTGCCATAACTTTTCAGGGAAGCTTCAGAACATGAAATTTTAACCTCCCACTATAGCAGAAAGGGTCTTTCTAGTAGGTGCACATCAAATCTAAGCTCTCTGAAGTGTTTTTCGAAAGTTATCAACACTTTTATGTTTGGCGTTCCGAAACCCACCTTATCTCAGGCTGAAAAGCGTTTTTGTGCATTGTGCCATAACTTTTCAGGGAAGCTTCAGAACATGAAATTTTAACCTCCCACTATAGCAGAAAGGTTCTTTCTAGTAGTTGCACATCAAATCTAAACTGTCTGAAGTGTTTTTCAAAAGTTATCAACACTTTTATGTTTGGCGTTCCGAAACCCACCTTATCTCAGGCTGAAAAGCGTTTTTGTGCATTGTGCCATAACTTTTCAGGAAAGCTTCAGAACATGAAATTTTAACCTCCCACTATAGCAGAAAGGGTCTTTCTAGTAGTTGCACATCAAATCTAAACTGTCTGAAGTGTTTTTCCAAAGTTATCAACACTTTTATGTTTGGCGTTCCGAAACCCACCTTATCTCAGGCTGAAAAGCGTTTTTACGCATTGTGCCATAACTTTTCAGGGAAGCTTCAGAACATGAAATTTTAACCTCCCACTATAGCAGAAAGGGTCTTTCTAGTAGGTGCACATCAAATCTAAGCTCTCTGAAGTGTTTTTCGAAAGTTATCAACACTTTTATGTTTGGCGTTCCGAAACCCACCTTATCTCAGGCTGAAAAGCGTTTTTGTGCATTGTGCCATAACTTTTCAGGGAAGCTTCAGAACATGAAATTTTAACCTCCCACTATAGCAGAAAGGGTCTTTCTAGTAGTTGCACATCAAATCTAAACTGTCTGAAGTGTTTTTCCAAAGTTAACAACACTTTTATGTTTGGCGTTCCGAAACCCACCTTATCTCAGGCTGAAAAGCGTTTTTGTGCATTGTGCCATAACTTTTCAGGGAAGCTTCAGAACATGAAATTTTAACCTCCCACTATAGCAGAAAGGGTCTTTCTAGTAGTTGCACATCAAATCTAAGCTGTCTGAAGTGTTTTTCAAAAGTTATCAACACTTTTATGTTTGGCGTTCCGAAACCCACCTTATCTCAGGCTGAAAAGCGTTTTTGTGCATTGTGCCATGACTTTTCAGGAAAGCTTCAGAACATGAAATTTTAACCTCCCACTATAGCAGAAAGGGTCTTTCTAGTAGTTGCACATCAAATCTAAACTGTCTGAAGTGTTTTTCCAAAGTTATCAACACTTTTATGTTTGGCGTTCCGAAACCCACCTTATCTCAGGCTGAAAAGCGTTTTTGTGCATTGTGCCATAACTTTTCAGGGAAGCTTCAGAACATGAAATTTTAACCTCCCACTATAGCAGAAAGGGTCTTTCTAGTAGTTGCACATCAAATCTAAACTGTCTGAAGTGTATTTCAAAAGTTATCAACACTTTTATGTTTGGCGTTCCGAAACCCACCTTATCTCAGGCTGAAAAGCGTTTTTGTGCATTGTGCCATAACTTTTCAGGAAAGCTTCAGAACATGAAATTTTAACCTCCCACTATAGCAGAAAGGGTCTTTCTAGTAGTTGCACATCAAATCTAAACTGTCTGAAGTGTTTTTCCAAAGTTATCAACACTTTTATGTTTGGCGTTCCGAAACCCACCTTATCTCAGGCTGAAAAGCGTTTTTACGCATTGTGCCATAACTTTTCAGGGAAGCTTCAGAACATGAAATTTTAACCTCCCACTATAGCAGAAAGGGTCTTTCTAGTAGGTGCACATCAAATCTAAGCTCTCTGAAGTGTTTTTCGAAAGTTATCAACACTTTTATGTTTGGCGTTCCGAAACCCACCTTATCTCAGGCTGAAAAGCGTTTTTGTGCATTGTGCCATAACTTTTCAGGGAAGCTTCAGAACATGAAATTTTAACCTCCCACTATAGCAGAAAGGGTCTTTCTAGTAGTTGCACATCAAATCTAAGCTGTCTGAAGTGTTTTTCAAAAGTTATCAACACTTTTATGTTTGGCGTTCCGAAACCCACCTTATCTCAGGCTGAAAAGCGTTTTTGTGCATTGTGCCATAACTTTTCAGGAAAGCTTCAGAACATGAAATTTTAACCTCCCACTATAGCAGAAAGGGTCTTTCTCGTAGTTGCACATCAAATCTAAACTGTCTGAAGTGTTTTTCCAAAGTTATCAACACTTTTATGTTTGGCGTTCCGAAACCCACCTTATCTCAGGCTGAAAAGCGTTTTTGTGCATTGTGCCATAACTTTTCAGGGAAGCTTCAGAACATGAAATTTTAACCTCCCACTATAGCAGAAAGGGTCTTTCTAGTAGTTGCACATCAAATCTAAGCTGTCTGAAGTGTTTTTCAAAAGTTATCAACACTTTTATGTTTGGCGTTCCGAAACCCACCTTATCTCAGGCTGAAAAGCGTTTTTGTGCATTGTGCCATAACTTTTCAGGAAAGCTTCAGAACATGAAATTTTAACCTCCCACTATAGCAGAAAGGGTCTTTCTAGTAGTTGCACATCAAATCTAAACTGTCTGAAGTGTTTTTCCAAAGTTATCAACACTTTTATGTTTGGCGTTCCGAAACCCACCTTATCTCAGGCTTAAAAGCGTTTTTACGCATTGAGCCATAACTTTTCAGGGAAGCTTCAGAACATGAAATTTTAACCTCCCACTATAGCAGAAAGGGTCTTTCTAGTAGGTGCACATCAAATCTAAGCTCTCTGAAGTGTTTTTCGAAAGTTATCAACACTTTTATGTTTGGCGTTCCGAAACCCACCTTATCTCAGGCTGAAAAGCGTTTTTGTGCATTGTGCCATAACTTTTCAGGGAAGCTTCAGAACATGAAATTTTAACCTCCCACTATAGCAGAAAGGGTCTTTCTAGTAGTTGCACATCAAATCTAAACTGTCTGAAGTGTTTTTCCAAAGTTATTAACACTTTTATGTTTGGCGTTCCGAAACCCACCTTATCTCAGGCTGAAAAGCGTTTTTGTGCATTGTGCCATAACTTTTCAGGGAAGCTTCAGAACATGAAATTTTAACCTCCCACTATAGCAGAAAGGGTCTTTCTAGTAGTTGCACATCAAATCTAAACTGTCTGAAGTGTTTTTCCAAAGTTATCAACACTTTTATGTTTGGCGTTCCGAAACCCACCTTATCTCAGGCTGAAAAGCGTTTTTGTGCATTGTGCCATAACTTTTCAGGGAAGCTTCAGAACATGAAATTTTAACCTCCCACTATAGCAGAAAGGGTCTTTCTAGTAGGTGCACATCAAATCTAAGCTCTCTGAAGTGTTTTTCGAAAGTTATCAACACTTTTATGTTTGGCGTTCCGAAACCCACCTTATCTCAGGCTGAAAAGCGTTTTTGTGCATTGTGCCATAACTTTTCAGGAAAGCTTCAGAACATGAAATTTTAACCTCCCACTATAGCAGAAAGGGTCTTTCTAGTAGTTGCACATCAAATCTAAACTGTCTGAAGTGTTTTTCCAAAGTTATCAACACTTTTATGTTTGGCGTTCCGAAACCCACCTTATCTCAGGCTGAAAAGCGTTTTTACGCATTGTGCCATAACTTTTCAGGGAAGCTTCAGAACATGAAATTTTAACCTCCCACTATAGCAGAAAGGGTCTTTCTAGTAGTTGCACATCAAATCTAAGCTCTCTGAAGTGTTTTTCGAAAGTTATCAACACTTTTATGTTTGGCGTTCCGAAACCCACCTTATCTCAGGCTGAAAAGCGTTTTTGTGCATTGTGCCATAACTTTTCAGGGAAGCTTCAGAACATGAAATTTTAACCTCCCACTATAGCAAAAAGGGTCTTTCTAGTAGTTGCACATCAAATCTAAACTGTCTGAAGTGTTTTTCCAAAGTTATCAACACTTTTATGTTTGGCGTTCCGAAACCCACCTTATCTCAGGCTTAAAAGCGTTTTTACGCATTGAGCCATAACTTTTCAGGGAAGCTTCAGAACATGAAATTTTAACCTCCCACTATAGCAGAAAGGGTCTTTCTAGTAGGTGCACATCAAATCTAAGCTCTCTGAAGTGTTTTTCGAAAGTTATCAACACTTTTATGTTTGGCGTTCCGAAACCCACCTTATCTCAGGCTGAAAAGCGTTTTTGTGCATTGTGCCATAACTTTTCAGGGAAGCTTCAGAACATGAAATTTTAACCTCCCACTATAGCAGAAAGGGTCTTTCTAGTAGTTGCACATCAAATCTAAACTGTCTGAAGTGTTTTTCCAAAGTTATTAACACTTTTATGTTTGGCGTTCCGAAACCCACCTTATCTCAGGCTGAAAAGCGTTTTTGTGCATTGTGCCATAACTTTTCAGGGAAGCTTCAGAACATGAAATTTTAACCTCCCACTATAGCAGAAAGGGTCTTTCTAGTAGTTGCACATCAAATCTAAACTGTCTGAAGTGTTTTTCCAAAGTTATCAACACTTTTATGTTTGGCGTTCCGAAACCCACCTTATCTCAGGCTGAAAAGCGTTTTTGTGCATTGTGCCATAACTTTTCAGGGAAGCTTCAGAACATGAAATTTTAACCTCCCACTATAGCAGAAAGGGTCTTTCTAGTAGGTGCACATCAAATCTAAGCTCTCTGAAGTGTTTTTCGAAAGTTATCAACACTTTTATGTTTGGCGTTCCGAAACCCACCTTATCTCAGGCTGAAAAGCGTTTTTGTGCATTGTGCCATAACTTTTCAGGAAAGCTTCAGAACATGAAATTTTAACCTCCCACTATAGCAGAAAGGGTCTTTCTAGTAGTTGCACATCAAATCTAAACTGTCTGAAGTGTTTTTCCAAAGTTATCAACACTTTTATGTTTGGCGTTCCGAAACCCACCTTATCTCAGGCTGAAAAGCGTTTTTACGCATTGTGCCATAACTTTTCAGGGAAGCTTCAGAACATGAAATTTTAACCTCCCACTATAGCAGAAAGGGTCTTTCTAGTAGTTGCACATCAAATCTAAGCTCTCTGAAGTGTTTTTCGAAAGTTATCAACACTTTTATGTTTGGCGTTCCGAAACCCACCTTATCTCAGGCTGAAAAGCGTTTTTGTGCATTGTGCCATAACTTTTCAGGGAAGCTTCAGAACATGAAATTTTAACCTCCCACTATAGCAAAAAGGGTCTTTCTAGTAGTTGCACATCAAATCTAAACTGTCTGAAGTGTTTTTCCAAAGTTATCAACACTTTTATGTTTGGCGTTCCGAAACCCACCTTATCTCAGGCTGAAAAGCGTTTTTGTGCATTGTGCCATAACTTTTCAGGGAAGCTTCAGAACATGAAATTTTAACCTCCCACTATAGCAGAAAGGGTCTTTCTAGTAGTTGCACATCAAATCTAAGCTGTCTGAAGTGTTTTTCAAAAGTTATCAACACTTTTATGTTTGGCGTTCCGAAACCCACCTTATCTCAGGCTGAAAAGCGTTTTTGTGCATTGTGCCATAACTTTTCAGGGAAGCTTCAGAACATGAAATTTTAACCTCCCACTATAGCAGAAAGGGTCTTTCTAGTAGTTGCACATCAAATCTAAGCTGTCTGAAGTGTTTTTCAAAAGTTATCAACACTTTTATGTTTGGCGTTCCGAAACCCACCTTATCTCAGGCTGAAAAGCGTTTTTGTGCATTGTGCCATAACTTTTCAGGAAAGCTTCAGAACATGAAATTTTAACCTCCCACTATAGCAGAAAGGGTCTTTCTAGTAGTTGAACATCAAATCTAAACTGTCTGAAGTGTTTTTCAAAAGTTATCAACACTTTTATGTTTGGCGTTCCGAAACCCACCTTATCTCAGGCTGAAAAGCGTTTTTACGCATTGTGCCATAACTTTTCAGGGAAGCTTCAGAACATGAAATTTTAAGCTCCCACTATAGCAGAAAGGGTCTTTCTGGTAGGTGCACATCAAATCTAAGCTCTCTGAAGTGTTTTTCGAAAGTTATCAACACTTTTATGTTTGGCGTTCCGAAACCCACCTTATCTCAGGCTTAAAAGCGTTTTTGTGCATTGTGCCATAACTTTTCAGGGAAGCTTCAGAACATGAAATTTTAACCTCCCACTATAGCAGAAAGGGTCTTTCTAGTAGTTGCACATCAAATCTAAACTGTCTGAAGTGTTTTTCCAAAGTTATCAACACTTTTATGTTTGGCGTTCCGAAACCCACCTTATCTCAGGCTGAAAAGCGTTTTTGTGCATTGTGCCATAACTTTTCAGGGAAGCTTCAGAACATGAAATTTTAACCTCCCACTATAGCAAAAAGGGTCTTTCTAGTAGTTGCACATCAAATCTAAACTGTCTGAAGTGTTTTTCCAAAGTTATCAACACTTTTATGTATGGCGTTCCGAAACCCACCTTATCTCAGGCTGAAAAGCGTTTTTGTGCATTGTGCCATAACTTTTCAGGGAAGCTTCAGAACATGAAATTTTAACCTCCCACTATAGCAGAAAGGGTCTTTCTAGTAGTTGCACATCAAATCTAAGCTGTCTGAAGTGTTTTTCAAAAGTTATCAACACTTTTATGTTTGGCGTTCCGAAACCCACCTTATCTCAGGCTGAAAAGCGTTTTTACGCATTGTGCCATAACTTTTCAGGAAAGCTTCAGAACATGAAATTTTAACCTCCCACTATAGCAGAAAGGGTCTTTCTAGTAGTTGCACATCAAATCTAAACTGTCTGAAGTGTTTTTCCAAAGTTATCAACACTTTTATGTTTGGCGTTCCGAAACCCACCTTATCTCAGGCTGAAAAGCGTTTTTGTGCATTGTGCCATAACTTTTCAGGGAAGCTTCAGAACATGAAATTTTAACCTCCCACTATAGCAGAAAGGGTCTTTCTACTAGTTGCACATCAAATCTAAACTGTCTGAAGTGTTTTTCCAAAGTTATCAACACTTTTATGTTTGGCGTTCCGAAACCCACCTTATCTCAGGCTGAAAAGCGTTTTTACGCATTGTGCCATAACTTTTCAGGGAAGCTTCAGAACATGAAATTTTAACCTCCCACTATAGCAGAAAGGGTCTTTCTAGTAGGTGCACATCAAATCTAAGCTCTCTGAAGTGTTTTTCGAAAGTTATCAACACTTTTATGTTTGGCGTTCCGAAACCCACCTTATCTCAGGCTGAAAAGCGTTTTTGTGCATTGTGCCATAACTTTTCAGGGAAGCTTCAGAACATGAAATTTTAACCTCCCACTATAGCAGAAAGGGTCTTTCTAGTAGTTGCACATCAAATCTAAACTGTCTGAAGTGTTTTTCAAAAGTTATCAACACTTTTATGTTTGGCGTTCCGAAACCCACCTTATCTCAGGCTGAAAAGCGTTTTTGTGCATTGTGCCATAACTTTTCAGGAAAGCTTCAGAACATGAAATTTTAACCTCCCACTATAGCAGAAAGGGTCTTTCTAGTAGTTGCACATCAAATCTAAACTGTCTGAAGTGTTTTTCCAAAGTTATCAACACTTTTATGTTTGGCGTTCCGAAACCCACCTTATCTCAGGCTGAAAAGCGTTTTTACGCATTGTGCCATAACTTTTCAGGGAAGCTTCAGAACATGAAATTTTAACCTCCCACTATAGCAGAAAGGGTCTTTCTAGTAGGTGCACATCAAATCTAAGCTCTCTGAAGTGTTTTTCGAAAGTTATCAACACTTTTATGTTTGGCGTTCCGAAACCCACCTTATCTCAGGCTGAAAAGCGTTTTTGTGCATTGTGCCATAACTTTTCAGGGAAGCTTCAGAACATGAAATTTTAACCTCCCACTATAGCAGAAAAGGTCTTTCTAGTAGTTGCACATCAAATCTAAACTGTCTGAAGTGTTTTTCCAAAGTTATCAACACTTTTATGTTTGGCGTTCCGAAACCCACCTTATCTCAGGCTGAAAAGCGTTTTTGTGCATTGTGCCATAACTTTTCAGGGAAGCTTCAGAACATGAAATTTTAACCTCCCACTATAGCAGAAAGGGTCTTTCTAGTAGTTGCACATCAAATCTAAGCTGTCTGAAGTGTTTTTCAAAAGTTATCAACACTTTTATGTTTGGCGTTCCGAAACCCACCTTATCTCAGGCTGAAAAGCGTTTTTGTGCATTGTGCCATAACTTTTCAGGAAAGCTTCAGAACATGAAATTTTAACCTCCCACTATAGCAGAAAGGGTCTTTCTCGTAGTTGCACATCAAATCTAAACTGTCTGAAGTGTTTTTCCAAAGTTATCAACACTTTTATGTTTGGCGTTCCGAAACCCACCTTATCTCAGGCTGAAAAGCGTTTTTGTGCATTGTGCCATAACTTTTCAGGGAAGCTTCAGAACATGAAATTTTAACCTCCCACTATAGCAGAAAGGGTCTTTCTAGTAGTTGCACATCAAATCTAAGCTGTCTGAAGTGTTTTTCAAAAGTTATCAACACTTTTATGTTTGGCGTTCCGAAACCCACCTTATCTCAGGCTGAAAAGCGTTTTTGTGCATTGTGCCATAACTTTTCAGGAAAGCTTCAGAACATGAAATTTTAACCTCCCACTATAGCAGAAAGGGTCTTTCTAGTAGTTGCACATCAAATCTAAACTGTCTGAAGTGTTTTTCCAAAGTTATCAACACTTTTATGTTTGGCGTTCCGAAACCCACCTTATCTCAGGCTGAAAAGCGTTTTTACGCATTGTGCCATAACTTTTCAGGGAAGCTTCAGAACATGAAATTTTAACCTCCCACTATAGCAGAAAGGGTCTTTCTAGTAGGTGCACATCAAATCTAAGCTCTCTGAAGTGTTTTTCGAAAGTTATCAACACTTTTATGTTTGGCGTTCCGAAACCCACCTTATCTCAGGCTGAAAAGCGTTTTTGTGCATTGTGCCATAACTTTTCAGGGAAGCTTCAGAACATGAAATTTTAACCTCCCACTATAGCAGAAAGGGTCTTTCTAGTAGTTGCACATCAAATCTAAACTGTCTGAAGTGTTTTTCCAAAGTTAACAACACTTTTATGTTTGGCGTTCCGAAACCCACCTTATCTCAGGCTGAAAAGCGTTTTTGTGCATTGTGCCATAACTTTTCAGGGAAGCTTCAGAACATGAAATTTTAACCTCCCACTATAGCAGAAAGGGTCTTTCTAGTAGTTGCACATCAAATCTAAGCTGTCTGAAGTGTTTTTCAAAAGTTATCAACACTTTTATGTTTGGCGTTCCGAAACCCACCTTATCTCAGGCTGAAAAGCGTTTTTGTGCATTGTGCCATGACTTTTCAGGAAAGCTTCAGAACATGAAATTTTAACCTCCCACTATAGCAGAAAGGGTCTTTCTAGTAGTTGCACATCAAATCTAAACTGTCTGAAGTGTTTTTCCAAAGTTATCAACACTTTTATGTTTGGCGTTCCGAAACCCACCTTATCTCAGGCTGAAAAGCGTTTTTGTGCATTGTGCCATAACTTTTCAGGGAAGCTTCAGAACATGAAATTTTAACCTCCCACTATAGCAGAAAGGGTCTTTCTAGTAGTTGCACATCAAATCTAAACTGTCTGAAGTGTATTTCAAAAGTTATCAACACTTTTATGTTTGGCGTTCCGAAACCCACCTTATCTCAGGCTGAAAAGCGTTTTTGTGCATTGTGCCATAACTTTTCAGGAAAGCTTCAGAACATGAAATTTTAACCTCCCACTATAGCAGAAAGGGTCTTTCTAGTAGTTGCACATCAAATCTAAACTGTCTGAAGTGTTTTTCCAAAGTTATCAACACTTTTATGTTTGGCGTTCCGAAACCCACCTTATCTCAGGCTGAAAAGCGTTTTTACGCATTGTGCCATAACTTTTCAGGGAAGCTTCAGAACATGAAATTTTAACCTCCCACTATAGCAGAAAGGGTCTTTCTAGTAGGTGCACATCAAATCTAAGCTCTCTGAAGTGTTTTTCGAAAGTTATCAACACTTTTATGTTTGGCGTTCCGAAACCCACCTTATCTCAGGCTGAAAAGCGTTTTTGTGCATTGTGCCATAACTTTTCAGGGAAGCTTCAGAACATGAAATTTTAACCTCCCACTATAGCAGAAAGGGTCTTTCTAGTAGTTGCACATCAAATCTAAGCTGTCTGAAGTGTTTTTCAAAAGTTATCAACACTTTTATGTTTGGCGTTCCGAAACCCACCTTATCTCAGGCTGAAAAGCGTTTTTGTGCATTGTGCCATAACTTTTCAGGAAAGCTTCAGAACATGAAATTTTAACCACCCACTATAGCAGAAAGGGTCTTTCTCGTAGTTGCACATCAAATCTAAACTGTCTGAAGTGTTTTTCCAAAGTTATCAACACTTTTATGTTTGGCGTTCCGAAACCCACCTTATCTCAGGCTGAAAAGCGTTTTTGTGCATTGTGCCATAACTTTTCAGGGAAGCTTCAGAACATGAAATTTTAACCTCCCACTATAGCAGAAAGGGTCTTTCTAGTAGTTGCACATCAAATCTAAGCTGTCTGAAGTGTTTTTCAAAAGTTATCAACACTTTTATGTTTGGCGTTCCGAAACCCACCTTATCTCAGGCTGAAAAGCGTTTTTGTGCATTGTGCCATAACTTTTCAGGAAAGCTTCAGAACATGAAATTTTAACCTCCCACTATAGCAGAAAGGGTCTTTCTAGTAGTTGCACATCAAATCTAAACTGTCTGAAGTGTTTTTCCAAAGTTATCAACACTTTTATGTTTGGCGTTCCGAAACCCACCTTATCTCAGGCTTAAAAGCGTTTTTACGCATTGAGCCATAACTTTTCAGGGAAGCTTCAGAACATGAAATTTTAACCTCCCACTATAGCAGAAAGGGTCTTTCTAGTAGGTGCACATCAAATCTAAGCTCTCTGAAGTGTTTTTCGAAAGTTATCAACACTTTTATGTTTGGCGTTCCGAAACCCACCTTATCTCAGGCTGAAAAGCGTTTTTGTGCATTGTGCCATAACTTTTCAGGGAAGCTTCAGAACATGAAATTTTAACCTCCCACTATAGCAGAAAGGGTCTTTCTAGTAGTTGCACATCAAATCTAAACTGTCTGAAGTGTTTTTCCAAAGTTATTAACACTTTTATGTTTGGCGTTCCGAAACCCACCTTATCTCAGGCTGAAAAGCGTTTTTGTGCATTGTGCCATAACTTTTCAGGGAAGCTTCAGAACATGAAATTTTAACCTCCCACTATAGCAGAAAGGGTCTTTCTAGTAGTTGCACATCAAATCTAAACTGTCTGAAGTGTTTTTCCAAAGTTATCAACACTTTTATGTTTGGCGTTCCGAAACCCACCTTATCTCAGGCTGAAAAGCGTTTTTGTGCATTGTGCCATAACTTTTCAGGGAAGCTTCAGAACATGAAATTTTAACCTCCCACTATAGCAGAAAGGGTCTTTCTAGTAGGTGCACATCAAATCTAAGCTCTCTGAAGTGTTTTTCGAAAGTTATCAACACTTTTATGTTTGGCGTTCCGAAACCCACCTTATCTCAGGCTGAAAAGCGTTTTTGTGCATTGTGCCATAACTTTTCAGGAAAGCTTCAGAACATGAAATTTTAACCTCCCACTATAGCAGAAAGGGTCTTTCTAGTAGTTGCACATCAAATCTAAACTGTCTGAAGTGTTTTTCCAAAGTTATCAACACTTTTATGTTTGGCGTTCCGAAACCCACCTTATCTCAGGCTGAAAAGCGTTTTTACGCATTGTGCCATAACTTTTCAGGGAAGCTTCAGAACATGAAATTTTAACCTCCCACTATAGCAGAAAGGGTCTTTCTAGTAGTTGCACATCAAATCTAAGCTCTCTGAAGTGTTTTTCGAAAGTTATCAACACTTTTATGTTTGGCGTTCCGAAACCCACCTTATCTCAGGCTGAAAAGCGTTTTTGTGCATTGTGCCATAACTTTTCAGGGAAGCTTCAGAACATGAAATTTTAACCTCCCACTATAGCAAAAAGGGTCTTTCTAGTAGTTGCACATCAAATCTAAACTGTCTGAAGTGTTTTTCCAAAGTTATCAACACTTTTATGTTTGGCGTTCCGAAACCCACCTTATCTCAGGCTGAAAAGCGTTTTTGTGCATTGTGCCATAACTTTTCAGGGAAGCTTCAGAACATGAAATTTTAACCTCCCACTATAGCAGAAAGGGTCTTTCTAGTAGTTGCACATCAAATCTAAGCTGTCTGAAGTGTTTTTCAAAAGTTATCAACACTTTTATGTTTGGCGTTCCGAAACCCACCTTATCTCAGGCTGAAAAGCGTTTTTGTGCATTGTGCCATAACTTTTCAGGGAAGCTTCAGAACATGAAATTTTAACCTCCCACTATAGCAGAAAGGGTCTTTCTAGTAGTTGCACATCAAATCTAAGCTGTCTGAAGTGTTTTTCAAAAGTTATCAACACTTTTATGTTTGGCGTTCCGAAACCCACCTTATCTCAGGCTGAAAAGCGTTTTTGTGCATTGTGCCATAACTTTTCAGGAAAGCTTCAGAACATGAAATTTTAAGCTCCCACTATAGCAGAAAGGGTCTTTCTGGTAGGTGCACATCAAATCTAAGCTCTCTGAAGTGTTTTTCGAAAGTTATCAACACTTTTATGTTTGGCGTTCCGAAACCCACCTTATCTCAGGCTTAAAAGCGTTTTTGTGCATTGTGCCATAACTTTTCAGGGAAGCTTCAGAACATGAAATTTTAACCTCCCACTATAGCAGAAAGGGTCTTTCTAGTAGTTGCACATCAAATCTAAACTGTCTGAAGTGTTTTTCCAAAGTTATCAACACTTTTATGTTTGGCGTTCCGAAACCCACCTTATCTCAGGCTGAAAAGCGTTTTTGTGCATTGTGCCATAACTTTTCAGGGAAGCTTCAGAACATGAAATTTTAACCTCCCACTATAGCAAAAAGGGTCTTTCTAGTAGTTGCACATCAAATCTAAACTGTCTGAAGTGTTTTTCCAAAGTTATCAACACTTTTATGTATGGCGTTCCGAAACCCACCTTATCTCAGGCTGAAAAGCGTTTTTGTGCATTGTGCCATAACTTTTCAGGGAAGCTTCAGAACATGAAATTTTAACCTCCCACTATAGCAGAAAGGGTCTTTCTAGTAGTTGCACATCAAATCTAAGCTGTCTGAAGTGTTTTTCAAAAGTTATCAACACTTTTATGTTTGGCGTTCCGAAACCCACCTTATCTCAGGCTGAAAAGCGTTTTTACGCATTGTGCCATAACTTTTCAGGAAAGCTTCAGAACATGAAATTTTAACCTCCCACTATAGCAGAAAGGGTCTTTCTAGTAGTTGCACATCAAATCTAAACTGTCTGAAGTGTTTTTCCAAAGTTATCAACACTTTTATGTTTGGCGTTCCGAAACCCACCTTATCTCAGGCTGAAAAGCGTTTTTGTGCATTGTGCCATAACTTTTCAGGGAAGCTTCAGAACATGAAATTTTAACCTCCCACTATAGCAGAAAGGGTCTTTCTACTAGTTGCACATCAAATCTAAGCTGTCTGAAGTGTTTTTCCAAAGTTATCAACACTTTTATGTTTGGCGTTCCGAAACCCACCTTATCTCAGGCTGAAAAGCGTTTTTGTGCATTGTGCCATAACTTTTCAGGAAAGCTTCAGAACATGAAATTTTAACCTCCCACTATAGCAGAAAGGGTCTTTCTAGTAGTTGCACATCAAATCTAAACTGTCTGAAGTGTTTTTCCAAAGTTATCAACACTTTTATGTTTGGCGTTCCGAAACCCACCTTATCTCAGGCTGAAAAGCGTTTTTACGCATTGTGCCATAACTTTTCAGGGAAGCTTCAGAACATGAAATTTTAACCTCCCACTATAGCAGAAAGGGTCTTTCTAGTAGGTGCACATCAAATCTAAGCTCTCTGAAGTGTTTTTCGAAAGTTATCAACACTTTTATGTTTGGCGTTCCGAAACCCACCTTATCTCAGGCTGAAAAGCGTTTTTGTGCATTGTGCCATAACTTTTCAGGGAAGCTTCAGAACATGAAATTTTAACCTCCCACTATAGCAGAAAGGGTCTTTCTAGTAGTTGCACATCAAATCTAAACTGTCTGAAGTGTTTTTCAAAAGTTATCAACACTTTTATGTTTGGCGTTCCGAAACCCACCTTATCTCAGGCTGAAAAGCGTTTTTGTGCATTGTGCCATAACTTTTCAGGAAAGCTTCAGAACATGAAATTTTAACCTCCCACTATAGCAGAAAGGGTCTTTCTAGTAGTTGCACATCAAATCTAAACTGTCTGAAGTGTTTTTCCAAAGTTATCAACACTTTTATGTTTGGCGTTCCGAAACCCACCTTATCTCAGGCTGAAAAGCGTTTTTACGCATTGTGCCATAACTTTTCAGGGAAGCTTCAGAACATGAAATTTTAACCTCCCACTATAGCAGAAAGGGTCTTTCTAGTAGGTGCACATCAAATCTAAGCTCTCTGAAGTGTTTTTCGAAAGTTATCAACACTTTTATGTTTGGCGTTCCGAAACCCACCTTATCTCAGGCTGAAAAGCGTTTTTGTGCATTGTGCCAAAACTTTTCAGGGAAGCTTCAGAACATGAAATTTTAACCTCCCACTATAGCAGAAAAGGTCTTTCTAGTAGTTGCACATCAAATCTAAACTGTCTGAAGTGTTTTTCCAAAGTTATCAACACTTTTATGTTTGGCGTTCCGAAACCCACCTTATCTCAGGCTGAAAAGCGTTTTTGTGCATTGTGCCATAACTTTTCAGGGAAGCTTCAGAACATGAAATTTTAACCTCCCACTATAGCAGAAAGGGTCTTTCTAGTAGTTGCACATCAAATCTAAGCTGTCTGAAGTGTTTTTCAAAAGTTATCAACACTTTTATGTTTGGCGTTCCGAAACCCACCTTATCTCAGGCTGAAAAGCGTTTTTGTGCATTGTGCCATAACTTTTCAGGAAAGCTTCAGAACATGAAATTTTAACCTCCCACTATAGCAGAAAGGGTCTTTCTCGTAGTTGCACATCAAATCTAAACTGTCTGAAGTGTTTTTCCAAAGTTATCAACACTTTTATGTTTGGCGTTCCGAAACCCACCTTATCTCAGGCTGAAAAGCGTTTTTGTGCATTGTGCCATAACTTTTCAGGGAAGCTTCAGAACATGAAATTTTAACCTCCCACTATAGCAGAAAGGGTCTTTCTAGTAGTTGCACATCAAATCTAAGCTGTCTGAAGTGTTTTTCAAAAGTTATCAACACTTTTATGTTTGGCGTTCCGAAACCCACCTTATCTCAGGCTGAAAAGCGTTTTTGTGCATTGTGCCATAACTTTTCAGGAAAGCTTCAGAACATGAAATTTTAACCTCCCACTATAGCAGAAAGGGTCTTTCTAGTAGTTGCACATCAAATCTAAACTGTCTGAAGTGTTTTTCCAAAGTTATCAACACTTTTATGTTTGGCGTTCCGAAACCCACCTTATCTCAGGCTGAAAAGCGTTTTTACGCATTGTGCCATAACTTTTCAGGGAAGCTTCCGAACATGAAATTTTAACCTCCCACTATAGCAGAAAGGGTCTTTCTAGTAGTTGCACATCAAATCTAAACTGTCTGAAGTGTTTTTCCAAAGTTATTAACACTTTTATGTTTGGCGTTCCGAAACCCACCTTATCTCAGGCTGAAAAGCGTTTTTGTGCATTGTGCCATAACTTTTCAGGGAAGCTTCAGAACATGAAATTTTAACCTCCCACTATAGCAGAAAGGGTCTTTCTAGTAGTTGCACATCAAATCTAAACTGTCTGAAGTGTTTTTCCAAAGTTATCAACACTTTTATGTTTGGCGTTCCGAAACCCACCTTATCTCAGGCTGAAAAGCGTTTTTGTGCATTGTGCCATAACTTTTCAGGGAAGCTTCAGAACATGAAATTTTAACCTCCCACTATAGCAGAAAGGGTCTTTCTAGTAGGTGCACATCAAATCTAAGCTCTCTGAAGTGTTTTTCGAAAGTTATCAACACTTTTATGTTTGGCGTTCCGAAACCCACCTTATCTCAGGCTGAAAAGCGTTTTTGTGCATTGTGCCATAACTTTTCAGGAAAGCTTCAGAACATGAAATTTTAACCTCCCACTATAGCAGAAAGGGTCTTTCTAGTAGTTGCACATCAAATCTAAACTGTCTAAAGTGTTTTTCCAAAGTTATCAACACTTTTATGTTTGGCGTTCCGAAACCCACCTTATCTCAGGCTGAAAAGCGTTTTTACGCATTGTGCCATAACTTTTCAGGGAAGCTTCAGAACATGAAATTTTAACCTCCCACTATAGCAGAAAGGGTCTTTCTAGTAGGTGCACATCAAATCTAAGCTCTCTGAAGTGTTTTTCGAAAGTTATCAACACTTTTATGTTTGGCGTTCCGAAACCCACCTTATCTCAGGCTGAAAAGCGTTTTTGTGCATTGTGCCATAACTTTTCAGGGAAGCTTCAGAACATGAAATTTTAACCTCCCACTATAGCAAAAAGGGTCTTTCTAGTAGTTGCACATCAAATCTAAACTGTCTGAAGTGTTTTTCCAAAGTTATCAACACTTTTATGTTTGGCGTTCCGAAACCCACCTTATCTCAGGCTGAAAAGCGTTTTTGTGCATTGTGCCATAACTTTTCAGGGAAGCTTCAGAACATGAAATTTTAACCTCCCACTATAGCAGAAAGGGTCTTTCTAGTAGTTGCACATCAAATCTAAGCTGTCTGAAGTGTTTTTCAAAAGTTATCAACACTTTTATGTTTGGCGTTCCGAAACCCACCTTATCTCAGGCTGAAAAGCGTTTTTGTGCATTGTGCCATAACTTTTCAGGGAAGCTTCAGAACATGAAATTTTAACCTCCCACTATAGCAGAAAGGGTCTTTCTAGTAGTTGCACATCAAATCTAAGCTGTCTGAAGTGTTTTTCAAAAGTTATCAACACTTTTATGTTTGGCGTTCCGAAACCCACCTTATCTCAGGCTGAAAAGCGTTTTTGTGCATTGTGCCATAACTTTTCAGGAAAGCTTCAGAACATGAAATTTAAACTCCCACTATAGCAGAAAGGGTCTTTCTAGTAGTTGAACATCAAATCTAAACTGTCTGAAGTGTTTTTCAAAAGTTATCAACACTTTTATGTTTGGCGTTCCGAAACCCACCTTATCTCAGGCTGAAAAGCGTTTTTACGCATTGTGCCATAACTTTTCAGGGAAGCTTCAGAACATGAAATTTTAAGCTCCCACTATAGCAGAAAGGGTCTTTCTGGTAGGTGCACATCAAATCTAAGCTCTCCGAAGTGTTTTTCGAAAGTTATCAACACTTTTATGTTTGGCGTTCCGAAACCCACCTTATCTCAGGCTGAAAAGCGTTTTTGTGCATTGTGCCATAACTTTTCAGGGAAGCTTCAGAACATGAAATTTTAACCTCCCACTATAGCAGAAAGGGTCTTTCTAGTAGTTGCACATCAAATCTAAACTGTCTGAAGTGTTTTTCCAAAGTTATCAACACTTTTATGTTTGGCGTTCCGAAATCCACCTTATCTCAGGCTGAAAAGCGTTTTTGTGCATTGTGCCATAACTTTTCAGGGAAGCTTCAGAACATGAAATTTTAACCTCCCACTATAGCAAAAAGGGTCTTTCTAGTAGTTGCACATCAAATCTAAACTGTCTGAAGTGTTTTTCCAAAGTTATCAACACTTTTATGTATGGCGTTCCGAAACCCACCTTATCTCAGGCTGAAACGCGTTTTTGTGCATTGTGCCATAACTTTTCAGGGAAGCTTCAGAACATGAAATTTTAACCTCCCACTATAGCAGAAAGGGTCTTTCTAGTAGTTGCACATCAAATCTAAGCTGTCTGAAGTGTTTTTCAAAAGTTATCAACACTTTTATGTTTGGCGTTCCGAAACCCACCTTATCTCAGGCTGAAAAGCGTTTTTACGCATTGTGCCATAACTTTTCAGGAAAGCTTCAGAACATGAAATTTTAACCTCCCACTATAGCAGAAAGGGTCTTTCTAGTAGTTGCACATCAAATCTAAACTGTCTGAAGTGTTTTTCCAAAGTTATCAACACTTTTATGTTTGGCGTTCCGAAACCCACCTTATCTCAGGCTGAAAAGCGTTTTTGTGCATTGTGCCATAACTTTTCAGGGAAGCTTCAGAACATGAAATTTTAACCTCCCACTATAGCAGAAAGGGTCTTTCTAGTAGTTGCACATCAAATCTAAGCTGTCTGAAGTGTTTTTCCAAAGTTACCAACACTTTTATGTTTGGCGTTCCGAAACCCACCTTATCTCAGGCTGAAAAGCGTTTTTGTGCATTGTGCCATAACTTTTCAGGAAAGCTTCAGAACACGAAATTTTAACCTCCCACTATAGCAGAAAGGGTCTTTCTAGTAGTTGCACATCAAATCTAAACTGTCTGAAGTGTTTTTCCAAAGTTATCAACACTTTTATGTTTGGCGTTCCGAAACCCACCTTATCTCAGGCTGAAAAGCGTTTTTACGCATTGTGCCATAACTTTTCAGGGAAGCTTCAGAACATGAAATTTTAACCTCCCACTATAGCAGAAAGGGTCTTTCTAGTAGGTGCACATCAAATCTAAGCTCTCTGAAGTGTTTTTCGAAAGTTATCAACACTTTTATGTTTGGCGTTCCGAAACCCACCTTATCTCAGGCTGAAAAGCGTTTTTGTGCATTGTGCCATAACTTTTCAGGGAAGCTTCAGAACATGAAATTTTAACCTCCCACTATAGCAGAAAGGGTCTTTCTAGTAGTTGCACATCAAATCTAAACTGTCTGAAGTGTTTTTCAAAAGTTATCAACACTTTTATGTTTGGCGTTCCGAAACCCACCTTATCTCAGGCTGAAAAGCGTTTTTGTGCATTGTGCCATAACTTTTCAGGAAAGCTTCAGAACATGAAATTTTAACTTCCCACTATAGCAGAAAGGGTCTTTCTAGTAGTTGCACATCAAATCTAAACTGTCTGAAGTGTTTTTCCAAAGTTATCAACACTTTTATGTTTGGCGTTCCGAAACCCACCTTATCTCAGGCTGAAAAGCGTTTTTACGCATTGTGCCATAACTTTTCAGGGAAGCTTCAGAACATGAAATTTTAACCTCCCACTATAGCAGAAAGGGTCTTTCTAGTAGGTGCACATCAAATCTAAGCTCTCTGAAGTGTTTTTCGAAAGTTATCAACACTTTTATGTTTGGCGTTCCGAAACCCACCTTATCTCAGGCTGAAAAGCGTTTTTGTGCATTGTGCCATAACTTTTCAGGGAAGCTTCAGAACATGAAATTTTAACCTCCCACTATAGCAGAAAGGGTCTTTCTAGTAGTTGCACATCAAATCTAAACTGTCTGAAGTGTTTTTCCAAAGTTATCAACACTTTTATGTTTGGCGTTCCGAAACCCACCTTATCTCAGGCTGAAAAGCGTTTTTGTGCATTGTGCCATAACTTTTCAGGGAAGCTTCAGAACATGAAATTTTAACCTCCCACTATAGCAGAAAGGGTCTTTCTAGTAGTTGCACATCAAATCTAAGCTGTCTGAAGTGTTTTTCAAAAGTTATCAACACTTTTATGTTTGGCGTTCCGAAACCCACCTTATCTCAGGCTGAAAAGCGTTTTTGTGCATTGTGCCATAACTTTTCAGGAAAGCTTCAGAACATGAAATTTTAACCTCCCACTATAGCAGAAAGGGTCTTTCTAGTAGTTGCACATCAAATCTAAACTGTCTGAAGTGTTTTTCCAAAGTTATCAACACTTTTATGTTTGGCGTTCCGAAACCCACCTTATCTCAGGCTGAAAAGCGTTTTTGTGCATTGTGCCATAACTTTTCAGGGAAGCTTCAGAACATGAAATTTTAACCTCCCACTATAGCAGAAAGGGTCTTTCTAGTAGTTGCACATCAAATCTAAGCTGTCTGAAGTGTTTTTCAAAAGTTATCAACACTTTTATGTTTGGCGTTCCGAAACCCACCTTATCTCAGGCTGAAAAGCGTTTTTGTGCATTGTGCCATAACTTTTCAGGAAAGCTTCAGAACATGAAATTTTAACCTCCCACTATAAGCAGAAAGGGTCTTTCTAGTAGTTGCACATCAAATCTAAACTGTCTGAAGTGTTTTTCCAAAGTTATCAACACTTTTATGTTTGGCGTTCCGAAACCCACCTTATCTCAGGCTGAAAAGCGTTTTTGTGCATTGTGCCATAACTTTTCAGGGAAGCTTCAGAACATGAAATTTTAACCTCCCACTATAGCAGAAAGGGTCTTTCTAGTAGGTGCACATCAAATCTAAGCTCTCTGAAGTGTTTTTCGAAAGTTATCAACACTTTTATGTTTGGCGTTCCGAAACCCACCTTATCTCAGGCTGAAAAGCGTTTTTGTGCATTGTGCCATAACTTTTCAGGAAAGCTTCAGAACATGAAATTTTAACCTCCCACTATAGCAGAAAGGGTCTTTCTAGTAGTTGCACATCAAATCTAAACTGTCTGAAGTGTTTTTCCAAAGTTATCAACACTTTTATGTTTGGCGTTCCGAAACCCACCTTATCTCAGGCTGAAAAGCGTTTTTACGCATTGTGCCATAACTTTTCAGGGAAGCTTCAGAACATGAAATTTTAACCTCCCACTATAGCAGAAAGGGTCTTTCTAGTAGGTGCACATCAAATCTAAGCTCTCTGAAGTGTTTTTCGAAAGTTATCAACACTTTTATGTTTGGCGTTCCGAAACCCACCTTATCTCAGGCTGAAAAGCGTTTTTGTGCATTGTGCCATAACTTTTCAGGAAAGCTTCAGAACATGAAATTTTAACCTCCCACTATAGCAGAAAGGGTCTTTCTAGTAGGTGCACATCAAATCTAAGCTCTCTGAAGTGTTTTTCGAAAGTTATCAACACTTTTATGTTTGGCGTTCCGAAACCCACCTTATCTCAGGCTGAAAAGCGTTTTTGTGCATTGTGCCATAACTTTTCAGGGAAGCTTCAGAACATGAAATTTTAACCTCCCACTATAGCAGAAAGGGTCTTTCTAGTAGTTGCACATCAAATCTAAACTGTCTGAAGTGTTTTTCAAAAGTTATCAACACTTTTATGTTTGGCGTTCCGAAACCCACCTTATCTCAGGCTGAAAAGCGTTTTTGTGCATTGTGCCATAACTTTTCAGGAAAGCTTCAGAACATGAAATTTTAACCTCCCACTATAGCAGAAAGGGTCTTTCTAGTAGTTGCACATCAAATCTAAACTGTCTGAAGTGTTTTTCCAAAGTTATCAACACTTTTATGTTTGGCGTTCCGAAACCCACCTTATCTCAGGCTGAAAAGCGTTTTTACGCATTGTGCCATAACTTTTCAGGGAAGCTTCAGAACATGAAATTTTAACCTCCCACTATAGCAGAAAGGGTCTTTCTAGTAGGTGCACATCAAATCTAAGCTCTCTGAAGTGTTTTTCGAAAGTTATCAACACTTTTATGTTTGGCGTTCCGAAACCCACCTTATCTCAGGCTGAAAAGCGTTTTTGTGCATTGTGCCATAACTTTTCAGGGAAGCTTCAGAACATGAAATTTTAACCTCCCACTATAGCAGAAAAGGTCTTTCTAGTAGTTGCACATCAAATCTAAACTGTCTGAAGTGTTTTTCCAAAGTTATCAACACTTTTATGTTTAGCGTTCCGAAACCCACCTTATCTCAGGCTGAAAAGCGTTTTTGTGCATTGTGCCATAACTTTTCAGGGAAGCTTCAGAACATGAAATTTTAACCTCCCACTATAGCAGAAAGGGTCTTTCTAGTAGTTGCACATCAAATTTAAGCTGTCTGAAGTGTTTTTCAAAAGTTATCAACACTTTTATGTTTGGCGTTCCGAAACCCACCTTATCTCAGGCTGAAAAGCGTTTTTGTGCATTGTGCCATAACTTTTCAGGAAAGCTTCAGAACATGAAATTTTAACCTCCCACTATAGCAGAAAGGGTCTTTCTCGTAGTTGCACATCAAATCTAAACTGTCTGAAGTGTTTTTCCAAAGTTATCAACACTTTTATGTTTGGCGTTCCGAAACCCACCTTATCTCAGGCTGAAAAGCGTTTTTGTGCATTGTGCCATAACTTTTCAGGGAAGCTTCAGAACATGAAATTTTAACCTCCCACTATAGCAGAAAGGGTCTTTCTAGTAGTTGCACATCAAATCTAAGCTGTCTGAAGTGTTTTTCAAAAGTTATCAACACTTTTATGTTTGGCGTTCCGAAACCCACCTTATCTCAGGCTGAAAAGCGTTTTTGTGCATTGTGCCATAACTTTTCAGGAAAGCTTCAGAACATGAAATTTTAACCTCCCACTATAGCAGAAAGGGTCGTTCTAGTAGTTGCACATCAAATCTAAACTGTCTGAAGTGTTTTTCCAAAGTTATCAACACTTTTATGTTTGGCGTTCCGAAACCCACCTTATCTCAGGCTGAAAAGCGTTTTTACGCATTGTGCCATAACTTTTCAGGGAAGCTTCAGAACATGAAATTTTAACCTCCCACTATAGCAGAAAGGGTCTTTCTAGTAGGTGCACATCAAATCTAAGCTCTCTGAAGTGTTTTTCGAAAGTTATCAACACTTTTATGTTTGGCGTTCCGAAACCCACCTTATCTCAGGCTGAAAAGCGTTTTTGTGCATTGTGCCATAACTTTTCAGGGAAGCTTCAGAACATGAAATTTTAACCTCCCACTATAGCAGAAAGGGTCTTTCTAGTAGTTGCACATCAAATCTAAACTGTCTGAAGTGTTTTTCCAAAGTTATTAACACTTTTATGTTTGGCGTTCCGAAACCCACCTTATCTCAGGCTGAAAAGCGTTTTTGTGCATTGTGCCATAACTTTTCAGGGAAGCTTCAGAACATGAAATTTTAACCTCCCACTATAGCAGAAAGGGTCTTTCTAGTAGGTGCACATCAAATCTAAGCTCTCTGAAGTGTTTTTCGAAAGTTATCAACACTTTTATGTTTGGCGTTCCGAAACCCACCTTATCTCAGGCTGAAAAGCGTTTTTGTGCATTGTGCCATAACTTTTCAGGAAAGCTTCAGAACATGAAATTTTAACCTCCCACTATAGCAGAAAGGGTCTTTCTAGTAGTTGCACATCAAATCTAAACTGTCTGAAGTGTTTTTCCAAAGTTATCAACACTTTTATGTTTGGCGTTCCGAAACCCACCTTATCTCAGGCTGAAAAGCGTTTTTACGCATTGTGCCATAACTTTTCAGGGAAGCTTCAGAACATGAAATTTTAACCTCCCACTATAGCAGAAAGGGTCTTTCTAGTAGGTGCACATCAAATCTAAGCTCTCTGAAGTGTTTTTCGAAAGTTATCAACACTTTTATGTTTGGCGTTCCGAAACCCACCTTATCTCAGGCTGAAAAGCGTTTTTGTGCATTGTGCCATAACTTTTCAGGAAAGCTTCAGAACATGAAATTTTAACCTCCCACTATAGCAGAAAGTGTCTTTCTAGTAGTTGCACATCAAATCTAAACTGTCTGAAGTGTTTTTCCAAAGTTATTAACACTTTTATGTTTGGCGTTCCGAAACCCACCTTATCTCAGGCTGAAAAGCGTTTTTGTGCATTGTGCCATAACTTTTCAGGGAAGCTTCAGAACATGAAATTTTAACCTCCCACTATAGCAGAAAGGGTCTTTCTAGTAGTTGCACATCAAATCTAAACTGCCTGAAGTGTTTTTCCAAAGTTATCAACACTTTTATGTTTGGCGTTCCGAAACCCACCTTATCTCAGGCTGAAAAGCGTTTTTACGCATTGTGCCATAACTTTTCAGGGAAGATTCAGAACATGAAATTTTAACCTCCCACTATAGCAGAAAGGGTCTTTCTAGTAGGTGCACATCAAATCTAAGCTGTCTGAAGTGTTTTTCGAAAGTTATCAACACTTTTATGTTTGGCGTTCCGAAACCCACCTTATCTCAGGCTGAAAAGCGTTTTTGTGCATTGTGCCATAACTTTTCAGGGAAGCTTCAGAACATGAAATTTTAACCTCCCACTATAGCAGAAAGGGTCTTTCTAGTAGTTGCACATCAAATCTAAGCTGTCTGAAGTGTTTTTCAAAAGTTATCAACACTTTTATGTTTGGCGTTCCGAAACCCACCTTATCTCAGGCTGAAAAGCGTTTTTGTGCATTGTGCCATAACTTTTCAGGGAAGCTTCAGAACATGAAATTTTAACCTCCCACTATAGCAGAAAGGGTCTTTCTAGTAGTTGCACATCAAATCTAAACTGTCTGAAGTGTTTTTCCAAAGTTATCAACACTTTTATGTTTGGCGTTCCGAAATCCACCTTATCTCAGGCTGAAAAGCGTTTTTGTGCATTGTGCCATAACTTTTCAGGGAAGCTTCAGAACATGAAATTTAAACCTCCCACTATAGCAGAAAGGGTCTTTCTAGTAGGTGCACATCAGATCTAAGCTCTCTGAAGTGTTTTTCGAAAGTTATCAACACTTTTATGTTTGGCGTTCCGAAACCCACCTTATCTCAGGCTGAAAAGCGTTTTTGTGCATTGTGCCATAACTTTTCAGGAAAGCTTCAGAACATGAAATTTTAACCTCCCACTATAGCAGAAAGGGTCTTTCTAGTAGTTGCACATCAAATCTAAACTGTCTGAAGTGTTTTTCCAAAGTTATCAACACTTTTATGTTTGGCGTTCCGAAACCCACCTTATCTCAGGCTGAAAAGCGTTATTACGCATTGTGCCATAACTTTTCAGGAAAGCTTCAGAACATGAAATTTTAACCTCCCACTATAGCAGAAAGTGTCTTTCTAGTAGGTGCACATCAAATCTAAACTGTCTGAAGTGTTTTTCCAAAGTTATTAACACTTTTATGTTTGGCGTTCCGGAACCCACCTTATCTCAGGCTGAAAAGCGTTTTTGTGCATTGTGCCATAACTTTTCAGGGAAGCTTCAAAACATGAAATTTAAACCTCTCACTATAGCAGAAAGGGTCTTTCTAGTAGTTGCACATCAAATCTAAACTGCCTGAAGTGTTTTTCCAAAGTTATCAACACTTTTATGTTTGGCGTTCCGAAACCCACCTTATCTCAGGCTGAAAAGCGTTTTTACGCATTGTGCCATAACTTTTCAGGGAAGATTCAGAACATGAAATTTTAACCTCCCACTATAGCAGAAAGGGTCTTTCTAGTAGGTGCACATCAAATCTAAGCTGTCTGAAGTGTTTTTCGAAAGTTATCAACACTTTTATGTTTGGCGTTCCGAAACCCACCTTATCTCAGGCTGAAAAGCGTTTTTGTGCATTGTGCCATAACTTTTCAGGGAAGCTTCAGAACATGAAATTTTAACCTCCCACTATAGCAGAAAGGGTCTTTCTAGTAGTTGCACATCAAATCTAAACTGCCTGAAGTGTTTTTCCAAAGTTATCAACACTTTTATGTTTGGCGTTCCGAAACCCACCTTATCTCAGGCTGAAAAGCGTTTTTACGCATTGTGCCATAACTTTTCAGGGAAGATTCAGAACATGAAATTTTAACCTCCCACTATAGCAGAAAGGGTCTTTCTAGTAGGTGCACATCAAATCTAAGCTGTCTGAAGTGTTTTTCGAAAGTTATCAACACTTTTATGTTTGGCGTTCCGAAACCCACCTTATCTCAGGCTGAAAAGCGTTTTTGTGCATTGTGCCATAACTTTTCAGGGAAGCTCCAGAACATGAAATTTTAACCTCCCACTATAGCAGAAAGGGTCTTTCTAGTAGTTGCACATCAAATCTAAGCTGTCTGAAGTGTTTTTCAAAAGTTATCATCACTTTTATGTTTGGCGTTCCGAAACCCACCTTATCTCAGGCTGAAAAGCGTTTTTGTGCATTGTGCCATAACTTTTCAGGAAAGCTTCAGAACATGAAATTTTAACCTCCCACTATAGCAGAAAGGGTCTTTCTAGTAGTTGCACATCAAATCTAAACTGTCTGAAGTGTTTTTCCAAAGTTATCAACACTTTTATGTTTGGCGTTCCGAAACCCACCTTATCTCAGGCTGAAAAGCGTTTTTACGCATTGTGCCATAACTTTTCAGGGAAGCTTCAGAACATGAAATTTTAACCTCCCACTATAGCAGAAAGGGTCTTTCTAGTAGGTGCACATCAAATCTAAGCTCTCTGAAGTGTTTTTCGAAAGTTATCGACACTTTTATGTTTGGCGTTCCGAAACCCACCGTATCTCAGGCTGAAAAGCGTTTTTGTGCATTGTGCCATAACTTTTCAGGGAAGCTTCAGAACATGAAATTTTAAGCTCCCACTATAGCAGAAAGGGTCTTTCTAGTAGTTGCACATCAAATCTAAACTGTCTGAAGTGTTTTTCCAAAGTTATTAACACTTTTATGTTTGGCGTTCCGAAACCCACCTTATCTCAGGCTGAAAAGCGTTTTTTTGCATTGTGCCATAACTTTTCAGGGAAGCTTCAGAACATGAAATTTTAACCTCCCACTATAGCAGAAAGGGTCTTTCTAGTAGTTGCACATCAAATCTAAACTGTCTGAAGTGTTTTTCCAAAGTTATCAACACTTTTATGTTTGGCGTTCCGAAACCCACCTTATCTCAGGCTGAAAAGCGTTTTTGTGCATTGTGCCATAACTTTTCAGGGAAGCTTCAGAACATGAAATTTTAACCTCCCACTATAGCAGAAAGGGTCTTTCTAGTAGTTGCACATCAAATCTAAGCTGTCTGAAGTGTTTTTCAAAAGTTATCAACACTTTTATGTTTGGCGTTCCGAAACCCACCTTATCTCAGGCTGAAAAGCGTTTTTGTGCATTGTGCCATAACTTTTCAGGGAAGCTTCAGAACATGAAATTTTAACCTCCCACTATAGCAGAAAGGGTCTTTCTAGTAGTTGCACATCAAATCTAAGCTGTCTGAAGTGTTTTTCAAAAGTTATCAACACTTTTATGTTTGGCGTTCCGAAACCCACCTTATCTCAGGCTGAAAAGCGTTTTTACGCATTGTGCCATAACTTTTCAGGGAAGCTTCAGAACATGAAATTTTAACCTCCCACTATAGCAAAAAGGGTCTTTCTAGTAGTTGCACATCAAATCTAAGCTCTCTGAAGTGTTTTTCGAAAGTTATCAACACTTTTATGTTTGGCGTTCCGAAACCCACCTTATCTCAGGCTGAAAAGCGTTTTTGTGCATTGTGCCATAACTTTTCAGGAAAGCTTCAGAACATGAAATTTTAACCTCCCACTATAGCAGAAAGTGTCTTTCTAGTAGTTGCACATCAAATCTAAACTGTCTGAAGTGTTTTTCCAAAGTTATCAACACTTTTATGTTTGGCGTTCCGAAACCCACCTTATCTCAGGCTGAAAAGCGTTTTTGTGCATTGTGCCATAACTTTTCAGGAAAGCTTCAGAACATGAAATTTTAACCTCCCACTATAGCAGAAAGGGTCTTTCTAGTAGTTGCACATCAAATCTAAACTGTCTGAAGTGTTTTTCCAAAGTTATCAACACTTTTATGTTTGGCGTTCCGAAACCCACCTTATCTCAGGCTGAAAAGCGTTTTTGTGCATTGTGCCATAACTTTTCAGGGAAGCTTCAGAACATGAAATTTTAACCTCCCACTATAGCAGAAAGGGTCTTTCTAGTAGTTGCACATCAAATCTAAGCTGTCTGAAGTGTTTTTCAAAAGTTATCAACACTTTTATGTTTGGCGTTCCGAAACCCACCTTATCTCAGGCTGAAAAGCGTTTTTGTGCATTGTGCCATAACTTTTCAGGAAAGCTTCAGAACATGAAATTTTAACCTCCCACTATAGCAGAAAGGGTCTTTCTAGTAGTTGCACATCAAATCTAAACTGTCTGAAGTGTTTTTCCAAAGTTATCAACACTTTTATGTTTGGCGTTCCGAAACCCACCTTATCTCAGGCTGAAAAGCGTTTTTACGCATTGTGCCATAACTTTTCAGGGAAGCTTCAGAACATGAAATTTTAACCTCCCACTATAGCAGAAAGGGTCTTTCTAGTAGGTGCACATCAAATCTAAGCTCTCTGAAGTGTTTTTCGAAAGTTATCAACACTTTTATGTTTGGCGTTCCGAAACCCACCTTATCTCAGGCTGAAAAGCGTTTTTGTGCATTGTGAAATAACTTTTCAGGGAAGCTTCAGAACATGAAATTTTAACCTCCCACTATAGCAGAAAGGGTCTTTCTAGTAGTTGCACATCAAATCTAAACTGTCTGAAGTGTTTTTCCAAAGTTATTAACACTTTTATGTTTGGCGTTCCGAAACCCACCTTATCTCAGGCTGAAAAGCGTTTTTGTGCATTGTGCCATAACTTTTCAGGGAAGCTTCAGAACATGAAATTTTAACCTCCCACTATAGCAGAAAGGGTCTTTCTAGTAGTTGCACATCAAATCTAAAATGTCTGAAGTGTTTTTCCAAAGTTATCAACACTTTTATGTTTGGCGTTCCGAAACCCACCTTATCTCAGGCTGAAAAGCGTTTTTGTGCATTGTGCCATAACTTTTCAGGGAAGCTTCAGAACATGAAATTTTAACCTCCCACTATAGCAGAAAGGGTCTTTCTAGTAGTTGCACATCAAATCTAAGCTGTCTGAAGTGTTTTTCGAAAGTTATCAACACTTTTATGTTTGGCGTTCCGAAACCCACCTTATCTCAGGCTGAAAAGCGTTTTTGTGCATTGTGCCATAACTTTTCAGGAAAGCTTCAGAACATGAAATTTTAACCTCCCACTATAGCAGAAAGTGTCTTTCTAGTAGTTGCACATCAAATCTAAACTGTCTGAAGTGTTTTTCCAAAGTTATTAACACTTTTATGTTTGGCGTTCCGAAACCCACCTTATCTCAGGCTGAAAAGCGTTTTTGTGCATTGTGCCATAACTTTTCAGGGAAGCTTCAGAACAAGAAATTTTAACCTCCCACTATAGCAGAAAGGGTCTTTCTAGTAGTTGCACATCAAATCTAAACTGCCTGAAGTGTTTTTCCAAAGTTATCAACACTTTTATGTTTGGCGTTCCGAAACCCACCTTATCTCAGGCTGAAAAGCGTTTTTACGCATTGTGCCATAACTTTTCAGGGAAGCTTCAGAACATGAAATTTTAACCTCCCACTATAGCAGAAAGGGTCTTTCCAGTAGATGCACATCAAATCTAAACTGTCTGAAGTGTTTTTCGAAAGTTATCAACACTTTTATGTTTGGCGTTCCGAAACCCACCTTATCTCAGGCTGAAAAGCGTTTTTGTGCATTGTGCCATAACTTTTCAGGGAAGCTTCAGAACATGAAATTTTAACCTCCCACTATAGCAGAAAGGGTCTTTCTAGTAGTTGCACATCAAATCTAAGCTGTCTGAAGTGTTTTTCAAAAGTTATCAACACTTTTATGTTTGGCGTTCCGAAACCCACCTTATCTCAGGCTGAAAAGCGTTTTTGTGCATTGTGCCATAACTTTTCAGGGAAGCTTCAGAACATGAAATTTTAACCTCCCACTATAGCAGAAAGGGTCTTTCTAGTAGTTGCACATCAAATCTAAGCTGTCTGAAGTGTTTTTCAAAAGTTATCAACACTTTTATGTTTGGCGTTCCGAAACCCACCTTATCTCAGGCTGAAAAGCGTTTTTACGCATTGTGCCATAACTTTTCAGGGAAGCTTCAGAACATGAAATTTTAACCTCCCACTATAGCAAAAAGGGTCTTTCTAGTAGTTGCACATCAAATCTAAGCTCTCTGAAGTGTTTTTCGAAAGTTATCAACACTTTTATGTTTGGCGTTCCGAAACCCACCTTATCTCAGGCTGAAAAGCGTTTTTGTGCATTGTGCCATAACTTTTCAGGAAAGCTTCAGAACATGAAATTTTAACCTCCCACTATAGCAGAAAGTGTCTTTCTAGTAGTTGCACATCAAATCTAAACTGTCTGAAGTGTTTTTCCAAAGTTATCAACACTTTTATGTTTGGCGTTCCGAAACCCACCTTATCTCAGGCTGAAAAGCGTTTTTGTGCATTGTGCCATAACTTTTCAGGAAAGCTTCAGAACATGAAATTTTAACCTCCCACTATAGCAGAAAGGGTCTTTCTAGTAGTTGCACATCAAATCTAAACTGTCTGAAGTGTTTTTCCAAAGTTATCAACACTTTTATGTTTGGCGTTCCGAAACCCACCTTATCTCAGGCTGAAAAGCGTTTTTGTGCATTGTGCCATAACTTTTCAGGGAAGCTTCAGAACATGAAATTTTAACCTCCCACTATAGCAGAAAGGGTCTTTCTAGTAGTTGCACATCAAATCTAAGCTGTCTGAAGTGTTTTTCAAAAGTTATCAACACTTTTATGTTTGGCGTTCCGAAACCCACCTTATCTCAGGCTGAAAAGCGTTTTTGTGCATTGTGCCATAACTTTTCAGGAAAGCTTCAGAACATGAAATTTTAACCTCCCACTATAGCAGAAAGGGTCTTTCTAGTAGTTGCACATCAAATCTAAACTGTCTGAAGTGTTTTTCCAAAGTTATCAACACTTTTATGTTTGGCGTTCCGAAACCCACCTTATCTCAGGCTGAAAAGCGTTTTTACGCATTGTGCCATAACTTTTCAGGGAAGCTTCAGAACATGAAATTTTAACCTCCCACTATAGCAGAAAGGGTCTTTCTAGTAGGTGCACATCAAATCTAAGCTCTCTGAAGTGTTTTTCGAAAGTTATCAACACTTTTATGTTTGGCGTTCCGAAACCCACCTTATCTCAGGCTGAAAAGCGTTTTTGTGCATTGTGAAATAACTTTTCAGGGAAGCTTCAGAACATGAAATTTTAACCTCCCACTATAGCAGAAAGGGTCTTTCTAGTAGTTGCACATCAAATCTAAACTGTCTGAAGTGTTTTTCCAAAGTTATTAACACTTTTATGTTTGGCGTTCCGAAACCCACCTTATCTCAGGCTGAAAAGCGTTTTTGTGCATTGTGCCATAACTTTTCAGGGAAGCTTCAGAACATGAAATTTTAACCTCCCACTATAGCAGAAAGGGTCTTTCTAGTAGTTGCACATCAAATCTAAAATGTCTGAAGTGTTTTTCCAAAGTTATCAACACTTTTATGTTTGGCGTTCCGAAACCCACCTTATCTCAGGCTGAAAAGCGTTTTTGTGCATTGTGCCATAACTTTTCAGGGAAGCTTCAGAACATGAAATTTTAACCTCCCACTATAGCAGAAAGGGTCTTTCTAGTAGTTGCACATCAAATCTAAGCTGTCTGAAGTGTTTTTCGAAAGTTATCAACACTTTTATGTTTGGCGTTCCGAAACCCACCTTATCTCAGGCTGAAAAGCGTTTTTGTGCATTGTGCCATAACTTTTCAGGAAAGCTTCAGAACATGAAATTTTAACCTCCCACTATAGCAGAAAGTGTCTTTCTAGTAGTTGCACATCAAATCTAAACTGTCTGAAGTGTTTTTCCAAAGTTATTAACACTTTTATGTTTGGCGTTCCGAAACCCACCTTATCTCAGGCTGAAAAGCGTTTTTGTGCATTGTGCCATAACTTTTCAGGGAAGCTTCAGAACAAGAAATTTTAACCTCCCACTATAGCAGAAAGGGTCTTTCTAGTAGTTGCACATCAAATCTAAACTGCCTGAAGTGTTTTTCCAAAGTTATCAACACTTTTATGTTTGGCGTTCCGAAACCCACCTTATCTCAGGCTGAAAAGCGTTTTTACGCATTGTGCCATAACTTTTCAGGGAAGCTTCAGAACATGAAATTTTAACCTCCCACTATAGCAGAAAGGGTCTTTCCAGTAGATGCACATCAAATCTAAACTGTCTGAAGTGTTTTTCGAAAGTTATCAACACTTTTATGTTTGGCGTTCCGAAACCCACCTTATCTCAGGCTGAAAAGCGTTTTTGTGCATTGTGCCATAACTTTTCAGGGAAGCTACAGAACATGAAATTTTAACCTTCCACTATAGCAGAAAGGGTCTTTCTAGTAGTTGCACATCAAATCTAAGCTGTCTGAAGTGTTTTTCAAAAGTTATCAACACTTTTATGTTTGGCGTTCCGAAACCCACCTTATCTCAGGCTGAAAAGCGTTTTTGTGCATTGTGCCATAACTTTTCAGGAAAGCTTCAGAACATGAAATTTTAACCTCCCACTATAGCAGAAAGGGTCTTTCTAGTAGTTGCACATCAAATCTAAACTGTCTGAAGTGTTTTTCCAAAGTTATCAACACTTTTATGTTTGGCGTTCCGAAACCCACCTTATCTCAGGCTGAAAAGCGTTTTTACGCATTGTGCCATAACTTTTCAGGGAAGCTTCAGAACATGAAATTTTAACCTCCCACTATAGCAGAAAGGGTCTTTCTAGTAGGTGCACATCAAATCTAAGCTCTCTGAAGTGTTTTTCGAAAGTTATCAACACTTTTATGTTTGGCGTTCCGAAACCCACCTTATCTCAGGCTGAAAAGCGTTTTTGTGCATTGTGCCATAACTTTTCAGGGAAGCTTCAGAACATGAAATTTTAACCTCCCACTATAGCAGAAAGGGTCTTTCTAGTAGTTGCACATCAAATCTAAACTGTCTGAAGTGTTTTTCCAAAGTTATTAACACTTTTATGTTTGGCGTTCCGAAACCCACCTTATCTCAGGCTGAAAAGCGTTTTTTTTGCATTGTGCCATAACTTTTCAGGGAAGCTTCAGAACATGAAATTTTAACCTCCCACTATAGCAGAAAGGGTCTTTCTAGTAGTTGCACATCAAATCTAAACTGTCTGAAGTGTTTTTCCAAAGTTATCAACACTTTTATGTTTGGCGTTCCGAAACCCACCTTATCTCAGGCTGAAAAGCGTTTTTGTGCATTGTGCCATAACTTTTCAGGGAAGCTTCAGAACATGAAATTTTAACCTCCCACTATAGCAGAAAGGGTCTTTCTAGTAGTTGAACATCAAATCTAAGCTGTCTGAAGTGTTTTTCAAAAGTTATCAACACTTTTATGTTTGGCGTTCCGAAACCCACCTTATCTCAGGCTGAAAAGCGTTTTTGTGCATTGTGCCATAACTTTTCAGGAAAGCTTCAGAACATGAAATTTTAACCTCCCACTATAGCAGAAAGGGTCTTTCTAGTAGTTGCACATCAAATCTAAACTGTCTGAAGTGTTTTTCCAAAGTTATCAACACTTTTATGTTTGGCGTTCCGAAACCCACCTTATCTCAGGCTGAAAAGCGTTTTTGTGCATTGTGCCATAACTTTTCAGGGAAGCTTCAGAACATGAAATTTTAACCTCCCACTATAGCAGAAAGGGTCTTTCTAGTAGTTGCACATCAAATCTAAGCTGTCTGAAGTGTTTTTCAAAAGTTATCAACACTTTTATGTTTGGCGTTCCGAAACCCACCTTATCTCAGGCTGAAAAGCGTTTTTGTTCATTGTGCCATAACTTTTCAGGAAAGCTTCAGAACATAAAATTTTAACCTCCCACTATAGCAGAAAGGGTCTTTCTAGTAGTTGCACATCAAATCTAAACTGTCTGAAGTGTTTTTCCAAAGTTATCAACACTTTTATGTTTGGCGTTCCGAAACCCACCTTATCTCAGGCTGAAAAGCGTTTTTGTGCATTGTGCCATAACTTTTCAGGGAAGCTTCAGAACATGAAATTTTAACCTCCCACTATAGCAGAAAGGGTCTTTCTAGTAGTTGCACATCAAATCTAAGCTGTCTGAAGTGTTTTTCAAAAGTTATCAACACTTTTATGTTTGGCGTTCCGAAACCCACCTTATCTCAGGCTGAAAAGCGTTTTTGTGCATTGTGCCATAACTTTTCAGGAAAGCTTCAGAACATGAAATTTTAACCTCCCACTATAGCAGAAAGGGTCTTTCTAGTAGTTGCACATCAAATCTAAACTGTCTGAAGTGTTTTTCCAAAGTTATTAACACTTTTATGTTTGGCGTTCCGAAACCCACCTTATCTCAGGCTGAAAAGCGTTTTTGTGCATTGTGCCATAACTTTTCAGGGAAGCTTCAGAACATGAAATTTTAACCTCCCACTATAGCAGAAAGGGTCTTTCTAGTAGTTGCACATCAAATCTAAACTGTCTGAAGTGTTTTTCCAAAGTTATCAACACTTTTATGTTTGGCGTTCCGAAACCCACCTTATCTCAGGCTGAAAAGCGTTTTTGTGCATTGTGCCATAACTTTTCAGGGAAGCTTCAGAACATGAAATTTTAACCTCCCACTATAGCAGAAAGGGTCTTTCTAGTAGTTGCACATCAAATCTAAACTGTCTGAAGTGTTTTTCCAAAGTTATCAACACTTTTATGTTTGGCGTTCCGAAACCCACCTTATCTCAGGCTGAAAAGCGTTTTTGTGCATTGTGCCATAACTTTTCAGGGAAGCTTCAGAACATGAAATTTTAACCTCCCACTATAGCAGAAAGGGTCTTTCTAGTAGTTGCACATCAAATCTAAACTGTCTGAAGTGTTTTTCCAAAGTTATCAACACTTTTATGTTTGGCGTTCCGAAACCCACCTTATCTCAGGCTGAAAAGCGTTTTTGTGCATTGTGCCATAACTTTTCAGGGAAGCTTCAGAACATGAAATTTTAACCTCCCACTATAGCAGAAAGGGTCTTTCTAGTAGTTGCACATCAAATCTAAGCTGTCTGAAGTGTTTTTCAAAAGTTATCAACACTTTTATGTTTGGCGTTCCGAAACCCACCTTATCTCAGGCTGAAAAGCGTTTTTGTGCATTGTGCCATAACTTTTCAGGAAAGCTTCAGAACATGAAATTTTAACCTCCCACTATAGCAGAAAGGGTCTTTCTAGTAGTTGCACATCAAATCTAAGCTGTCTGAAGTGTTTTTCAAAAGTTATCAACACTTTTATGTTTGGCGTTCCGAAACCCACCTTATCTCAGGCTGAAAAGCGTTTTTGTGCATTGTGCCATAACTTTTCAGGAAAGCTTCAGAACATGAAATTTTAACCTCCCACTATAGCAGAAAGGGTCTTTCTAGTAGTTGCACATCAAATCTAAGCTGTCTGAAGTGTTTTTCAAAAGTTATCAACACTTTTATGTTTGGCGTTCCGAAACCCACCTTATCTCAGGCTGAAAAGCGTTTTTGTTCATTGTGCCATAACTTTTCAGGAAAGCTTCAGAACATGAAATTTTAACCTCCCACTATAGCAGAAAGGGTCTTTCTAGTAGTTGCACATCAAATCTAAACTGTCTGAAGTGTTTTTCCAAAGTTATCAACACTTTTATGTTTGGCGTTCCGAAACCCACCTTATCTCAGGCTGAAAAGCGTTTTTGTGCATTGTGCCATAACTTTTCAGGGAAGCTTCAGAACATGAAATTTTAACCTCCCACTATAGCAGAAAGGGTCTTTCTAGTAGTTGAACATCAAATCTAAGCTGTCTGAAGTGTTTTTCAAAAGTTATCAACACTTTTATGTTTGGCGTTCCGAAACCCACCTTATCTCAGGCTGAAAAGCGTTTTTGTGCATTGTGCCATAACTTTTCAGGAAAGCTTCAGAACATGAAATTTTAACCTCCCACTATAGCAGAAAGGGTCTTTCTAGTAGTTGCACATCAAATCTAAACTGTCTGAAGTGTTTTTCCAAAGTTATCAACACTTTTATGTTTGGCGTTCCGAAACCCACCTTATCTCAGGCTGAAAAGCGTTTTTGTGCATTGTGCCATAACTTTTCAGGGAAGCTTCAGAACATGAAATTTTAACCTCCCACTATAGCAGAAAGGGTCTTTCTAGTAGTTGCACATCAAATCTAAGCTGTCTGAAGTGTTTTTCAAAAGTTATCAACACTTTTATGTTTGGCGTTCCGAAACCCACCTTATCTCAGGCTGAAAAGCGTTTTTGTTCATTGTGCCATAACTTTTCAGGAAAGCTTCAGAACATAAAATTTTAACCTCCCACTATAGCAGAAAGGGTCTTTCTAGTAGTTGCACATCAAATCTAAACTGTCTGAAGTGTTTTTCCAAAGTTATCAACACTTTTATGTTTGGCGTTCCGAAACCCACCTTATCTCAGGCTGAAAAGCGTTTTTGTGCATTGTGCCATAACTTTTCAGGGAAGCTTCAGAACATGAAATTTTAACCTCCCACTATAGCAGAAAGGGTCTTTCTAGTAGTTGCACATCAAATCTAAGCTGTCTGAAGTGTTTTTCAAAAGTTATCAACACTTTTATGTTTGGCGTTCCGAAACCCACCTTATCTCAGGCTGAAAAGCGTTTTTGTGCATTGTGCCATAACTTTTCAGGAAAGCTTCAGAACATGAAATTTTAACCTCCCACTATAGCAGAAAGGGTCTTTCTAGTAGTTGCACATCAAATCTAAACTGTCTGAAGTGTTTTTCCAAAGTTATTAACACTTTTATGTTTGGCGTTCCGAAACCCACCTTATCTCAGGCTGAAAAGCGTTTTTGTGCATTGTGCCATAACTTTTCAGGGAAGCTTCAGAACATGAAATTTTAACCTCCCACTATAGCAGAAAGGGTCTTTCTAGTAGTTGCACATCAAATCTAAACTGTCTGAAGTGTTTTTCCAAAGTTATCAACACTTTTATGTTTGGCGTTCCGAAACCCACCTTATCTCAGGCTGAAAAGCGTTTTTGTGCATTGTGCCATAACTTTTCAGGGAAGCTTCAGAACATGAAATTTTAACCTCCCACTATAGCAGAAAGGGTCTTTCTAGTAGTTGAACATCAAATCTAAGCTGTCTGAAGTGTTTTTCAAAAGTTATCAACACTTTTATGTTTGGCGTTCCGAAACCCACCTTATCTCAGGCTGAAAAGCGTTTTTGTGCATTGTGCCATAACTTTTCAGGAAAGCTTCAGAACATGAAATTTTAACCTCCCACTATAGCAGAAAGGGTCTTTCTAGTAGTTGCACATCAAATCTAAACTGTCTGAAGTGTTTTTCCAAAGTTATCAACACTTTTATGTTTGGCGTTCCGAAACCCACCTTATCTCAGGCTGAAAAGCGTTTTTGTGCATTGTGCCATAACTTTTCAGGGAAGCTTCAGAACATGAAATTTTAACCTCCCACTATAGCAGAAAGGGTCTTTCTAGTAGTTGCACATCAAATCTAAGCTGTCTGAAGTGTTTTTCAAAAGTTATCAACACTTTTATGTTTGGCGTTCCGAAACCCACCTTATCTCAGGCTGAAAAGCGTTTTTGTGCATTGTGCCATAACTTTTCAGGAAAGCTTCAGAACATGAAATTTTAACCTCCCACTATAGCAGAAAGGGTCTTTCTAGTAGTTGCACATCAAATCTAAACTGTCTGAAGTGTTTTTCCAAAGTTATTAACACTTTTATGTTTGGCGTTCCGAAACCCACCTTATCTCAGGCTGAAAAGCGTTTTTGTGCATTGTGCCATAACTTTTCAGGGAAGCTTCAGAACATGAAATTTTAACCTCCCACTATAGCAGAAAGGGTCTTTCTAGTAGTTGCACATCAAATCTAAACTGTCTGAAGTGTTTTTCCAAAGTTATCAACACTTTTATGTTTGGCGTTCCGAAACCCACCTTATCTCAGGCTGAAAAGCGTTTTTGTGCATTGTGCCATAACTTTTCAGGGAAGCTTCAGAACATGAAATTTTAACCTCCCACTATAGCAGAAAGGGTCTTTCTAGTAGTTGCACATCAAATCTAAACTGTCTGAAGTGTTTTTCCAAAGTTATCAACACTTTTATGTTTGGCGTTCCGAAACCCACCTTATCTCAGGCTGAAAAGCGTTTTTGTGCATTGTGCCATAACTTTTCAGGGAAGCTTCAGAACATGAAATTTTAACCTCCCACTATAGCAGAAAGGGTCTTTCTAGTAGTTGCACATCAAATCTAAACTGTCTGAAGTGTTTTTCCAAAGTTATCAACACTTTTATGTTTGGCGTTCCGAAACCCACCTTATCTCAGGCTGAAAAGCGTTTTTGTGCATTGTGCCATAACTTTTCAGGGAAGCTTCAGAACATGAAATTTTAACCTCCCACTATAGCAGAAAGGGTCTTTCTAGTAGTTGCACATCAAATCTAAGCTGTCTGAAGTGTTTTTCAAAAGTTATCAACACTTTTATGTTTGGCGTTCCGAAACCCACCTTATCTCAGGCTGAAAAGCGTTTTTGTGCATTGTGCCATAACTTTTCAGGAAAGCTTCAGAACATGAAATTTTAACCTCCCACTATAGCAGAAAGGGTCTTTCTAGTAGTTGCACATCAAATCTAAGCTGTCTGAAGTGTTTTTCAAAAGTTATCAACACTTTTATGTTTGGCGTTCCGAAACCCACCTTATCTCAGGCTGAAAAGCGTTTTTGTGCATTGTGCCATAACTTTTCAGGAAAGCTTCAGAACATGAAATTTTAACCTCCCACTATAGCAGAAAGGGTCTTTCTAGTAGTTGCACATCAAATCTAAGCTGTCTGAAGTGTTTTTCAAAAGTTATCAACACTTTTATGTTTGGCGTTCCGAAACCCACCTTATCTCAGGCTGAAAAGCGTTTTTGTTCATTGTGCCATAACTTTTCAGGAAAGCTTCAGAACATGAAATTTTAACCTCCCACTATAGCAGAAAGGGTCTTTCTAGTAGTTGCACATCAAATCTAAACTGTCTGAAGAGTTTTTCCAAAGTTATCAACACTTTTATGTTTGGCGTTCCGAAACCCACCTTATCTCAGGCTGAAAAGCGTTTTTGTGCATTGTGCCATAACTTTTCAGGGAAGCTTCAGAACATGAAATTTTAACCTCCCACTATAGCAGAAAGGGTCTTTCTAGTAGTTGCACATCAAATCTAAGCTGTCTGAAGTGTTTTTCAAAAGTTATCAACACTTTTATGTTTGGCGTTCCGAAACCCACCTTATCTCAGGCTGAAAAGCGTTTTTGTGCATTGTGCCATAACTTTTCAGGAAAGCTTCAGAACATGAAATTTTAACCTCCCACTATAGCAGAAAGGGTCTTTCTAGTAGTTGCACATCAAATCTAAACTGTCTGAAGTGTTTTTCCAAAGTTATCAACACTTTTATGTTTGGCGTTCCGAAACCCACCTTATCTCAGGCAGAAAAGCGTTTTTACGCATTGTGCCATAACTTTTCAGGGAAGCTTCAGAACATGAAATTTTAACCTCCCACTATAGCAGAAAGGGTCTTTCTAGTAGTTGCACATCAAATCTAAACTGTCTGAAGTGTTTTTCCAAAGTTATCAACACTTTAATGTTTGGCGTTCCGAAACCCACCTTATCTCAGGCTGAAAAGCGTTTTTGTGCATTGTGCCATAACTTTTCAGGGAAGCTTCAGAACATGAAATTTTAACCTCCCACTATAGCAGAAAGGGTCTTTCTAGTAGTTGCACATCAAATCTAAACTGCCTGAAGTGTTTTTCCAAAGTTATCAACACTTTTATGTTTGGCGTTCCGAAACCCACCTTATCTCAGGCTGAAAAGCGTTTTTGTGCATTGTGCCATAACTTTTCAGGGAAGCTTCAGAACATGAAATTTTAACCTCCCACTATAGCAGAAAGGGTCTTTCTAGTAGTTGCACATCAAATCTAAACTGTCTGAAGTGTTTTTCCAAAGTTATCAACACTTTTATGTTTGGCGTTCCGAAACCCACCTTATCTCAGGCTGAAAAGCGTTTTTGTGCATTGTGCCATAACTTTTCAGGAAAGCTTCAGAACATGAAATTTTAACCTCCCACTATAGCAGAAAGGGTCTTTCTAGTAGTTGCACATCAAATCTAAACTGTCTGAAGTGTTTTTCCAAAGTTATTAACACTTTTATGTTTGGCGTTCCGAAACCCACCTTATCTCAGGCTGAAAAGCGTTTTTGTGCATTGTGCCATAACTTTTCAGGGAAGCTTCAGAACATGAAATTTTAACCTCCCACTATAGCAGAAAGGGTCTTTCTAGTAGGTGCACATCAAATCTAAGCTGTCTGAAGTGTTTTTCCAAAGTTATCAACACTTTTATGTTTGGCGTTCCGAAACCCACCTTATCTCAGGCTGAAAAGCGTTTTTGTGCATTGTGCCATAACTTTTCAGGGAAGCTTCAGAACATGAAATTTTAACCTCCCACTATAGCAGAAAGGGTCTTTCTAGTAGTTGCACATCAAATCTAAGCTGTCTGAAGTGTTTTTCAAAAGTTATCAACACTTTTATGTTTGGCGTTCCGAAACCCACCTTATCTGAGGCTGAAAAGCGTTTTTGTGCATTGTGCCATAACTTTTCAGGAAAGCTTCAGAACATGAAATTTTAACCTCCCACTATAGCAGAAAGGGTCTTTCTAGTAGTTGCACATCAAATCTAAACTGTCTGAAGTGTTTTTCCAAAGTTATCAACACTTTTATGTTTGGCGTTCCGAAACCCACCTTATCTCAGGCTGAAAAGCGTTTTTACGCATTGTGCCATAACTTTTCAGGGAAGCTTCAGAACATGAAATTTTAAGCTCCCACTATAGCAGAAACGGTCTTTCTAGTAGGTGCACATCAAATCTAAGCTCTCTGAAGTGTTTTTCTAAAGTTATCAACACTTTTATGTTTGGCGTTCCGAAACCCACCTTATCTCAGGCTGAAAAGCGTTTTTGTGCATTGTGCCATAACTTTTCAGGGAAGCTTCAGAACATGAAATTTTAACCTCCCACTATAGCAGAAAGGGTCTTTCTAGTAGTTGCACATCAAATCTAAGCTGTCTGAAGTGTTTTTCCAAAGTTATCAACACTTTTATGTTTGGCGTTCCGAAACCCACCTTATCTCAGGCTGAAAAGCGTTTTTACGCATTGTGCCATAACTTTTCAGGGAAGCTTCAGAACATGAAATTTTAACCTCCCACTATAGCAGAAAGGGTCTTTCTAGTAGGTGCACATCAAATCTAAGCTGTCTGAAGTGTTTTTCCAAAGTTATCAACACTTTTATGTTTGGCGTTCCGAAACCCACCTTATCTCAGGCTGAAAAGCGTTTTTACGCATTGTGCCATAACTTTTCAGGGAAGCTTCAGAACATGAAATTTTAACCTCCCACTATAGCAGAAAGGGTCTTTCTAGTAGGTGCACATCAAATCTAAGCTCTCTGAAGTGTTTTTCGAAAGTTATCAACACTTTTATGTTTGGCGTTCCGAAACCCACCTTATCTCAGGCTGAAAAGCGTTTTTGTGCATTGTGCCATAACTTTTCAGGAAAGCTTCAGAACATGAAATTTTAACCTCCCACTATAGCAGAACGGGTCTTTCGAGTAGTTGCACATCAAATCTAAACTGTCTGAAGTGTTTTTCCAAAGTTATCAACACTTTTATGTTTGGCGTTCCGAAACCCACCTTATCTCAGGCTGAAAAGCGTTTTTACGCATTGTGCCATAACTTTTCAGGGAAGCTTCAGAACATGAAATTTTAACCTCCCACTATAGCAAAAAGGGTCTTTCTAGTAGTTGCACATCAAATCTAAGCTCTCTGAAGTGTTTTTCGAAAGTTATCAACACTTTTATGTTTGGCGTTCCGAAACCCACCTTATCTCAGGCTGAAAAGCGTTTTTGTGCATTGTGCCATAACTTTTCAGGAAAGCTTCAGAACATGAAATTTTAACCTCCCACTATAGCAGAAAGTGTCTTTCTAGTAGTTGCACATCAAATCTAAACTGTCTGAAGTGTTTTTCCAAAGTTATCAACACTTTTATGTTTGGCGTTCCGAAACCCACCTTATCTCAGGCTGAAAAGCGTTTTTGTGCATTGTGCCATAACTTTTCAGGAAAGCTTCAGAACATGAAATTTTAACCTCCCACTATAGCAGAAAGGGTCTTTCTAGTAGTTGCACATCAAATCTAAACTGTCTGAAGTGTTTTTCCAAAGTTATTAACACTTTTATGTTTGGCGTTCCGAAACCCACCTTATCTCAGGCTGAAAAGCGTTTTTGTGCATTGTGCCATAACTTTTCAGGGAAGCTTCAGAACATGAAATTTTAACCTCCCACTATAGCAGAAAGGGTCTTTCTAGTAGTTGCACATCAAATCTAAGCTGTCTGAAGTGTTTTTCAAAAGTTATCAACACTTTTATGTTTGGCGTTCCGAAACCCACCTTATCTCAGGCTGAAAAGCGTTTTTGTGCATTGTGCCATAACTTTTCAGGAAAGCTTCAGAACATGAAATTTTAACCTCCCACTATAGCAGAAAGGGTCTTTCTAGTAGTTGCACATCAAATCTAAACTGTCTGAAGTGTTTTTCCAAAGTTATCAACACTTTTATGTTTGGCGTTCCGAAACCCACCTTATCTCAGGCTGAAAAGCGTTTTTACGCATTGTGCCATAACTTTTCAGGGAAGCTTCAGAACATGAAATTTTAACCTCCCACTATAGCAGAAAGGGTCTTTCTAGTAGGTGCACATCAAATCTAAGCTCTCTGAAGTGTTTTTCGAAAGTTATCAACACTTTTATGTTTGGCGTTCCGAAACCCACCTTATCTCAGGCTGAAAAGCGTTTTTGTGCATTGTGCCATAACTTTTCAGGGAAGCTTCAGAACATGAAATTTTAACCTCCCACTATAGCAGAAAGGGTCTTTCTAGTAGTTGCACATCAAATCTAAACTGTCTGAAGTGTTTTTCCAAAGTTATCAACACTTTTATGTTTGGCGTTCCGAAACCCACCTTATCTCAGGCTGAAAAGCGTTTTTGTGCATTGTGCCATAACTTTTCAGGGAAGCTTCAGAACATGAAATTTTAACCTCCCACTATAGCAGAAAGGGTCTTTCTAGTAGTTGCACATCAAATCTAAGCTGTCTGAAGTGTTTTTCGAAAGTTATCAACACTTTTATGTTTGGCGTTCCGAAACCCACCTTATCTCAGGCTGAAAAGCGTTTTTGTGCATTGTGCCATAACTTTTCAGGAAAGCTTCAGAACATGAAATTTTTACCTCCCACTATAGCAGAAAGTGTCTTTCTAGTAGTTGCACATCAAATCTAAACTGTCTGAAGTGTTTTTCCAAAGTTATTAACACTTTTATGTTTGGCGTTCCGAAACCCACCTTATCTCAGGCTGAAAAGCGTTTTTGTGCATTGTGCCATAACTTTTCAGGGAAGCTTCAGAACAAGAAATTTTAACCTCCCACTATAGCAGAAAGGGTCTTTCTAGTAGTTGCACATCAAATCTAAACTGCCTGAAGTGTTTTTCCAAAGTTATCAACACTTTTATGTTTGGCGTTCCGAAACCCACCTTATCTCAGGCTGAAAAGCGTTTTTACGCATTGTGCCATAACTTTTCAGGGAAGCTTCAGAACATGAAATTTTAACCTCCCACTATAGCAGAAAGGGTCTTTCCAGTAGATGCACATCAAATCTAAACTGTCTGAAGTGTTTTTCGAAAGTTATCAACACTTTTATGTTTGGCGTTCCGAAACCCACCTTATCTCAGGCTGAAAAGCGTTTTTGTGCATTGTGCCATAACTTTTCAGGGAAGCTACAGAACATGAAATTTTAACCTTCCACTATAGCAGAAAGGGTCTTTCTAGTAGTTGCACATCAAATCTAAGCTGTCTGAAGTGTTTTTCAAAAGTTATCAACACTTTTATGTTTGGCGTTCCGAAACCCACCTTATCTCAGGCTGAAAAGCGTTTTTGTGCATTGTACCATAACTTTTCAGGAAAGCTTCAGAACATGAAATTTTAACCTCCCACTATAGCAGAAAGGGTCTTTCTAGTAGTTGCACATCAAATCTAAACTGTCTGAAGTGTTTTTCCAAAGTTATCAACACTTTTATGTTTGGCGTTCCGAAACCCACCTTATCTCAGGCTGAAAAGCGTTTTTACGCATTGTGCCATAACTTTTCAGGGAAGCTTCAGAACATGAAATTTTAACCTCCCACTATAGCAGAAAGGGTCTTTCTAGTAGGTGCACATCAAATCTAAGCTCTCTGAAGTGTTTTTCGAAAGTTATCAACACTTTTATGTTTGGCGTTCCGAAACCCACCTTATCTCAGGCTGAAAAGCGTTTTTGTGCATTGTGCCATAACTTTTCAGGGAAGCTTCAGAACATGAAATTTTAACCTCCCACTATAGCAGAAAGGGTCTTTCTAGTAGTTGCACATCAAATCTAAACTGTCTGAAGTGTTTTTCCAAAGTTATTAACACTTTTATGTTTGGCGTTCCGAAACCCACCTTATCTCAGGCTGAAAAGCGTTTTTTTTGCATTGTGCCATAACTTTTCAGGGAAGCTTCAGAACATGAAATTTTAACCTCCCACTATAGCAGAAAGGGTCTTTCTAGTAGTTGCACATCAAATCTAAACTGTCTGAAGTGTTTTTCCAAAGTTATCAACACTTTTATGTTTGGCGTTCCGAAACCCACCTTATCTCAGGCTGAAAAGCGTTTTTGTGCATTGTGCCATAACTTTTCAGGGAAGCTTCAGAACATGAAATTTTAACCTCCCACTATAGCAGAAAGGGTCTTTCTAGTAGTTGCACATCAAATCTAAGCTGTCTGAAGTGTTTTTCAAAAGTTATCAACACTTTTATGTTTGGCGTTCCGAAACCCACCTTATCTCAGGCTGAAAAGCGTTTTTGTGCATTGTGCCATAACTTTTCAGGAAAGCTTCAGAACATGAAATTTTAACCTCCCACTATAGCAGAAAGGGTCTTTCTAGTAGTTGCACATCAAATCTAAACTGTCTGAAGTGTTTTTCCAAAGTTATCAACACTTCTATGTTTGGCGTTCCGAAACCCACCTTATCTCAGGCTGAAAAGCGTTTTTGTGCATTGTGCCATAACTTTTCAGGGAAGCTTCAGAACATGAAATTTTAACCTCCCACTATAGCAGAAAGGGTCTTTCTAGTAGTTGCACATCAAATCTAAGCTGTCTGAAGTGTTTTTCAAAAGTTATCAACACTTTTATGTTTGGCGTTCCGAAACCCACCTTATCTCAGGCTGAAAAGCGTTTTTACGCATTGTGCCATAACTTTTCAGGGAAGCTTCAGAACATGAAATTTTAACCTCCCACTATAGCAGAAAGGGTCTTTCCAGTAGATGCACATCAAATCTAAACTGTCTGAAGTGTTTTTCGAAAGTTATCAACACTTTTATGTTTGGCGTTCCGAAACCCACCTTATCTCAGGCTGAAAAGCGTTTTTGTGCATTGTGCCATAACTTTTCAGGGAAGCTACAGAACATGAAATTTTAACCTTCCACTATAGCAGAAAGGGTCTTTCTAGTAGTTGCACATCAAATCTAAGCTGTCTGAAGTGTTTTTCAAAAGTTATCAACACTTTTATGTTTGGCGTTCCGAAACCCACCTTATCTCAGGCTGAAAAGCGTTTTTGTGCATTGTACCATAACTTTTCAGGAAAGCTTCAGAACATGAAATTTTAACCTCCCACTATAGCAGAAAGGGTCTTTCTAGTAGTTGCACATCAAATCTAAACTGTCTGAAGTGTTTTTCCAAAGTTATCAACACTTTTATGTTTGGCGTTCCGAAACCCACCTTATCTCAGGCTGAAAAGCGTTTTTACGCATTGTGCCATAACTTTTCAGGGAAGCTTCAGAACATGAAATTTTAACCTCCCACTATAGCAGAAAGGGTCTTTCTAGTAGGTGCACATCAAATCTAAGCTCTCTGAAGTGTTTTTCGAAAGTTATCAACACTTTTATGTTTGGCGTTCCGAAACCCACCTTATCTCAGGCTGAAAAGCGTTTTTGTGCATTGTGCCATAACTTTTCAGGGAAGCTTCAGAACATGAAATTTTAACCTCCCACTATAGCAGAAAGGGTCTTTCTAGTAGTTGCACATCAAATCTAAACTGTCTGAAGTGTTTTTCCAAAGTTATTAACACTTTTATGTTTGGCGTTCCGAAACCCACCTTATCTCAGGCTGAAAAGCGTTTTTTTTGCATTGTGCCATAACTTTTCAGGGAAGCTTCAGAACATGAAATTTTAACCTCCCACTATAGCAGAAAGGGTCTTTCTAGTAGTTGCACATCAAATCTAAACTGTCTGAAGTGTTTTTCCAAAGTTATCAACACTTTTATGTTTGGCGTTCCGAAACCCACCTTATCTCAGGCTGAAAAGCGTTTTTGTGCATTGTGCCATAACTTTTCAGGGAAGCTTCAGAACATGAAATTTTAACCTCCCACTATAGCAGAAAGGGTCTTTCTAGTAGTTGCACATCAAATCTAAGCTGTCTGAAGTGTTTTTCAAAAGTTATCAACACTTTTATGTTTGGCGTTCCGAAACCCACCTTATCTCAGGCTGAAAAGCGTTTTTGTGCATTGTGCCATAACTTTTCAGGAAAGCTTCAGAACATGAAATTTTAACCTCCCACTATAGCAGAAAGGGTCTTTCTAGTAGTTGCACATCAAATCTAAACTGTCTGAAGTGTTTTTCCAAAGTTATCAACACTTCTATGTTTGGCGTTCCGAAACCCACCTTATCTCAGGCTGAAAAGCGTTTTTGTGCATTGTGCCATAACTTTTCAGGGAAGCTTCAGAACATGAAATTTTAACCTCCCACTATAGCAGAAAGGGTCTTTCTAGTAGTTGCACATCAAATCTAAGCTGTCTGAAGTGTTTTTCAAAAGTTATCAACACTTTTATGTTTGGCGTTCCGAAACCCACCTTATCTCAGGCTGAAAAGCGTTTTTGTTCATTGTGCCATAACTTTTCAGGAAAGCTTCAGAACATAAAATTTTAACCTCCCACTATAGCAGAAAGGGTCTTTCTAGTAGTTGCACATCAAATCTAAACTGTCTGAAGTGTTTTTCCAAAGTTATCAACACTTTTATGTTTGGCGTTCCGAAACCCACCTTATCTCAGGCTGAAAAGCGTTTTTGTGCATTGTGCCATAACTTTTCAGGGAAGCTTCAGAACATGAAATTTTAACCTCCCACTATAGCAGAAAGGGTCTTTCTAGTAGTTGCACATCAAATCTAAGCTGTCTGAAGTGTTTTTCAAAAGTTATCAACACTTTTATGTTTGGCGTTCCGAAACCCACCTTATCTCAGGCTGAAAAGCGTTTTTGTGCATTGTGCCATAACTTTTCAGGAAAGCTTCAGAACATGAAATTTTAACCTCCCACTATAGCAGAAAGGATCTTTCTAGTAGTTGCACATCAAATCTAAACTGTCTGAAGTGTTTTTCCAAAGTTATTAACACTTTTATGTTTGGCGTTCCGAAACCCACCTTATCTCAGGCTGAAAAGCGTTTTTGTGCATTGTGCCATAACTTTTCAGGGAAGCTTCAGAACATGAAATTTTAACCTCCCACTATAGCAGAAAGGGTCTTTCTAGTAGTTGCACATCAAATCTAAACTGTCTGAAGTGTTTTTCCAAAGTTATCAACACTTTTATGTTTGGCGTTCCGAAACCCACCTTATCTCAGGCTGAAAAGCGTTTTTGTGCATTGTGCCATAACTTTTCAGGGAAGCTTCAGAACATGAAATTTTAACCTCCCACTATAGCAGAAAGGGTCTTTCTAGTAGTTGCACATCAAATCTAAACTGTCTGAAGTGTTTTTCCAAAGTTATCAACACTTTTATGTTTGGCGTTCCGAAACCCACCTTATCTCAGGCTGAAAAGCGTTTTTGTGCATTGTGCCATAACTTTTCAGGGAAGCTTCAGAACATGAAATTTTAACCTCCCACTATAGCAGAAAGGGTCTTTCTAGTAGTTGCACATCAAATCTAAGCTGTCTGAAGTGTTTTTCAAAAGTTAGCAACACTTTTATGTTTGGCGTTCCGAAACCCACCTTATCTCAGGCTGAAAAGCGTTTTTGTGCATTGTGCCATAACTTTTCAGGGAAGCTTCAGAACATGAAATTTTAACCTCCCACTATAGCAGAAAGGGTCTTTCTAGTAGTTGCACATCAAATCTAAGCTGTCTGAAGTGTTTTTCAAAAGTTATCAACACTTTTATGTTTGGCGTTCCGAAACCCACCTTATCTCAGGCTGAAAAGCGTTTTTGTTCATTGTGCCATAACTTTTCAAGAAAGCTTCAGAACATGAAATTTTAACCTCCCACTATAGCAGAAAGGGTCTTTCTAGTAGTTGCACATCAAATCTAAACTGTCTGAAGTGTTTTTCCAAAGTTATCAACACTTTTATGTTTGGCGTTCCGAAACCCACCTTATCTCAGGCTGAAAAGCGTTTTTGTGCATTGTGCCATAACTTTTCAGGGAAGCTTCAGAACATGAAATTTTAACCTCCCACTATAGCAGAAAGGGTCTTTCTAGTAGTTGCACATCAAATCTAAGCTGTCTGAAGTGTTTTTCAAAAGTTATCAACACTTTTATGTTTGGCGTTCCGAAACCCACCTTATCTCAGGCTGAAAAGCGTTTTTGTGCATTGTGCCATAACTTTTCAGGAAAGCTTCAGAACATGAAATTTTAACCTCCCACTATAGCAGAAAGGGTCTTTCTAGTAGTTGCACATCAAATCTAAACTGTCTGAAGTGTTTTTCCAAAGTTATCAACACTTTTATGTTTGGCGTTCCGAAACCCACCTTATCTCAGGCTGAAAAGCGTTTTTACGCATTGTGCCATAACTTTTCAGGGAAGCTTCAGAACATGAAATTTTAACCTCCCACTATAGCAGAAAGGGTCTTTCTAGTAGTTGCACATCAAATCTAAACTGTCTGAAGTGTTTTTTCCAAAGTTATCAACACTTTTATGTTTGGCGTTCCGAAACCCACCTTATCTCAGGCTGAAAAGCGTTTTTGTGCATTGTGCCATAACTTTTCAGGGAAGCTTCAGAACATGAAATTTTAACCTCCCACTATAGCAGAAAGGGTCTTTCTAGTAGTTGCACATCAAATCTAAACTGCCTGAAGTGTTTTTCCAAAGTTATCAACACTTTTATGTTTGGCGTTCCGAAACCCACCTTATCTCAGGCTGAAAAGCGTTTTTGTGCATTGTGCCATAACTTTTCAGGGAAGCTTCAGAACATGAAATTTTAACCTCCCACTATAGCAGAAAGGGTCTTTCTAGTAGTTGCACATCAAATCTAAACTGTCTGAAGTGTTTTTCCAAAGTTATCAACACTTTTATGTTTGGCGTTCCGAAACCCACCTTATCTCAGGCTGAAAAGCGTTTTTGTGCATTGTGCCATAACTTTTCAGGGAAGCTTCAGAACATGAAATTTTAACCTCCCACTATAGCAGAAAGGGTCTTTCTAGTAGTTGCACATCAAATCTAAACTGTCTGAAGTGTTTTTCCAAAGTTATTAACACTTTTATGTTTGGCGTTCCGAAACCCACCTTATCTCAGGCTGAAAAGCGTTTTTGTGCATTGTGCCATAACTTTTCAGGGAAGCTTCAGAACATGAAATTTTAACCTCCCACTATAGCAGAAAGGGTCTTTCTAGTAGTTGCACATCAAATCTAAACTGTCTGAAGTGTTTTTCCAAAGTTATCAACACTTTTATGTTTGGCGTTCCGAAACCCACCTTATCTCAGGCTCAAAAGCGTTTTTACGCATTGTGCCATAACTTTTCAGGGAAGCTTCAGAACATGAAATTTTAACCTCCCACTATAGCAGAAAGGGTCTTTCTAGTAGGTGCACATCAAATCTAAGCTGTCTGAAGTGTTTTTCCAAAGTTATCAACACTTTTATGTTTGGCGTTCCGAAACCCACCTTATCTCAGGCTGAAAAGCGTTTTTGTGCATTGTGCCATAACTTTTCAGGGAAGCTTCAGAACATGAAATTTTAACCTCCCACTATAGCAGAAAGGGTCTTTCTAGTAGTTGCACATCAAATCTAAGCTGTCTGAAGTGTTTTTCAAAAGTTATCAACACTTTTATGTTTGGCGTTCCGAAACCCACCTTATCTCAGGCTGAAAAGCGTTTTTGTGCATTGTGCCATAACTTTTCAGGAAAGCTTCAGAACATGAAATTTTAACCTCCCACTATAGCAGAAAGGGTCTTTCTAGTAGTTGCACATCAAATCTAAACTGTCTGAAGTGTTTTTCCAAAGTTATCAACACTTTTATGTTTGGCGTTCCGAAACCCACCTTATCTCAGGCTGAAAAGCGTTTTTACGCATTGTGCCATAACTTTTCAGGGAAGCTTCAGAACATGAAATTTTAAGCTCCGACTATAGCAGAAAGGGTCTTTCTAGTAGTTGCACATCAAATCTAAACTGTCTGAAGTGTTTTTCCAAAGTTATCAACACTTTTATGTTTGGCGTTCCGAAACCCACCTTATCTCAGGCTGAAAAGCGTTTTTACGCATTGTGCCATCACTTTTCAGGGAAGCTTCAGAACATGAAATTTTAACCTCCCACTATAGCAGAAAGGGTCTTTCTAGTAGGTGCACATAAAATCTAAGCTTTCTGAACTGTTTTTCGAAAGTTACCAACACTTTTATGTTTGGCGTTCCGAAACCCACCTTATCTCAGGCTGAAAAGCGTTTTTGTGCATTGTGCCATAACTTTTCAGGAAAGCTTCAGAACATGAAATTTTAACCTCCCACTATAGCAGAAAGGGTCTTTCTAGTAGTTGCACATCAAATCTAAACTGTCTGAAGTGTTTTTCCAAAGTTATTAACACTTTTATGTTTGGCGTTCCGAAACCCACCTTATCTCAGGCTGAAAAGCGTTTTTGTGCATTGTGCCATAACTTTTCAGGGAAGCTTCAGAACATGAAATTTTAACCTCCCACTATAGCAGAAAGGGTCTTTCTAGTAGTTGCACATCAAATCTAAACTGTCTGAAGTGTTTTTCCAAAGTTATTAACACTTTTATGTTTGGCGTTCCGAAACCCACCTTATCTCAGGCTGAAAAGCGTTTTTGTGCATTGTGCCATAACTTTTCAGGGAAGCTTCAGAACATGAAATTTTAACCTCCCACTATAGCAGAAAGGGTCTTTCTAGTAGTTGCACATCAAATCTAAACTGTCTGAAGTGTTTTTCCAAAGTTATCAACACTTTTATGTTTGGCGTTCCGAAACCCACCTTATCTCAGGCTGAAAAGCGTTTTTACGCATTGTGCCATAACTTTTCAGGGAAGCTTCAGAACATGAAATTTTAACCTCCCACTATAGCAGAAAGGGTCTTTCTAGTAGGTGCACATCAAATCTAAGCTGTCTGAAGTGTTTTTCCAAAGTTATCAACACTTTTATGTTTGGCGTTCCGAAACCCACCTTATCTCAGGCTGAAAAGCGTTTTTGTGCATTGTGCCATAACTTTTCAGGGAAGCTTCAGAACATGAAATTTTAACCTCCCACTATAGCAGAAAGGGTCTTTCTAGTAGTTGCACATCAAATCTAAACTGTCTGAAGTGTTTTTCCAAAGTTATTAACACTTTTATGTTTGGCGTTCCGAAACCCACCTTATCTCAGGCTGAAAAGCGTTTTTGTGCATTGTGCCATAACTTTTCAGGGAAGCTTCAGAACATGAAATTTTAACCTCCCACTATAGCAGAAAGGGTCTTTCTAGTAGTTGCACATCAAATCTAAACTGTCTGAAGTGTTTTTCCAAAGTTATCAACACTTTTATGTTTGGCGTTCCGAAACCCACCTTATCTCAGGCTGAAAAGCGTTTTTACGCATTGTGCCATAACTTTTCAGGGAAGCTTCAGAACATGAAATTTTAACCTCCCACTATAGCAGAAAGGGTCTTTCTAGTAGGTGCACATCAAATCTAAGCTGTCTGAAGTGTTTTTCGAAAGTTATCAACACTTTTATGTTTGGCGTTCCGAAACCCACCTTATCTCAGGCTGAAAAGCGTTTTTGTGCATTGTGCCATAACTTTTCAGGGAAGCTTCAGAACATGAAATTTTAACCTCCCACTATAGCAGAAAGGGTCTTTCTAGTAGTTGCACATTAAATCTAAGCTGTCTGAAGTGTTTTTCAAAAGTTATCAACACTTTTATGTTTGGCGTTCCGAAACCCACCTTATCTCAGGCTGAAAAGCGTTTTTGTGCATTGTGCCATAACTTTTCAGGAAAGCTTCAGAACATGAAATTTTAACCTCCCACTATAGCAGAAAGGGTCTTTCTAGTAGTTGCACATCAAATCTAAACTGTCTGAAGTGTTTTTCCAAAGTTATCAACACTTTTATGTTTGGCGTTCCGAAACCCACCTTATCTCAGGCTGAAAAGCGTTTTTACGCATTGTGCCATAACTTTTCAGGGAAGCTTCAGAACATGAAATTTTAAGCTCCCACTATAGCAGAAAGGGTCTTTCTAGTAGGTGCACATCAAATCTAAGCTCTCTGAAGTGTTTTTCGAAAGTTATCAACACTTTTATGTTTGGCGTTCCGAAACCCACCTTATCTCAGGCTGAAAAGCGTTTTTGTGCATTGTGCTATAACTTTTCAGGGAAGCTTCAGAACATGAAATTTTAACCTCCCACTAAAGCAGAAAGGGTCTTTCTAGTAGTTGCACATCAAATCTAAACTGTCTGAAGTGTTTTTCCAAAGTTATCAACACTTTTATGTTTGGCGTTCCGAAACCCACCTTATCTCAGGCTGAAAAGCGTTTTTACGCATTGTGCCATAACTTTTCAGGGAAGCTTCAGAACATGAAATTTTAAGCTCCCACTATAGCAGAAAGGGTCTTTCTAGTAGGTGCACATCAAATCTAAGCTCTCTGAAGTGTTTTTCGAAAGTTATCAACACTTTTATGTTTGGCGTTCCGAAACCCACCTTATCTCAGGCTGAAAAGCGTTTTTGTGCATTGTGCCATAACTTTTCAGGGAAGCTTCAGAACATGAAATTTTAACCTCCCACTATAGCAGAAAGGGTCTTTCTAGTAGTTGCACATCAAATCTAAGCTGTCTGAAGTGTTTTTCAAAAGTTATCAACACTTTTATGTTTGGCGTTCCGAAACCCACCTTATCTCAGGCTGAAAAGCGTTTTTGTGCATTGTGCCATAACTTTTCAGGGAAGCTTCAGAACATGAAATTTTAACCTCCCACTATAGCAGAAAGGGTCTTTCTAGTAGTTGCACATCAAATCTAAACTGTCTGAAGTGTTTTTCCAAAGTTATCAACACTTTTATGTTTGGCGTTCCGAAACCCACCTTATCTCAGGCTGAAAAGCGTTTTTGTGCATTGTGCCATAACTTTTCAGGGAAGCTTCAGAACATGAAATTTTAACCTCCCACTATAGCAAAAAGGGTCTTTCTAGTAGTTGCACATCAAATCTAAACTGTCTGAAGTGTTTTTCCAAAGTTATCAACACTTTTATGTTTGGCGTTCCGAAACCCACCTTATCTCAGGCTGAAAAGCGTTTTTGTGCATTGTGCCATAACTTTTCAGGGAAGCTTCAGAACATGAAATTTTAACCTCCCACTATAGCAGAAAGGGTCTTTCTAGTAGTTGCACATCAAATCTAAGCTGTCTGAAGTGTTTTTCAAAAGTTATCAACACTTTTATGTTTGGCGTTCCGAAACCCACCTTATCTCAGGCTGAAAAGCGTTTTTACGCATTGTGCCATAACTTTTCAGGAAAGCTTCAGAACATGAAATTTTAACCTCCCACTATAGCAGAAAGGGTCTTTCTAGTAGTTGCACATCAAATCTAAACTGTCTGAAGTGTTTTTCCAAAGTTATCAACACTTTTATGTTTGGCGTTCCGAAACCCACCTTATCTCAGGCTGAAAAGCGTTTCTGTGCATTGTGCCATAACTTTTCAGGGAAGCTTTAGAACATGAAATTTTAACCTCCCACTATAGCAGAAAGGGTCTTTCTAGTAGTTGCACATCAAATCTAAGCTGTCTGAAGTGTTTTTCAAAAGTTATCAACACTTTTATGTTTGGCGTTCCGAAACCCACCTTATCTCAGGCTGAAAAGCGTTTTTGTGCATTGTGCCATAACTTTTCAGGAAAGCTTCAGAACATGAAATTTTAACCTCCCACTATAGCAGAAAGGGTCTTTCTAGTAGTTGCACATCAAATCTAAACTGTCTGAAGTGTTTTTCCAAAGTTATCAACACTTTTATGTTTGGCGTTCCGAAACCCACCTTATCTCAGGCTGAAAAGCGTTTTTACGCATTGTGCCATAACTTTTCAGGGAAGCTTCAGAACATGAAATTTTAACCTCCCACTATAGCAGAAAGGGTCTTTCTAGTAGGTGCACATCAAATCTAAGCTCTCTGAAGTGTTTTTCAAAAGTTATCAACACTTTTATGTTTGGCGTTCCGAAACCCACCTTATCTCAGGCTGAAAAGCGTTTTTGTGCATTGTGCCATAACTTTTCAGGGAAGCTTCAGAACATGAAATTTTAACCTCCCACTATAGCAGAAAGGGTCTTTCTAGTAGTTGCACATCAAATCTAAACTGTCTGAAGTGTTTTTCAAAAGTTATCAACACTTTTATGTTTGGCGTTCCGAAACCCACCTTATCTCAGGCTGAAAAGCGTTTTTGTGCATTGTGCCATAACTTTTCAGGAAAGCTTCAGAACATGAAATTTTAACCTCCCACTATAGCAGAAAGGGTCTTTCTAGTAGTTGCACATCAAATCTAAACTGTCTGAAGTGTTTTTCCAAAGTTATCAACACTTTTATGTTTGGCGTTCCGAAACCCACCTTATCTCAGGCTGAAAAGCGTTTTTACGCATTGTGCCATAACTTTTCAGGGAAGCTTCAGAACATGAAATTTTAACCTCCCACTATAGCAGAAAGGGTCTTTCTAGTAGGTACACATCAAATCTAAGCTCTCTGAAGTGTTTTTCGAAAGTTATCAACACTTTTATGTTTGGCGTTCCGAAACCCACCTTATCTCAGGCTGAAAAGCGTTTTTGTGCATTGTGCCATAACTTTTCAGGGAAGCTTCAGAACATGAAATTTTAACCTCCCACTATAGCAGAAAGGGTCTTTCTAGTAGTTGCACATCAAATCTAAACTGTCTGAAGTGTTTTTCCAAAGTTATCAACACTTTTATGTTTGGCGATCCGAAACCCACCTTATCTCAGGCTGAAAAGCGTTTTTGTGCATTGTGCCATAACTTTTCAGGGAAGCTTCAGAACATGAAATTTTAACCTCCCACTATAGCAGAAAGGGTCTTTCTAGTAGTTGCACATCAAATCTAAGCTGTCTGAAGTGTTTTTCAAAAGTTATCAACACTTTTATGTTTGGCGTTCCGAAACCCACCTTATCTCAGACTGAAAAGCGTTTTTGTGCATTGTGCCATAACTTTTCAGGAAAGCTTCAGAACATGAAATTTTAACCTCCCACTATAGCAGAAAGGGTCTTTCTAGTAGTTGCACATCAAATCTAAACTGTCTGAAGTGTTTTTCCAAAGTTATCAACACTTTTATGTTTGGCGTTCCGAAACCCACCTTATCTCAGGCTGAAAAGCGTTTTTGTGCATTGTGCCATAACTTTTCAGGGAAGCTTCAGAACATGAAATTTTAACCTCCCACTATAGCAGAAAGGGTCTTTCTAGTAGTTGCACATCAAATCTAAGCTGTCTGAAGTGTTTTTCAAAAGTTATCAACACTTTTATGTTTGGCGTTCCGAAACCCACCTTATCTCAGGCTGAAAAGCGTTTTTGTGCATTGTGCCATAACTTTTCAGGAAAGCTTCAGAACATGAAATTTTAACCTCCCACTATAGCAGAAAGGGTCTTTCTAGTAGTTGCACATCAAATCTAAACTGTCTGAAGTGTTTTTCCAAAGTTATCAACACTTTTATGTTTGGCGTTCCGAAACCCACCTTATCTCAGGCTGAAAAGCGTTTTTACGCATTGTGCCATAACTTTTCAGGGAAGCTTCAGAACATGAAATTTTAACCTCCCACTATAGCAGAAAGGGTCTTTCTAGTAGGTGCACATCAAATCTGAGCTCTCTGAAGTGTTTTTCGAAAGTTATCAACACTTTTATGTTTGGCGTTCCGAAACCCACCTTATCTCAGGCTGAAAAGCGTTTTTGTGCATTGTGCCATAACTTTTCAGGGAAGCTTCAGAACATGAAATTTTAACCTCCCACTATAGCAGAAAGGGTCTTTCTAGTAGTTGCACATCAAATCTAAACTGTCTGAAGTGTTTTTCCAAAGTTATTAACACTTTTATATTTGGCGTTCCGAAACCCACCTTATCTCAGGCTGAAAAGCGTTTTTGTGCATTGTGCCATAACTTTTCAGGGAAGCTTCAGAACATGAAATTTTAACCTCCCACTATAGCAAAAAGGGTCTTTCTAGTAGTTGCACATCAAATCTAAACTGTCTGAAGTGTTTTTCCAAAGTTATCAACACTTTTATGTTTGGCGTTCCGAAACCCACCTTATCTCAGGCTGAAAAGCGTTTTTGTGCATTGTGCCATAACTTTTCAGGGAAGCTTCAGAACATGAAATTTTAACCTCCCACTATAGCAGAAAGGGTCTTTCTAGTAGGTGCACATCAAATCTAAGCTCTCTGAAGTGTTTTTCGAAAGTTATCAACACTTTTATGTTTGGCGTTCCGAAACCCACCTTATCTCAGGCTGAAAAGCGTTTTTGTGCATTGTGCCATAACTTTTCAGGAAAGCTTCAGAACATGAAATTTTAACCTCCCACTATAGCAGAAAGGGTCTTTCTAGTAGTTGCACATCAAATCTAAACTGTCTGAAGTGTTTTTCCAAAGTTATCAACACTTTTATGTTTGGCGTTCCGAAACCCACCTTATCTCAGGCTGAAAAGCGTTTTTACGCATTGTGCCATAACTTTTCAGGGAAGCTTCAGAACATGAAATTTTAACCTCCCACTATAGCAGAAAGGGTCTTTCTAGTAGGTGCACATCAAATCTAAGCTCTCTGAAGTGTTTTTCGAAAGTTATCAACACTTTTATGTTTGGCGTTCCGAAACCCACCTTATCTCAGGCTGAAAAGCGTTTTTGTGCATTGTGCCATAACTTTTCAGGAAAGCTTCAGAACATGAAATTTTAACCTCCCACTATAGCAGAAAGGGTCTTTCTAGTAGGTGCACGTCAAATCTAAGCTCTCTGAAGTGTTTTTCGAAAGTTATCAACACTTTTATGTTTGGCGTTCCGAAACCCACCTTATCTCAGGCTGAAAAGCGTTTTTGTGCATTGTGCCATAACTTTTCAGGGAAGCTTCAGAACATGAAATTTTAACCTCCCACTATAGCAGAAAGGGTCTTTCTAGTAGTTGCACATCAAATCTAAACTGTCTGAAGTGTTTTTCAAAAGTTATCAACACTTTTATGTTTGGCGTTCCGAAACCCACCTTATCTCAGGCTGAAAAGCGTTTTTGTGCATTGTGCCATAACTTTTCAGGAAAGCTTCAGAACATGAAATTTTAACCTCCCACTATAGCAGAAAGGGTCTTTCTAGTAGTTGCACATCAAATCTAAACTGTCTGAAGTGTTTTTCCAAAGTTATCAACACTTTTATGTTTGGCGTTCCGAAACCCACCTTATCTCAGGCTGAAAAGCGTTTTTACGCATTGTGCCATAACTTTTCAGGGAAGCTTCAGAACATGAAATTTTAACCTCCCACTATAGCAGAAAGGGTCTTTCTAGTAGGTGCACATCAAATCTAAGCTCTCTGAAGTGTTTTTCGAAAGTTATCAACACTTTTATGTTTGGCGTTCCGAAACCCACCTTATCTCAGGCTGAAAAGCGTTTTTGTGCATTGTGCCATAACTTTTCAGGGAAGCTTCAGAACATGAAATTTTAACCTCCCACTATAGCAAAAAGGGTCTTTCTAGTAGTTGCACATCAAATCTAAACTGTCTGAAGTGTTTTTCCAAAGTTATCAACACTTTTATGTTTGGCGTTCCGAAACCCACCTTATCTCAGGCTGAAAAGCGTTTTTGTGCATTGTGCCATAACTTTTCAGGGAAGCTTCAGAACATGAAATTTTAACCTCCCACTATAGCAGAAAGGGTCTTTCTAGTAGGTGCACATCAAATCTAAGCTCTCTGAAGTGTTTTTCGAAAGTTATCAACACTTTTATGTTTGGCGTTCCGAAACCCACCTTATCTCAGGCTGAAAAGCGTTTTTGTGCATTGTGCCATAACTTTTCAGGAAAGCTTCAGAACATGAAATTTTAACCTCCCACTATAGCAGAAAGGGTCTTTCTAGTAGTTGCACATCAAATCTAAACTGTCTGAAGTGTTTTTCCAAAGTTATCAACACTTTTATGTTTGGCGTTCCGAAACCCACCTTATCTCAGGCTGAAAAGCGTTTTTACGCATTGTGCCATAACTTTTCAGGGAAGCTTCAGAACATGAAATTTTAACCTCCCACTATAGCAGAAAGGGTCTTTCTAGTAGGTGCACATCAAATCTAAGCTCTCTGAAGTGTTTTTCGAAAGTTATCAACACTTTTATGTTTGGCGTTCCGAAACCCACCTTATCTCAGGCTGAAAAGCGTTTTTGTGCATTGTGCCATAACTTTTCAGGAAAGCTTCAGAACATGAAATTTTAACCTCCCACTATAGCAGAAAGGGTCTTTCTAGTAGGTGCACATCAAATCTAAGCTCTCTGAAGTGTTTTTCGAAAGTTATCAACACTTTTATGTTTGGCGTTCCGAAACCCACCTTATCTCAGGCTGAAAAGCGTTTTTGTGCATTGTGCCATAACTTTTCAGGGAAGCTTCAGAACATGAAATTTTAACCTCCCACTATAGCAGAAAGGGTCTTTCTAGTAGTTGCACATCAAATCTAAACTGTCTGAAGTGTTTTTCAAAAGTTATCAACACTTTTATGTTTGGCGTTCCGAAACCCACCTTATCTCAGGCTGAAAAGCGTTTTTGTGCATTGTGCCATAACTTTTCAGGAAAGCTTCAGAACATGAAATTTTAACCTCCCACTATAGCAGAAAGGGTCTTTCTAGTAGTTGCACATCAAATCTAAACTGTCTGAAGTGTTTTTCCAAAGTTATCAACACTTTTATGTTTGGCGTTCCGAAACCCACCTTATCTCAGGCTGAAAAGCGTTTTTACGCATTGTGCCATAACTTTTCAGGGAAGCTTCAGAACATGAAATTTTAACCTCCCACTATAGCAGAAAGGGTCTTTCTAGTAGGTGCACATCAAATCTAAGCTCTCTGAAGTGTTTTTCGAAAGTTATCAACACTTTTATGTTTGGCGTTCCGAAACCCACCTTATCTCAGGCTGAAAAGCGTTTTTGTGCATTGTGCCATAACTTTTCAGGGAAGCTTCAGAACATGAAATTTTAACCTCCCACTATAGCAGAAAGGGTCTTTCTAGTAGTTGCACATCAAATCTAAACTGTCTGAAGTGTTTTTCCAAAGTTATCAACACTTTTATGTTTGGCGTTCCGAAACCCACCTTATCTCAGGCTGAAAAGCGTTTTTGTGCATTGTGCCATAACTTTTCAGGGAAGCTTCAGAACATGAAATTTTAACCTCCCACTATAGCAGAAAGGGTCTTTCTAGTAGTTGCACATCAAATCTAAGCTGTCTGAAGTGTTTTTCAAAAGTTATCAACACTTTTATGTTTGGCGTTCCGAAACCCACCTTATCTCAGGCTGAAAAGCGTTTTTGTGCATTGTGCCATAACTTTTCAGGAAAGCTTCAGAACATGAAATTTTAACCTCCCACTATAGCAGAAAGGGTCTTTCTAGTAGTTGCACATCAAATCTAAACTGTCTGAAGTGTCTTTCCAAAGTTATCAACACTTTTATGTTTGGCGTTCCGAAACCCACCTTATCTCAGGCTGAAAAGCGTTTTTGTGCATTGTGCCATAACTTTTCAGGAAAGCTTCAGAACATGAAATTTTAACCTCCCACTATAGCAGAAAGGGTCTTTCTAGTAGGTGCACATCAAATCTAAGCTCTCTGAAGTGTTTTTCGAAAGTTATCAACACTTTTATGTTTGGCGTTCCGAAACCCACCTTATCTCAGGCTGAAAAGCGTTTTTGTGCATTGTGCCATAACTTTTCAGGGAAGCTTCAGAACATGAAATTTTAACCTCCCACTATAGCAGAAAGGGTCTTTCTAGTAGTTGCACATCAAATCTAAACTGTCTGAAGTGTTTTTCCAAAGTTATTAACACTTTTATGTTTGGCGTTCCGAAACCCACCTTATCTCAGGCTGAAAAGCGTTTTTGTGCATTGTGCCATAACTTTTCAGGGAAGCTTCAGAACATGAAATTTTAACCTCCCACTATAGCAGAAAGGGTCTTTCTAGTAGTTGCACATCAAATCTAAACTGTCTGAAGTGTTTTTCCAAAGTTATCAACACTTTTATGTTTGGCGTTCCGAAACCCACCTTATCTCAGGCTGAAAAGCGTTTTTGTGCATTGTGCCATAACTTTTCAGGGAAGCTTCAGAACATGAAATTTTAAGCTCCCACTATAGCAGAAAGGGTCTTTCTAGTAGGTGCACATCAAATCTAAGCTCTCTGAAGTGTTTTTCGAAAGTTATCAACACTTTTATGTTTGGCGTTCCGAAACCCACCTTATCTCAGGCTGAAAAGCGTTTTTGTGCATTGTGCCATAACTTTTCAGGGAAGCTTCAGAACATGAAATTTTAACCTCCCACTATAGCAGAAAGGGTCTTTCTAGTAGTTGCACATCAAATCTAAACTGTCTGAAGTGTTTTTCCAAAGTTATCAACACTTTTATGTTTGGCGTTCCGAAACCCACCTTATCTCAGGCTGAAAAGCGTTTTTACGCATTGTGCCATAACTTTTCAGGGAAGCTTCAGAACATGAAATTTTAACCTCCCACTATAGCAGAAAGGGTCTTTCTAGTAGGTGCACATCAAATCTAAGCTCTCTGAAGTGTTTTTCGAAAGTTATCAACACTTTTATGTTTGGCGTTCCGAAAACCACCTAATCTCAGGCTGAAAAGCGTTTTTGTGCATTGTGCCATAACTTTTCAGGGAAGCTTCAGAACATGAAATTTTAACCTCCCACTATAGCAGAAAGGGTCTTTCTAGTAGTTGCACATCAAATCTAAACTGTCTGAAGTGTTTTTTCAAAGTTATCAACACTTTTATGTTTGGCGTTCCGAAACCCACCTTATCTCAGGCTGAAAAGCGTTTTTGTGCATTGTGCCATAACTTTTCAGGGAAGCTTCAGAACATGAAATTTTAACCTCCCACTATAGCAGAAAGGGTCTTTCTAGTAGTTGCACATCAAATCTAAACTGTCTGAAGTGTTTTTCCAAAGTTATCAACACTTTTATGTTTGGCGTTCCGAAACCCACCTTATCTCAGGCTGAAAAGCGTTTTTGTGCATTGTGCCATAACTTTTCAGGGAAGCTTCAGAACATGAAATTTTAACCTCCCACTATAGCAGAAAGGGTCTTTCTAGTAGTTGCACGTCAAATCTAAGCTGTCTGAAGTGTTTTTCAAAAGTTATCAACACTTTTATGTTTGGCGTTCCGAAACCCACCTTATCTCAGGCTGAAAAGCGTTTTTGTGCATTGTGCCATAACTTTTCAGGAAAGCTTCAGAACATGAAATTTTAACCTCCCACTATAGCAGAAAGGGTCTTTCTAGTAGTTGCACATCAAATCTAAACTGTCTGAAGTGTTTTTCCAAAGTTATCAACACTTTTATGTTTGGCGTTCCGAAACCCACCTTATCTCAGGCTGAAAAGCGTTTTTGTGCATTGTGCCATAACTTTTCAGGGAAGCTTCAGAACATGAAATTTTAACCTCCCACTATAGCAGAAAGGGTCTTTCTAGTAGTTGCACATCAAATCTAAGCTGTCTGAAGTGTTTTTCAAAAGTTATCAACACTTTTATGTTTGGCGTTCCGAAACCCACCTTATCTCAGGCTGAAAAGCGTTTTTGTGCATTGTGCCATAACTTTTCAGGGAAGCTTCAGAACATGAAATTTTAACCTCCCACTATAGCAGAAAGGGTCTTTCTAGTAGTTGCACATCAAATCTAAACTGTCTGAAGAGTTTTTCCAAAGTTATCAACACTTTTATGTTTGGCGTTCCGAAACCCACCTTATCTCAGGCTGAAAAGCGTTTTTACGCATTGTGCCATAACTTTTCAGGGAAGCTTCAGAACATGAAATTTTAACCTCCCACTATAGCAGAAAGGGTCTTTCTAGTAGGTGCACATCAAATCTAAGCTCTCTGAAGTGTTTTTCGAAAGTTATCAACACTTTTATGTTTGGCGTTCCGAAACCCACCTTATCTCAGGCTGAAAAGCGTTTTTGTGCATTGTGCCATAACTTTTCAGGGAAGCTTCAGAACATGAAATTTTAACCTCCCACTATAGCAGAAAGGGTCTTTCTAGTAGTTGCACATCAAATCTAAACTGTTTGAAGTGTTTTTCCAAAGTTATTAACACTTTTATGTTTGGCGTTCCGAAACCCACCTTATCTCAGGCTGAAAAGCGTTTTTGTGCATTGTGCCATAACTTTTCAGGGAAGCTTCAGAACATGAAATTTTAACCTCCCACTATAGCAGAAAGGGTCTTTCTAGTAGTTGCACATCAAATCTAAGCTGTCTGAAGTGTTTTTCAAAAGTTATCAACACTTTTATGTTTGGCGTTCCGAAACCCACCTTATCTCAGGCTGAAAAGCGTTTTTGTTCATTGTGCCATAACTTTTCAGGAAAGCTTCAGAACATGAAATTTTAACCTCCCACTATAGCAGAAAGGGTCTTTCTAGTAGTTGCACATCAAATCTAAACTGTCTGAAGTGTTTTTCCAAAGTTATCAACACTTTTATGTTTGGCGTTCCGAAACCCACCTTATCTCAGGCTGAAAAGCGTTTTTACGCATTGTGCCATAACTTTTCAGGGAAGCTTCAGAACATGAAATTTTAACCTCCCACTATAGCAGAAAGGGTCTTTCTAGTAGGTGCACATCAAATCTAAGCTCTCTGAAGTGTTTTTCGAAAGTTATCAACACTTTTATGTTTGGCGTTCCGAAACCCACCTTATCTCAGGCTGAAAAGCGTTTTTGTGCATTGTGCCATAACTTTTCAGGGAAGCTTCAGAACATGAAATTTTAACCTCCCACTATAGCAAAAAGGGTCTTTCTAGTAGTTGCACATCAAATCTAAACTGTCTGAAGTGTTTTTCCAAAGTTATCAACACTTTTATGTTTGGCGTTCCGAAACCCACCTTATCTCAGGCTGAAAAGCGTTTTTGTGCATTGTGCCATAACTTTTCAGGGAAGCTTCAGAACATGAAATTTTAACCTCCCACTATAGCAGAAAGGGTCTTTCTAGTAGGTGCACATCAAATCTAAGCTCTCTGAAGTGTTTTTCGAAAGTTATCAACACTTTTATGTTTGGCGTTCCGAAACCCACCTTATCTCAGGCTGAAAAGCGTTTTTGTGCATTGTGCCATAACTTTTCAGGAAAGCTTCAGAACATGAAATTTTAACCTCCCACTATAGCAGAAAGGGTCTTTCTAGTAGTTGCACATCAAATCTAAACTGTCTGAAGTGTTTTTCCAAAGTTATCAACACTTTTATGTTTGGCGTTCCGAAACCCACCTTATCTCAGGCTGAAAAGCGTTTTTACGCATTGTGCCATAACTTTTCAGGGAAGCTTCAGAACATGAAATTTTAACCTCCCACTATAGCAGAAAGGGTCTTTCTAGTAGGTGCACATCAAATCTAAGCTCTCTGAAGTGTTTTTCGAAAGTTATCAACACTTTTATGTTTGGCGTTCCGAAACCCACCTTATCTCAGGCTGAAAAGCGTTTTTGTGCATTGTGCCATAACTTTTCAGGAAAGCTTCAGAACATGAAATTTTAACCTCCCACTATAGCAGAAAGGGTCTTTCTAGTAGGTGCACATCAAATCTAAGCTCTCTGAAGTGTTTTTCGAAAGTTATCAACACTTTTATGTTTGGCGTTCCGAAACCCACCTTATCTCAGGCTGAAAAGCGTTTTTGTGCATTGTGCCATAACTTTTCAGGGAAGCTTCAGAACATGAAATTTTAACCTCCCACTATAGCAGAAAGGGTCTTTCTAGTAGTTGCACATCAAATCTAAACTGTCTGAAGTGTTTTTCCAAAGTTATCAACACTTTTATGTTTGGCGTTCCGAAACCCACCTTATCTCAGGCTGAAAAGCGTTTTTACGCATTGTGCCATAACTTTTCAGGGAAGCTTCAGAACATGAAATTTTAACCTCCCACTATAGCAGAAAGGGTCTTTCTAGTAGGTGCACATCAAATCTAAGCTCTCTGAAGTGTTTTTCGAAAGTTATCAACACTTTTATGTTTGGCGTTCCGAAACCCACCTTATCTCAGGCTGAAAAGCGTTTTTGTGCATTGTGCCATAACTTTTCAGGGAAGCTTCAGAACATGAAATTTTAACCTCCCACTATAGCAGAAAGGGTCTTTCTAGTAGTTGCACATCAAATCTAAACTGTCTGAAGTGTTTTTCCAAAGTTATCAACACTTTTATGTTTGGCGTTCCGAAACCCACCTTATCTCAGGCTGAAAAGCGTTTTTGTGCATTGTGCCATAACTTTTCAGGAAAGCTTCAGAACATGAAATTTTAACCTCCCACTATAGCAGAAAGGGTCTTTCTAGTAGGTGCACATCAAATCTAAGCTCTCTGAAGTGTTTTTCGAAAGTTATCAACACTTTTATGTTTGGCGTTCCGAAACCCACCTTATCTCAGGCTGAAAAGCGTTTTTGTGCATTGTGCCATAACTTTTCAGGGAAGCTTCAGAACATGAAATTTTAACCTCCCACTATAGCAGAAAGGGTCTTTCTAGTAGTTGCACATCAAATCTAAACTGTCTGAAGTGTTTTTCCAAAGTTATCAACACTTTTATGTTTGGCGTTCCGAAACCCACCTTATCTCAGGCTGAAAAGCGTTTTTGTGCATTGTGCCATAACTTTTCAGGGAAGCTTCAGAACATGAAATTTTAACCTCCCACTATAGCAGAAAGGGTCTTTCTAGTAGTTGCACATCAAATCTAAGCTGTCTGAAGTGTTTTTCAAAAGTTATCAACACTTTTATGTTTGGCGTTCCGAAACCCACCTTATCTCAGGCTGAAAAGCGTTTTTGTGCATTGTGCCATAACTTTTCAGGAAAGCTTCAGAACATGAAATTTTAACCTCCCACTATAGCAGAAAGGGTCTTTCTAGTAGTTGCACATCAAATCTAAACTGTCTGAAGTGTCTTTCCAAAGTTATCAACACTTTTATGTTTGGCGTTCCGAAACCCACCTTATCTCAGGCTGAAAAGCGTTTTTGTGCATTGTGCCATAACTTTTCAGGAAAGCTTCAGAACATGAAATTTTAACCTCCCACTATAGCAGAAAGGGTCTTTCTAGTAGGTGCACATCAAATCTAAGCTCTCTGAAGTGTTTTTCGAAAGTTATCAACACTTTTATGTTTGGCGTTCCGAAACCCACCTTATCTCAGGCTGAAAAGCGTTTTTGTGCATTGTGCCATAACTTTTCAGGGAAGCTTCAGAACATGAAATTTTAACCTCCCACTATAGCAGAAAGGGTCTTTCTAGTAGTTGCACATCAAATCTAAACTGTCTGAAGTGTTTTTCCAAAGTTATTAACACTTTTATGTTTGGCGTTCCGAAACCCACCTTATCTCAGGCTGAAAAGCGTTTTTGTGCATTGTGCCATAACTTTTCAGGGAAGCTTCAGAACATGAAATTTTAACCTCCCACTATAGCAGAAAGGGTCTTTCTAGTAGTTGCACATCAAATCTAAACTGTCTGAAGTGTTTTTCCAAAGTTATCAACACTTTTATGTTTGGCGTTCCGAAACCCACCTTATCTCAGGCTGAAAAGCGTTTTTGTGCATTGTGCCATAACTTTTCAGGGAAGCTTCAGAACATGAAATTTTAAGCTCCCACTATAGCAGAAAGGGTCTTTCTAGTAGGTGCACATCAAATCTAAGCTCTCTGAAGTGTTTTTCGAAAGTTATCAACACTTTTATGTTTGGCGTTCCGAAACCCACCTTATCTCAGGCTGAAAAGCGTTTTTGTGCATTGTGCCATAACTTTTCAGGGAAGCTTCAGAACATGAAATTTTAACCTCCCACTATAGCAGAAAGGGTCTTTCTAGTAGTTGCACATCAAATCTAAACTGTCTGAAGTGTTTTTCCAAAGTTATCAACACTTTTATGTTTGGCGTTCCGAAACCCACCTTATCTCAGGCTGAAAAGCGTTTTTACGCATTGTGCCATAACTTTTCAGGGAAGCTTCAGAACATGAAATTTTAACCTCCCACTATAGCAGAAAGGGTCTTTCTAGTAGGTGCACATCAAATCTAAGCTCTCTGAAGTGTTTTTCGAAAGTTATCAACACTTTTATGTTTGGCGTTCCGAAAACCACCTAATCTCAGGCTGAAAAGCGTTTTTGTGCATTGTGCCATAACTTTTCAGGGAAGCTTCAGAACATGAAATTTTAACCTCCCACTATAGCAGAAAGGGTCTTTCTAGTAGTTGCACATCAAATCTAAACTGTCTGAAGTGTTTTTTCAAAGTTATCAACACTTTTATGTTTGGCGTTCCGAAACCCACCTTATCTCAGGCTGAAAAGCGTTTTTGTGCATTGTGCCATAACTTTTCAGGGAAGCTTCAGAACATGAAATTTTAACCTCCCACTATAGCAGAAAGGGTCTTTCTAGTAGTTGCACATCAAATCTAAACTGTCTGAAGTGTTTTTCCAAAGTTATCAACACTTTTATGTTTGGCGTTCCGAAACCCACCTTATCTCAGGCTGAAAAGCGTTTTTGTGCATTGTGCCATAACTTTTCAGGGAAGCTTCAGAACATGAAATTTTAACCTCCCACTATAGCAGAAAGGGTCTTTCTAGTAGTTGCACGTCAAATCTAAGCTGTCTGAAGTGTTTTTCAAAAGTTATCAACACTTTTATGTTTGGCGTTCCGAAACCCACCTTATCTCAGGCTGAAAAGCGTTTTTGTGCATTGTGCCATAACTTTTCAGGAAAGCTTCAGAACATGAAATTTTAACCTCCCACTATAGCAGAAAGGGTCTTTCTAGTAGTTGCACATCAAATCTAAACTGTCTGAAGTGTTTTTCCAAAGTTATCAACACTTTTATGTTTGGCGTTCCGAAACCCACCTTATCTCAGGCTGAAAAGCGTTTTTACGCATTGTGCCATAACTTTTCAGGGAAGCTTCAGAACATGAAATTTTAACCTCCCACTATAGCAGAAAGGGTCTTTCTAGTAGGTGCACATCAAATCTAAGCTCTCTGAAGTGTTTTTCGAAAGTTATCAACACTTTTATGTTTGGCGTTCCGAAACCCACCTTATCTCAGGCTGAAAAGCGTTTTTGTGCATTGTGCCATAACTTTTCAGGGAAGCTTCAGAACATGAAATTTTAACCTCCCACTATAGCAGAAAGGGTCTTTCTAGTAGTTGCACATCAAATCTAAACTGTTTGAAGTGTTTTTCCAAAGTTATTAACACTTTTATGTTTGGCGTTCCGAAACCCACCTTATCTCAGGCTGAAAAGCGTTTTTGTGCATTGTGCCATAACTTTTCAGGGAAGCTTCAGAACATGAAATTTTAACCTCCCACTATAGCAGAAAGGGTCTTTCTAGTAGTTGCACATCAAATCTAAGCTGTCTGAAGTGTTTTTCAAAAGTTATCAACACTTTTATGTTTGGCGTTCCGAAACCCACCTTATCTCAGGCTGAAAAGCGTTTTTGTTCATTGTGCCATAACTTTTCAGGAAAGCTTCAGAACATGAAATTTTAACCTCCCACTATAGCAGAAAGGGTCTTTCTAGTAGTTGCACATCAAATCTAAACTGTCTGAAGTGTTTTTCCAAAGTTATCAACACTTTTATGTTTGGCGTTCCGAAACCCACCTTATCTCAGGCTGAAAAGCGTTTTTGTGCATTGTGCCATAACTTTTCAGGAAAGCTTCAGAACATGAAATTTTAACCTCCCACTATATCAGAAAGGGTCTTTCTAGTAGTTGCACATCAAATCTAAACTGTCTGAAGAGTTTTTCCAAAGTTATCAACACTTTTATGTTTGGCGTTCCGAAACCCACCTTATCTCAGGCTGAAAAGCGTTTTTGTGCATTGTGCCATAACTTTTCAGGGAAGCTTCAGAACATGAAATTTTAACCTCCCACTATAGCAGAAAGGGTCTTTCTAGTAGTTGCACATCAAATCTAAACTGTCTGAAGTGTTTTTCCAAAGTTATCAACACTTTTATGTTTGGCGTTCCGAAACCCACCTTATCGCAGGCTGAAAAGCGTTTTTGTGCATTGTGCCATAACTTTTCAGGAAAGCTTCAGAACATGAAATTTTAACCTCCCACTATAGCAGAAAGGGTCTTTCTAGTAGTTGCACATCAAATCTAAACTGTCTGAAGAGTTTTTCCAAAGTTATCAACACTTTTATGTTTGGCGTTCCGAAACCCACCTTATCTCAGGCTGAAAAGCGTTTTTACGCATTGTGCCATAACTTTTCAGGGAAGCTTCAGAACATGAAATTTTAACCTCCCACTATAGCAGAAAGGGTCTTTCTAGTAGGTGCACATCAAATCTAAGCTCTCTGAAGTGTTTTTCGAAAGTTATCAACACTTTTATGTTTGGCGTTCCGAAACCCACCTTATCTCAGGCTGAAAAGCGTTTTTGTGCATTGTGCCATAACTTTTCAGGGAAGCTTCAGAACATGAAATTTTAACCTCCCACTATAGCAGAAAGGGTCTTTCTAGTAGTTGCACATCAAATCTAAACTGTTTGAAGTGTTTTTCCAAAGTTATTAACACTTTTATGTTTGGCGTTCCGAAACCCACCTTATCTCAGGCTGAAAAGCGTTTTTGTGCATTGTGCCATAACTTTTCAGGGAAGCTTCAGAACATGAAATTTTAACCTCCCACTATAGCAGAAAGGGTCTTTCTAGTAGTTGCACATCAAATCTAAGCTGTCTGAAGTGTTTTTCAAAAGTTATCAACACTTTTATGTTTGGCGTTCCGAAACCCACCTTATCTCAGGCTGAAAAGCGTTTTTGTTCATTGTGCCATAACTTTTCAGGAAAGCTTCAGAACATGAAATTTTAACCTCCCACTATAGCAGAAAGGGTCTTTCTAGTAGTTGCACATCAAATCTAAACTGTCTGAAGTGTTTTTCCAAAGTTATCAACACTTTTATGTTTGGCGTTCCGAAACCCACCTTATCTCAGGCTGAAAAGCGTTTTTGTGCATTGTGCCATAACTTTTCAGGGAAGCTTCAGAACATGAAATTTTAACCTCCCACTATAGCAGAAAGGGTCTTTCTAGTAGTTGCACATCAAATCTAAGCTGTCTGAAGTGTTTTTCAAAAGTTATCAACACTTTTATGTTTGGCGTTCCGAAACCCACCTTATCTCAGGCTGAAAAGCGTTTTTGTGTATTGTGCCATAACTTTTCAGGAAAGCTTCAGAACATGAAATTTTAACCTCCCACTACAGCAGAAAGGGTCTTTCTAGTAGTTGCACATCAAATCTAAACTGTCTGAAGTGTTTTTCCAAAGTTATCAACACTTTTATGTTTGGCGTTCCGAAACCCACCTTATCTCAGGCTGAAAAGCGTTTTTGTGTATTGTGCCATAACTTTTCAGGAAAGCTTCAGAACATGAAATTTTAACCTCCCACTACAGCAGAAAGGGTCTTTCTAGTAGTTGCACATCAAATCTAAACTGTCTGAAGTGTTTTTCCAAAGTTATCAACACTTTTATGTTTGGCGTTCCGAAACCCACCTTATCTCAGGCTGAAAAGCGTTTTTACGCATTGTGCCATAACTTTTCAGGGAAGCTTCAGAACATGAAATTTTAACCTCCCACTATAGCAGAAAGGGTCTTTCTAGTAGTTGCACATCAAATCTAAACTGTCTGAAGTGTTTTTCCAAAGTTATCAACACTTTTATGTTTGGCGTTCCGAAACCCACCTTATCTCAGGCTGAAAAGCGTTTTTGTGCATTGTGCCATAACTTTTCAGGGAAGCTTCAGAACATGAAATTTTAACCTCCCACTATAGCAGAAAGGGTCTTTCTAGTAGGTGCACATCAAATCTAAGCTCTCTGAATTGTTTTTCGAAAGTTATCAACACTTTTATGTTTGGCGTTCCGAAACCCACCTTATCTCAGGCTGAAAAGCGTTTTTGTGCATTGTGCCATAACTTTTCAGGAAAGCTTCAGAACATGAAATTTTAACCTCCCACTATAGCAGAAAGTGTCTTTCTAGTAGTTGCACATCAAATCTAAACTGTCTGAAGTGTTTTTCCAAAGTTATCAACACTTTTATGTTTGGCGTTCCGAAACCCACCTTATCTCAGGCTGAAAAGCGTTTTTACGCATTGTGCCATAACTTTTCAGGGAAGCTTCAGAACATGAAATTTTAACCTCCCACTATAGCAGAAAGGGTCTTTCTAGTAGGTGCACATCAAATCTAAGCTCTCTGAAGTGTTTTTCCAAAGTTATCAACACTTTTATGTTTGGCGTTCCGAAACCCACCTTATCTCAGGCTGAAAAGCGTTTTTGTGCATTGTGCCATAACTTTTCAGGGAAGCTTCAGAACATGAAATTTTAACCTCCCACTATAGCAGAAAGGGTCTTTCTAGTAGTTGCACATCAAATCTAAACTGTTTGAAGTGTTTTTCCAAAGTTATTAACACTTTTATGTTTGGCGTTCCGAAACCCACCTTATCTCAGGCTGAAAAGCGTTTTTGTGCATTGTGCCATAACTTTTCAGGGAAGCTTCAGAACATGAAATTTTAACCTCCCACTATAGCAGAAAGGGTCTTTCTAGTAGTTGCACATCAAATCTAAGCTGTCTGAAGTGTTTTTCAAAAGTTATCAACACTTTTATGTTTGGCGTTCCGAAACCCACCTTATCTCAGGCTGAAAAGCGTTTTTGTTCATTGTGCCATAACTTTTCAGGAAAGCTTCAGAACATGAAATTTTAACCTCCCACTATAGCAGAAAGGGTCTTTCTAGTAGTTGCACATCAAATCTAAACTGTCTGAAGTGTTTTTCCAAAGTTATCAACACTTTTATGTTTGGCGTTCCGAAACCCACCTTATCTCAGGCTGAAAAGCGTTTTTGTGCATTGTGCCATAACTTTTCAGGGAAGCTTCAGAACATGAAATTTTAACCTCCCACTATAGCAGAAAGGGTCTTTCTAGTAGTTGCACATCAAATCTAAGCTGTCTGAAGTGTTTTTCAAAAGTTATCAACACTTTTATGTTTGGCGTTCCGAAACCCACCTTATCTCAGGCTGAAAAGCGTTTTTGTGTATTGTGCCATAACTTTTCAGGAAAGCTTCAGAACATCAAATTTTAACCTCCCACTATAGCAGAAAGGGTCTTTCTAGTAGTTGCACATCAAATCTAAACTGTCTGAAGTGTTTTTCCAAAGTTATCAACACTTTTATGTTTGGCGTTCCGAAACCCACCTTATCTCAGGCTGAAAAGCGTTTTTACGCATTGTGCCATAACTTTTCAGGGAAGCTTCAGAACATGAAATTTTAACCTCCCACTATAGCAGAAAGGGTCTTTCTAGTAGTTGCACATCAAATCTAAACTGTCTGAAGTGTTTTTCCAAAGTTATCAACACTTTTATGTTTGGCGTTCCGAAACCCACCTTATCTCAGGCTGAAAAGCGTTTTTGTGCATTGTGCCATAACTTTTCAGGGAAGCTTCAGAACATGAAATTTTAACCTCCCACTATAGCAGAAAGGGTCTTTCTAGTAGGTGCACATCAAATCTAAGCTCTCTGAATTGTTTTTCGAAAGTTATCAACACTTTTATGTTTGGCGTTCCGAAACCCACCTTATCTCAGGCTGAAAAGCGTTTTTACGCATTGTGCCATAACTTTTCAGGGAAGCTTCAGAACATGAAATTTTAACCTCCCACTATAGCAGAAAGGGTCTTTCTAGTAGGTGCACATCAAATCTAAGCTCTCTGAAGTTTTTTTCCAAAGTTATCAACACTTTTATGTTTGGCGTTCCGAAACCCACCTTATCTCAGGCTGAAAAGCGTTTTTGTGCATTGTGCCATAACTTTTCAGGAAAGCTTCAGAACATGAAATTTTAACCTCCCACTATAGCAGAAAGTGTCTTTCTAGTAGTTGCACATCAAATCTAAACTGTCTGAAGAGTTTTTCCAAAGTTATTAACACTTTTATCTTTGGCGTTCCGAAACCCACCTTATCTCAGGCTGAAAAGCGTTTTTGTGCATTGTGCCATAACTTTTCAGGGAAGCTTCAGAACATGAAATTTTAACCTCCCACTATAGCAGAAAGGGTCTTTCTAGTAGTTGCACATCAAATCTAAACTGCCTGAAGTGTTTTTCCAAAGTTATCAACACTTTTATGTTTGGCGTTCCGAAACCCACCTTATCTCAGGCTGAAAAGCGTTTTTGTGCATTGTGCCATAACTTTTCAGGGAAGCTTCAGAACATGAAATTCTAACCTCCCACTATAGCAGAAAGGGTCTTTCTAGTAGTTGCACATCAAATCTAAACTGTCTGAAGTGTTTTTCCAAAGTTATCAACACTTTTATGTTTGGCGTTCCGAAACCCACCTTATCTCAGGCTGAAAAGCGTTTTTGTGCATTGTGCCATAACTTTTCAGGGAAGTTTCAGAACATGAAATTTTAACCTCCCACTATAGCAGAAAGGGTCTTTCTAGTAGTTGCACATCAAATCTAAACTGTCTGAAGTGTTTTTCCAAAGTTATTAACACTTTTATGTTTGGCGTTCCGAAACCCACCTTATCTCAGGCTGAAAAGCGTTTTTGTGCATTGTGCCATAACTTTTCAGGGAAGCTTCAGAACATGAAATTTTAACCTCCCACTATAGCAGAAAGGGTCTTTCTAGTAGTTGCACATCAAATCTAAACTGTCTGAAGTGTTTTTCCAAAGTTATCAACACTTTTATGTTTGGCGTTCCGAAACCCACCTTATCTCAGGCTGAAAAGCGTTTTTACGCATTGTGCCATAACTTTTCAGGAAAGCTTCAGAACATGAAATTTTAACCTCCCACTATAGCAGAAAGGGTCTTTCTAGTAGTTGCACATCAAATCTAAGCTGTCTGAAGTGTTTTTCAAAAGTTATCAACACTTTTATGTTTGGCGTTCCGAAACCCACCTTATCTCAGGCTGAAAAGCGTTTTTGTGTATTGTGCCATAACTTTTCAGGAAAGCTTCAGAACATGAAATTTTAACCTCCCACTATAGCAGAAAGGGTCTTTCTAGTAGTTGCACATCAAATCTAAACTGTCTGAAGTGTTTTTCCAAAGTTATCAACACTTTTATGTTTGGCGTTCCGAAACCCACCTTATCTCAGGCTGAAAAGCGTTTTTACGCATTGTGCCATAACTTTTCAGGGAAGCTTCAGAACATGAAATTTTAACCTCCCACTATAGCAGAAAGGGTCTTTCTAGTAGTTGCACATCAAATCTAAACTGTCTGAAGTGTTTTTCCAAAGTTATCAACACTTTTATGTTTGGCGTTCCGAAACCCACCTTATCTCAGGCTGAAAAGCGTTTTTGTGCATTGTGCCATAACTTTTCAGGGAAGCTTCAGAACATGAAATTTTAACCTCCCACTATAGCAGAAAGGGTCTTTCTAGTAGGTGCACATCAAATCTAAGCTCTCTGAATTGTTTTTCGAAAGTTATCAACACTTTTATGTTTGGCGTTCCGAAACCCACCTTATCTCAGGCTGAAAAGCGTTTTTGTGCATTGTGCCATAACTTTTCAGGAAAGCTTCAGAACATGAAATTTTAACCTCCCACTATAGCAGAAAGTGTCTTTCTAGTAGTTGCACATCAAATCTAAACTGTCTGAAGTGTTTTTCCAAAGTTATCAACACTTTTATGTTTGGCGTTCCGAAACCCACCTTATCTCAGGCTGAAAAGCGTTTTTACGCATTGTGCCATAACTTTTCAGGGAAGCTTCAGAACATGAAATTTTAACCTCCCACTATAGCAGAAAGGGTCTTTCTAGTAGGTGCACATCAAATCTAAGCTCTCTGAAGTGTTTTTCCAAAGTTATCAACACTTTTATGTTTGGCGTTCCGAAACCCACCTTATCTCAGGCTGAAAAGCGTTTTTGTGCATTGTGCCATAACTTTTCAGGGAAGCTTCAGAACATGAAATTTTAACCTCCCACTATAGCAGAAAGGGTCTTTCTAGTAGTTGCACATCAAATCTAAACTGTTTGAAGTGTTTTTCCAAAGTTATTAACACTTTTATGTTTGGCGTTCCGAAACCCACCTTATCTCAGGCTGAAAAGCGTTTTTGTGCATTGTGCCATAACTTTTCAGGGAAGCTTCAGAACATGAAATTTTAACCTCCCACTATAGCAGAAAGGGTCTTTCTAGTAGTTGCACATCAAATCTAAGCTGTCTGAAGTGTTTTTCAAAAGTTATCAACACTTTTATGTTTGGCGTTCCGAAACCCACCTTATCTCAGGCTGAAAAGCGTTTTTGTTCATTGTGCCATAACTTTTCAGGAAAGCTTCAGAACATGAAATTTTAACCTCCCACTATAGCAGAAAGGGTCTTTCTAGTAGTTGCACATCAAATCTAAACTGTCTGAAGTGTTTTTCCAAAGTTATCAACACTTTTATGTTTGGCGTTCCGAAACCCACCTTATCTCAGGCTGAAAAGCGTTTTTGTGCATTGTGCCATAACTTTTCAGGGAAGCTTCAGAACATGAAATTTTAACCTCCCACTATAGCAGAAAGGGTCTTTCTAGTAGTTGCACATCAAATCTAAGCTGTCTGAAGTGTTTTTCAAAAGTTATCAACACTTTTATGTTTGGCGTTCCGAAACCCACCTTATCTCAGGCTGAAAAGCGTTTTTGTGTATTGTGCCATAACTTTTCAGGAAAGCTTCAGAACATGAAATTTTAAGCTCCCACTATAGCAGAAAGGGTCTTTCTAGTAGTTGCACATCAAATCTAAACTGTCTGAAGTGTTTTTCCAAAGTTATCAACACTTTTATGTTTGGCGTTCCGAAACCCACCTTATCTCAGGCTGAAAAGCGTTTTTACGCATTGTGCCATAACTTTTCAGGGAAGCTTCAGAACATGAAATTTTAACCTCCCACTATAGCAGAAAGGGTCTTTCTAGTAGTTGCACATCAAATCTAAACTGTCTGAAGTGTTTTTCCAAAGTTATCAACACTTTTATGTTTGGCGTTCCGAAACCCACCTTATCTCAGGCTGAAAAGCGTTTTTGTGCATTGTGCCATAACTTTTCAGGGAAGCTTCAGAACATGAAATTTTAACCTCCCACTATAGCAGAAAGGGTCTTTCTAGTAGGTGCACATCAAATCTAAGCTCTCTGAATTGTTTTTCGAAAGTTATCAACACTTTTATGTTTGGCGTTCCGAAACCCACCTTATCTCAGGCTGAAAAGCGTTTTTGTGCATTGTGCCATAACTTTTCAGGAAAGCTTCAGAACATGAAATTTTAACCTCCCACTATAGCAGAAAGTGTCTTTCTAGTAGTTGCACATCAAATCTAAACTGTCTGAAGTGTTTTTCCAAAGTTATCAACACTTTTATGTTTGGCGTTCCGAAACCCACCTTATCTCAGGCTGAAAAGCGTTTTTACGCATTGTGCCATAACTTTTCAGGGAAGCTTCAGAACATGAAATTTTAACCTCCCACTATAGCAGAAAGGGTCTTTCTAGTAGGTGCACATCAAATCTAAGCTCTCTGAAGTGTTTTTCCAAAGTTATCAACACTTTTATGTTTGGCGTTCCGAAACCCACCTTATCTCAGGCTGAAAAGCGTTTTTGTGCATTGTGCCATAACTTTTCAGGAAAGCTTCAGAACATGAAATTTTAACCTCCCACTATAGCAGAAAGTGTCTTTCTAGTAGTTGCACATCAAATCTAAACTGTCTGAAGTGTTTTTCCAAAGTTATTAACACTTTTATCTTTGGCGTTCCGAAACCCACCTTATCTCAGGCTGAAAAGCGTTTTTGTGCATTGTGCCATAACTTTTCAGGGAAGCTTCAGAACATGAAATTTTAACCTCCCACTATAGCAGAAAGGGTCTTTCTAGTAGTTGCACATCAAATCTAAACTGCCTGAAGTGTTTTTCCAAAGTTATCAACACTTTTATGTTTGGCGTTCCGAAACCCACCTTATCTCAGGCTGAAAAGCGTTTTTGTGCATTGTGCCATAACTTTTCAGGGAAGCTTCAGAACATGAAATTTTAACCTCCCACTATAGCAGAAAGGGTCTTTCTAGTAGTTGCACATCAAATCTAAACTGTCTGAAGTGTTTTTCCAAAGTTATCAACACTTTTATGTTTGGCGTTCCGAAACCCACCTTATCTCAGGCTGAAAAGCGTTTTTGTGCATTGTGCCATAACTTTTCAGGGAAGTTTCAGAACATGAAATTTTAACCTCCCACTATAGCAGAAAGGGTCTTTCTAGTAGTTGCACATCAAATCTAAACTGTCTGAAGTGTTTTTCCAAAGTTATTAACACTTTTATGTTTGGCGTTCCGAAACCCACCTTATCTCAGGCTGAAAAGCGTTTTTGTGCATTGTGCCATAACTTTTCAGGGAAGCTTCAGAACATGAAATTTTAACCTCCCACTATAGCAGAAAGGGTCTTTCTAGTAGTTGCACATCAAATCTAAACTGTCTGAAGTGTTTTTCCAAAGTTATCAACACTTTTATGTTTGGCGTTCCGAAACCCACCTTATCTCAGGCTGAAAAGCGTTTTTACGCATTGTGCCATAACTTTTCAGGGAAGCTTCAGAACATGAAATTTTAACCTCCCACTATCGCAGAAAGGGTCTTTCTAGTAGGTGCACATCAAATCTAAGCTGTCTGAAGTGTTTTTCCAAAGTTATTAACACTTTTATGTTTGGCGTTCCGAAACCCACCTTATCTCAGGCTGAAAAGCGTTTTTGTGCATTGTGCCATAACTTTTCAGGGAAGCTTCAGAACATGAAATTTTAACCTCCCACTATAGCAGAAAGGGTCTTTCTAGTAGTTGCACATCAAATCTAAGCTGTCTGAAGTGTTTTTCAAAAGTTATCAACACTTTTATGTTTGGCGTTCCGAAACCCACCTTATCTCAGGCTGAAAAGCGTTTTTGTGCATTGTGCCATAACTTTTCAGGAAAGCTTCAGAACATGAAATTTTAACCTCCCACTATAGCAGAAAGGGTCTTTCTAGTAGTTGCACATCAAATCTAAACTGTCTGAAGTGTTTTTCCAAAGTTATCAACACTTTTATGTTTGGCGTTCCGAAACCCACCTTATCTCAGGCTGAAAAGCGTTTTTGTGCATTGTGCCATAACTTTTCAGGGAAGCTTCAGAACATGAAATTTTAACCTCCCACTAAAGCAGAAAGGGTCTTTCTAGTAGTTGCACATCAAATCTAAACTGTCTGAAGTGTTTTTCCAAAGTTATCAACACTTTTATGTTTGGCGTTCCGAAACCCACCTTATCTCAGGCTGAAAAGCGTTTTTACGCATTGTGCCATCACTTTTCAGGGAAGCTTCAGAACATGAAATTTTAACCTCCCACTATAGCAGAAAGGGTCTTTCTAGTAGGTGCACATCAAATCTAAGCTTTCTGAAGTGTTTTTCGAAAGTTACCAACACTTTTATGTTTGGCGTTCCGAAACCCACCTTATCTCAGGCTGAAAAGCGTTTTTGTGCATTGTGCCATAACTTTTCAGGAAAGCTTCAGAACATGAAATTTTAACCTCCCACTATAGCAGAAAGGGTCTTTCTAGTAGTTGCACATCAAATCTAAACTGTCTGAAGTGTTTTTCCAAAGTTATTAACACTTTTATGTTTGGCGTTCCGAAACCCACCTTATCTCAGGCTGAAAAGCGTTTTTGTGCATTGTGCCATAACTTTTCAGGGAAGCTTCAGAACATGAAATTTTAACCTCCCACTATAGCAGAAAGGGTCTTTCTAGTAGTTGCACATCAAATCTAAACTGTCTGAAGTGTTTTTCCAAAGTTATTAACACTTTTATGTTTGGCGTTCCGAAACCCACCTTATCTCAGGCTGAAAAGCGTTTTTGTGCATTGTGCCATAACTTTTCAGGGAAGCTTCAGAACATGAAATTTTAACCTCCCACTATAGCAGAAAGGGTCTTTCTAGTAGTTGCACATCAAATCTAAACTGTCTGAATTGTTTTTCCAAAGTTATCAACACTTTTATGTTTGGCGTTCCGAAACCCACCTTATCTCAGGCTGAAAAGCGTTTTTACGCATTGTGCCATAACTTTTCAGGGAAGCTTCAGAACATGAAATTTTAACCTCCCACTATAGCAGAAAGGGTCTTTCTAGTAGGTGCACATCAAATCTAAGCTGTCTGAAGTGTTTTTCGAAAGTTATCAACACTTTTATGTTTGGCGTTCCGAAACCCACCTTATCTCAGGCTGAAAAGCGTTTTTGTGCATTGTGCCATAACTTTTCAGGGAAGCTTCAGAACATGAAATTTTAACCTCCCACTATAGCAGAAAGGGTCTTTCTAGTAGTTGCACATCAAATCTAAGCTGTCTGAAGTGTTTTTCAAAAGTTATCAACACTTTTATGTTTGGCGTTCCGAAACCCACCTTATCTCAGGCTGAAAAGCGTTTTTGTGCATTGTGCCATAACTTTTCAGGAAAGCTTCAGAACATGAAATTTTAACCTCCCACTATAGCAGAAAGGGTCTTTCTAGTAGTTGCACATCAAATCTAAACTGTCTGAAGTGTTTTTCCAAAGTTATCAACACTTTTATGTTTGGCGTTCCGAAACCCACCTTATCTCAGGCTGAAAAGCGTTTTTACGCATTGTGCCATAACTTTTCAGGGAAGCTTCAGAACATGAAATTTTAACCTCCCACTATAGCAGAAAGGGTCTTTCTAGTAGGTGCACATCAAATCTAAGCTCTCTGAAGTGTTTTTCGAAAGTTATCAACACTTTTATGTTTGGCGTTCCGAAACCCACCTTATCTCAGGCTGAAAAGCGTTTTTGTGCATTGTGCCATAACTTTTCAGGGAAGCTTCAGAACATGAAATTTTAACCTCCCACTAAAGCAGAAAGGGTCTTTCTAGTAGTTGCACATCAAATCTAAACTGTCTGAAGTGTTTTTCCAAAGTTATCAACACTTTTATGTTTGGCGTTCCGAAACCCACCTTATCTCAGGCTGAAAAGCGTTTTTACGCATTGTGCCATAACTTTTCAGGGAAGCTTCAGAACATGAAATTTTAAGCTCCCACTATAGCAGAAAGGGTCTTTCTAGTAGGTGCACATCAAATCTAAGCTCTCTGAAGTGTTTTTCGAAAGTTATCAACACTTTTATGTTTGGCGTTCCGAAACCCACCTTATCTCAGGCTGAAAAGCGTTTTTGTGCATTGTGCCATAACTTTTCAGGAAAGCTTCAGAACATGAAATTTTAACCTCCCACTATAGCAGAAAGGGTCTTTCTAGTAGTTGCACATCAAATCTAAACTGTCTGAAGTGTTTTTCCAAAGTTATCAACACTTTTATGTTTGGCGTTCCGAAACCCACCTTATCTCAGGCTGAAAAGCGTTTTTACGCATTGTGCCATAACTTTTCAGGGAAGCTTCAGAACATGAAATTTTAACCTCCCACTATAGCAGAAAGGGTCTTTCTAGTAGTTGCACATTAAATCTAAACTGTCTGAAGTGTTTTTCCAAAGTTATCAACACTTTTATGTTTGGCGTTCCGAAACCCACCTTATCTCAGGCTGAAAAGCGTTTTTACGCATTGTGCCATAACTTTTCAGGGAAGCTTCAGAACATGAAATTTTAAGCTCCCACTATAGCAGAAAGGGTCTTTCTAGTAGGTGCACATCAAATCTAAGCTCTCTGAAGTGTTTTTCGAAAGTTATCAACACTTTTATGTTTGGCGTTCCGAAACCCACCTTATCTCAGGCTGAAAAGCGTTTTTGTGCATTGTGCCATAACTTTTCAGGGAAGCTTCAGAACATGAAATTTTAACCTCCCACTATAGCAGAAAGGGTCTTTCTAGTAGTTGCACATCAAATCTAAACTGTCTGAAGTGTTTTTCCAAAGTTATCAACACTTTTATGTTTGGCGTTCCGAAACCCACCTTATCTCAGGCTGAAAAGCGTTTTTGTGCATTGTGCCATAACTTTTCAGGGAAGCTTCAGAACAAAAAATTTTAACCTCCCACTATAGCAAAAAGGGTCTTTCTAGTAGTTGCACATCAAATCTAAACTGTCTGAAGTGTTTTTCCAAAGTTATCAACACTTTTATGTTTGGCGTTCCGAAACCCACCTTATCTCAGGCTGAAAAGCGTTTTTGTGCATTGTGCCATAACTTTTCAGGGAAGCTTCAGAACATGAAATTTTAACCTCCCACTATAGCAGAAAGGGTCTTTCTAGTAGTTGCACATCAAATCTAAGCTGTCTGAAGTGTTTTTCAAAAGTTATCAACACTTTTATGTTTGGCGTTCCGAAACCCACCTTATCTCAGGCTGAAAAGCGTTTTTGTGCATTGTGCCATAACTTTTCAGGGAAGCTTCAGAACATGAAATTTTAACCTCCCACTATAGCAGAAAGGGTCTTTCTAGTAGTTGCACATCAAATCTAAGCTGTCTGAGGTGTTTTTCAAAAGTTATCAACACTTTTATGTTTGGCGTTCCGAAACCCACCTTATCTCAGGCTGAAAAGCGTTTTTGTGCATTGTGCCATAACTTTTCAGGAAAGCTTCAGAACATGAAATTTTAACCTCCCACTATAGCAGAAAGGGTCTTTCTAGTAGTTGAACATCAAATCTAAACTGTCTGAAGTGTTTTTCAAAAGTTATCAACACTTTTATGTTTGGCGTTCCGAAACCCACCTTATCTCAGGCTGAAAAGCGTTTTTACGCATTGTGCCATAACTTTTCAGGGAAGCTTCAGAACATGAAATTTTAACCTCCCACTATAGCAGAAAGGGTCTTTCTAGTAGGTGCACATCAAATCTAAGCTCTCTGAAGTGTTTTTCGAAAGTTATCAACACTTTTATGTTTGGCGTTCCGAAACCCACCTTATCTCAGGCTGAAAAGCGTTTTTGTGCATTGTGCCATAACTTTTCAGGGAAGCTTCAGAACATGAAATTTTAACCTCCCACTATAGCAGAAAGGGTCTTTCTAGTAGTTGCACATCAAATCTAAACTGTCTGAAGTGTTTTTCCAAAGTTATCAACACTTTTATGTTTGGCGTTCCGAAACCCACCTTATCTCAGGCTGAAAAGCGTTTTTGTGCATTGTGCCATAACTTTTCAGGGAAGCTTCAGAACATGAAATTTTAACCTCCCACTATAGCAAAAAGGGTCTTTCTAGTAGTTGCACATCAAATCTAAACTGTCTGAAGTGTTTTTCCAAAGTTATCAACACTTTTATGTTTGGCGTTCCGAAACCCACCTTATCTCAGGCTGAAAAGCGTTTTTGTGCATTGTGCCATAACTTTTCAGGGAAGCTTCAGAACATGAAATTTTAACCTCCCACTATAGCAGAAAGGGTCGTTCTAGTAGTTGCACATCAAATCTAAGCTGTCTGAAGTGTTTTTCAAAAGTTATCAACACTTTTATGTTTGTCGTTCCGAAACCCACCTTATCTCAGGCTGAAAAGCGTTTTTACGCATTGTGCCATAACTTTTCAGGAAAGCTTCAGAACATGAAATTTTAACCTCCCACTATAGCAGAAAGGGTCTTTCTAGTAGTTGCACATCAAATCTAAACTGTCTGAAGTGTTTTTCCAAAGTTATCAACACTTTTATGTTTGGCGTTCCGAAACCCACCTTATCTCAGGCTGAAAAGCGTTTTTGTGCATTGTGCCATAACTTGTCAGGGAAGCTTTAGAACATGAAATTTTAACCTCCCACTATAGCAGAAAGGGTCTTTCTAGTAGTTGCACATCAAATCTAAGCTGTCTGAAGTGTTTTTCAAAAGTTATCAACACTTTTATGTTTGGCGTTCCGAAACCCACCTTATCTCAGGCTGAAAAGCGTTTTTGTGCATTGTGCCATAACTTTTCAGGAAAGCTTCAGAACATGAAATTTTAACCTCCCACTATAGCAGAAAGGGTCTTTCTAGTAGTTGCACATCAAATCTAAACTGTCTGAAGTGTTTTTCCAAAGTTATCAACACTTTTATGTTTGGCGTTCCGAAACCCACCTTATCTTAGGCTGAAAAGCGTTTTTACGCATTGTGCCATAACTTTTCAGGGAAGCTTCAGAACATGAAATTTTAACCTCCCACTATAGCAGAAAGGGTCTTTCTAGTAGGTGCACATCAAATCTAAGCTCTCTGAAGTGTTTTTCGAAAGTTATCAACACTTTTATGTTTGGCGTTCCGAAACCCACCTTATCTCAGGCTGAAAAGCGTTTTTGTGCATTGTGCCATAACTTTTCAGGGAAGCTTCAGAACATGAAATTTTAACCTCCCACTATAGCAGAAAGGGTCTTTCTAGTAGTTGCACATCAAATCTAAACTGTCTGAAGTGTTTTTCAAAAGTTATCAACACTTTTATGTTTGGCGTTCCGAAACCCACCTTATCTCAGGCTGAAAAGCGTTTTTGTGCATTGTGCCATAACTTTTCAGGAAAGCTTCAGAACATGAAATTTTAACCTCCCACTATAGCAGAAAGGGTCTTTCTAGTAGTTGCACATCAAATCTAAACTGTCTGAAGTGTTTTTCCAAAGTTATCAACACTTTTATGTTTGGCGTTCCGAAACCCACCTTATCTCAGGCTGAAAAGCGTTTTTACGCATTGTGCCATAACTTTTCAGGGAAGCTTCAGAACATGAAATTTTAACCTCCCACTATAGCAGAAAGGGTCTTTCTAGTAGGTGCACATCAAATCTAAGCTCTCTGAAGTGTTTTTCGAAAGTTATCAACACTTTTATGTTTGGCGTTCCGAAACCCACCTTATCTCAGGCTGAAAAGCGTTTTTGTGCATTGTGCCATAACTTTTCAGGGAAGCTTCAGAACATGAAATTTTAACCTCCCACTATAGCAGAAAGGGTCTTTCTAGTAGTTGCACATCAAATCTAAACTGTCTGAAGTGTTTTTCCAAAGTTATCAACACTTTTATGTTTGGCGATCCGAAACCCACCTTATCTCAGGCTGAAAAGCGTTTTTGTGCATTGTGCCATAACTTTTCAGGGAAGCTTCAGAACATGAAATTTTAACCTCCCACTATAGCAGAAAGGGTCTTTCGAGTAGTTGCACATCAAATCTAAGCTGTCTGAAGTGTTTTTCAAAAGTTATCAACACTTTTATGTTTGGCGTTCCGAAACCCACCTTATCTCTGGCTGAAAAGCGTTTTTGTGCATTGTGCCATAACTTTTCAGGAAAGCTTCAGAACATGAAATTTTAACCTCCCACTATAGCAGAAACGGTCTTTCTAGTAGTTGCACATCAAATCTAAACTGTCTGAAGTGTTTTTCCAAAGTTATCAACACTTTTATGTTTGGCGTTCCGAAACCCACCTTATCTCAGGCTGAAAAGCGTTTTTGTGCATTGTGCCATAACTTTTCAGGGAAGCTTCAGAACATGAAATTTTAACCTCCCACTATAGCAGAAAGGGTCTTTCTAGTAGTTGCACATCAAATCTAAGCTGTCTGAAGTGTTTTTCAAAAGTTATCAACACTTTTATGTTTGGCGTTCCGAAACCCACCTTATCTCAGGCTGAAAAGCGTTTTTGTGCATTGTGCCATAACTTTTCAGGAAAGCTTCAGAACATGAAATTTTAACCTCCCACTATAGCAGAAAGGGTCTTTCTAGTAGTTGCACATCAAATCTAAACTGTCTGAAGTGTTTTTCCAAAGTTATCAACACTTTTATGTTTGGCGTTCCGAAACCCACCTTATCTCAGGCTGAAAAGCGTTTTTGTGCATTGTGCCATAACTTGTCAGGGAAGCTTTAGAACATGAAATTTTAACCTCCCACTATAGCAGAAAGGGTCTTTCTAGTAGTTGCACATCAAATCTAAGCTGTCTGAAGTGTTTTTCAAAAGTTATCAACACTTTTATGTTTGGCGTTCCGAAACCCACCTTATCTCAGGCTGAAAAGCGTTTTTGTGCATTGTGCCATAACTTTTCAGGAAAGCTTCAGAACATGAAATTTTAACCTCCCACTATAGCAGAAAGGGTCTTTCTAGTAGTTGCACATCAAATCTAAACTGTCTGAAGTGTTTTTCCAAAGTTATCAACACTTTTATGTTTGGCGTTCCGAAACCCACCTTATCTTAGGCTGAAAAGCGTTTTTACGCATTGTGCCATAACTTTTCAGGGAAGCTTCAGAACATGAAATTTTAACCTCCCACTATAGCAGAAAGGGTCTTTCTAGTAGGTGCACATCAAATCTAAGCTCTCTGAAGTGTTTTTCGAAAGTTATCAACACTTTTATGTTTGGCGTTCCGAAACCCACCTTATCTCAGGCTGAAAAGCGTTTTTGTGCATTGTGCCATAACTTTTCAGGGAAGCTTCAGAACATGAAATTTTAACCTCCCACTATAGCAGAAAGGGTCTTTCTAGTAGTTGCACATCAAATCTAAACTGTCTGAAGTGTTTTTCAAAAGTTATCAACACTTTTATGTTTGGCGTTCCGAAACCCACCTTATCTCAGGCTGAAAAGCGTTTTTGTGCATTGTGCCATAACTTTTCAGGAAAGCTTCAGAACATGAAATTTTAACCTCCCACTATAGCAGAAAGGGTCTTTCTAGTAGTTGCACATCAAATCTAAGCTCTCTGAAGTGTTTTTCGAAAGTTATCAACACTTTTATGTTTGGCGTTCCGAAACCCACCTTATCTCAGGCTGAAAAGCGTTTTTGTGCATTGTGCCATAACTTTTCAGGGAAGCTTCAGAACATGAAATTTTAACCTCCCACTATAGCAGAAAGGGTCTTTCTAGTAGTTGCACATCAAATCTAAACTGTCTGAAGTGTTTTTCCAAAGTTATCAACACTTTTATGTTTGGCGATCCGAAACCCACCTTATCTCAGGCTGAAAAGCGTTTTTGTGCATTGTGCCATAACTTTTCAGGGAAGCTTCAGAACATGAAATTTTAACCTCCCACTATAGCAGAAAGGGTCTTTCTAGTAGTTGCACATCAAATCTAAGCTGTCTGAAGTGTTTTTCAAAAGTTATCAACACTTTTATGTTTGGCGTTCCGAAACCCACCTTATCTCTGGCTGAAAAGCGTTTTTGTGCATTGTGCCATAACTTTTCAGGAAAGCTTCAGAACATGAAATTTTAACCTCCCACAATAGCAGAAACGGTCTTTCTAGTAGTTGCACATCAAATCTAAACTGTCTGAAGTGTTTTTCCAAAGTTATCAACACTTTTATGTTTGGCGTTCCGAAACCCACCTTATCTCAGGCTGAAAAGCGTTTTTGTGCATTGTGCCATAACTTTTCAGGGAAGCTTCAGAACATGAAATTTTAACCTCCCACTATAGCAGAAAGGGTCTTTCTAGTAGTTGCACATCAAATCTAAGCTGTCTGAAGTGTTTTTCAAAAGTTATCAACACTTTTATGTTTGGCGTTCCGAAACCCACCTTATCTCAGGCTGAAAAGCGTTTTTGTGCATTGTGCCATAACTTTTCAGGAAAGCTTCAGAACATGAAATTTTAACCTCCCACTATAGCAGAAAGGGTCTTTCTAGTAGTTGCACATCAAATCTAAACTGTCTGAAGTGTTTTTCCAAAGTTATCAACACTTTTATGTTTGGCGTTCCGAAACCCACCTTATCTCAGGCTGAAAAGCGTTTTTACGCATTGTGCCATAACTTTTCAGGGAAGCTTCAGAACATGAAATTTTAACCTCCCACTATAGCAGAAAGGGTCTTTCTAGTAGGTGCACATCAAATCTAAGCTCTCTGAAGTGTTTTTCGAAAGTTATCAACACTTTTATGTTTGGCGTTCCGAAACCCACCTTATCTCAGGCTGAAAAGCGTTTTTGTGCATTGTGCCATAACTTTTCAGGGAAGCTTCAGAACATGAAATTTTAACCTCCCACTATAGCAGAAAGGGTCTTTCTAGTAGTTGCACATCAAATCTAAACTGTCTGAAGTGTTTTTCCAAAGTTATTAACACTTTTATATTTGGCGTTCCGAAACCCACCTTATCTCAGGCTGAAAAGCGTTTTTGTGCATTGTGCCATAACTTTTCAGGGAAGCTTCAGAACATGAAATTTTAACCTCCCACTATAGCAGAAAGGGTCTTTCTAGTAGTTGCACATCAAATCTAAACTGTCTGAAGTGTTTTTCGAAAGTTATCAACACTTTTATGTTTGGCGTTCCGAAACCCACCTTATCTCAGGCTGAAAAGCGTTTTTGTGCATTGTGCCATAACTTTTCAGGGAAGCTTCAGAACATGAAATTTTAACCTCCCACTATAGCCGAAAGGGTCTTTCTAGTAGGTGCACATCAAATCTAAGCTCTCTGAAGTGTTTTTCGAAAGTTATCAACACTTTTATGTTTGGCGTTCCGAAACCCACCTTATCTCAGGCTGAAAAGCGTTTTTGTGCATTGTGCCATAACTTTTCAGGAAAGCTTCAGAACATGAAATTTTAACCTCCCACTATAGCAGAAAGGGTCTTTCTAGTAGTTGCACATCAAATCTAAACTGTCTGAAGTGTTTTTCCAAAGTTATCAACACTTTTATGTTTGGCGTTCCGAAACCCACCTTATCTCAGGCTGAAAAGCGTTTTTACGCATTGTGCCATAACTTTTCAGGGAAGCTTCAGAACATGAAATTTTAACCTCCCACTATAGCAGAAAGGGTCTTTCTAGTAGGTGCACATCAAATCTAAGCTCTCTGAAGTGTTTTTCGAAAGTTATCAACACTTTTATGTTTGGCGTTCCGAAACCCACCTTATCTCAGGCTGAAAAGCGTTTTTGTGCATTGTGCCATAACTTTTCAGGGAAGCTTCAGAACATGAAATTTTAACCTCCCACTATAGCAGAAAGGGTCTTTCTAGTAGTTGCACATCAAATCTAAACTGTCTGAAGTGTTTTTCAAAAGTTATCAACACTTTTATGTTTGGCGTTCCGAAACCCACCTTATCTCAGGCTGAAAAGCGTTTTTGTGCATTGTGCCATAACTTTTCAGGAAAGCTTCAGAACATGAAATTTTAACCTCCCACTATAGCAGAAAGGGTCTTTCTAGTAGTTGCACATCAAATCTAAACTGTCTGAAGTGTTTTTCCAAAGTTATCAACACTTTTATGTTTGGCGTTCCGAAACCCACCTTATCTCAGGCTGAAAAGCGTTTTTACGCATTGTGCCATAACTTTTCAGGGAAGCTTCAGAACATGAAATTTTAAGCTCCCACTATAGCAGAAAGGGTCTTTCTAGTAGGTGCACATCAAATCTAAGCTCTCTGAAGTGTTTTTCGAAAGTTATCAACACTTTTATGTTTGGCGTTCCGAAACCCACCTTATCTCAGGCTGAAAAGCGTTTTTGTGCATTGTGCCATAACTTTTCAGGGAAGCTTCAGAACATGAAATTTTAACCTCCCACTATAGCAGAAAGGGTCTTTCTAGTAGTTGCACATCAAATCTAAACTGTCTGAAGTGTTTTTCCAAAGTTATCAACACTTTTATGTTTGGCGTTCCGAAACCCACCTTATCTCAGGCTGAAAAGCGTTTTTGTGCATTGTGCCATAACTTTTCAGGGAAGCTTCAGAACATGAAATTTTAACCTCCCACTATAGCAGAAAGGGTCTTTCTAGTAGTTGCACATCAAATCTAAGCTGTCTGAAGTGTATTTCAAAAGTTATCAACACTTTTATGTTTGGCGTTCCGAAACCCACCTTATCTCAGGCTGAAAAGCGTTTTTGTGCATTGTGCCATAACTTTTCAGGAAAGCTTCAGAACATGAAATTTTAACCTCCCACTATAGCAGAAATGGTCTTTCTAGTAGTTGCACATCAAATCTAAACTGTCTGAAGTGTTTTTCCAAAGTTATCAACACTTTTATGTTTGGCGTTCCGAAACCCACCTTATCTCAGGCTGAAAAGCGTTTTTGTGCATTGTGCCATAACTTTTCAGGAAAGCTTCAGAACATGAAATTTTAACCTCCCACTATAGCAGAAACGGTCTTTCTAGTAGTTGCACATCAAATCTAAACTGTCTGAAGTGTTTTTCCAAAGTTATCAACACTTTTATGTTTGGCGTTCCGAAACCCACCTTATCTCAGGCTGAAAAGCGTTTTTACGCATTGTGCCATAACTTTTCAGGGAAGCTTCAGAACATGAAATTTTAACCTCCCACTATAGCAGAAAGGGTCTTTCTAGTAGTTGCACATCAAATCTAAACTGTCTGAAGTGTTTTTCCAAAGTTATTAACACTTTTATATTTGGCGTTCCGAAACCCACCTTATCTCAGGCTGAAAAGCGTTTTTGTGCATTGTGCCATAACTTTTCAGGGAAGCTTCAGAACATGAAATTTTAACCTCCCACTATAGCAGAAAGGGTCTTTCTAGTAGTTGCACATCAAATCTAAACTGTCTGAAGTGTTTTTCGAAAGTTATCAACACTTTTATGTTTGGCGTTCCGAAACCCACCTTATCTCAGGCTGAAAAGCGTTTTTGTGCATTGTGCCATAACTTTTCAGGGAAGCTTCAGAACATGAAATTTTAACCTCCCACTATAGCAGAAAGGGTCTTTCTAGTAGGTGCACATCAAATCTAAGCTCTCTGAAGTGTTTTTCGAAAGTTATCAACACTTTTATGTTTGGCGTTCCGAAACCCACCTTATCTCAGGCTGAAAAGCGTTTTTGTGCATTGTGCCATAACTTTTCAGGAAAGCTTCAGAACATGAAATTTTAACCTCCCACTATAGCAGAAAGGGTCTTTCTAGTAGTTGCACATCAAATCTAAACTGTCTGAAGTGTTTTTCCAAAGTTATCAACACTTTTATGTTTGGCGTTCCGAAACCCACCTTATCTCAGGCTGAAAAGCGTTTTTACGCATTGTGCCATAACTTTTCAGGGAAGCTTCAGAACATGAAATTTTAACCTCCCACTATAGCAGAAAGGGTCTTTCTAGTAGGTGCACATCAAATCTAAGCTCTCTGAAGTGTTTTTCGAAAGTTATCAACACTTTTATGTTTGGCGTTCCGAAACCCACCTTATCTCAGGCTGAAAAGCGTTTTTGTGCATTGTGCCATAACTTTTCAGGGAAGCTTCAGAACATGAAATTTTAACCTCCCACTATAGCAGAAAGGGTCTTTCTAGTAGTTGCACATCAAATCTAAACTGTCTGAAGTGTTTTTCAAAAGTTATCAACACTTTTATGTTTGGCGTTCCGAAACCCACCTTATCTCAGGCTGAAAAGCGTTTTTGTGCATTGTGCCATAACTTTTCAGGAAAGCTTCAGAACATGAAATTTTAACCTCCCACTATAGCAGAAAGGGTCTTTCTAGTAGTTGCACATCAAATCTAAACTGTCTGAAGTGTTTTTCCAAAGTTATCAACACTTTTATGTTTGGCGTTCCGAAACCCACCTTATCTCAGGCTGAAAAGCGTGTTTACGCATTGTGCCATAACTTTTCAGGGAAGCTTCAGAACATGAAATTTTAACCTCCCACTATAGCAGAAAGGGTCTTTCTAGTAGGTGCACATCAAATCTAAGCTCTCTGAAGTGTTATTCGAAAGTTATCAACACTTTTATGTTTGGCGTTCCGAAACCCACCTTATCTCAGGCTGAAAAGCGTTTTTGTGCATTGTGCCATAACTTTTCAGGGAAGCTTCAGAACATGAAATTTTAACCTCCCACTATAGCAGAAAGGGTCTTTCTAGTAGTTGCACATCAAATCTAAACTGTCTGAAGTGTTTTTCCAAAGTTATCAACACTTTTATGTTTGGCGTTCCGAAACCCACCTTATCTCAGGCTGAAAAGCGTTTTTGTGCATTGTGCCATAACTTTTCAGGGAAGCTTCAGAACATGAAATTTTAACCTCCCACTATAGCAGAAAGGGTCTTTCTAGTAGTTGCACATCAAATCTAAGCTGTCTGAAGTGTATTTCAAAAGTTATCAACACTTTTATGTTTGGCGTTCCGAAACCCACCTTATCTCAGGCTGAAAAGCGTTTTTGTGCATTGTGCCATAACTTTTCAGGAAAGCTTCAGAACATGAAATTTTAACCTCCCACTATAGCAGAAATGGTCTTTCTAGTAGTTGCACATCAAATCTAAACTGTCTGAAGTGTTTTTCCAAAGTTATCAACACTTTTATGTTTGGCGTTCCGAAACCCACCTTATCTCAGGCTGAAAAGCGTTTTTGTGCATTGTGCCATAACTTTTCAGGGAAGCTTCAGAACATGAAATTTTAACCTCCCACTATAGCAGAAAGGGTCTTTCTAGTAGTTGCACATCAAATCTAAGCTGTCTGAAGTGTTTTTCAAAAGTTATCAACACTTTTATGTTTGGCGTTCCGAAACCCACCTTATCTCAGGCTGAAAAGCGTTTTTGTGCATTGTGCCATAACTTTTCAGGAAAGCTTCAGAACATGAAATTTTAACCTCCCACTATAGCAGAAAGGGTCTTTCTAGTAGTTGCACATCAAATCTAAACTGTCTGAAGTGTTTTTCCAAAGTTATCAACACTTTTATGTTTGGCGTTCCGAAACCCACCTTATCTCAGGCTGAAAAGCGTTTTTACGCATTGTGCCATAACTTTTCAGGGAAGCTTCAGAACATGAAATTTTAACCTCCCACTATAGCAGAAAGGGTCTTTCTAGTAGGTGCACATCAAATCTAAGCTCTCTGAAGTGTTTTTCGAAAGTTATCAACACTTTTATGTTTGGCGTTCCGAAACCCACCTTATCTCAGGCTGAAAAGCGTTTTTGTGCATTGTGCCATAACTTTTCAGGGAAGCTTCAGAACATGAAATTTTAACCTCCCACTATAGCAGAAAGGGTCTTTCTAGTAGTTGCACATCAAATCTAAACTGTCTGAAGTGTTTTTCCAAAGTTATTAACACTTTTATATTTGGCGTTCCGAAACCCACCTTATCTCAGGCTGAAAAGCGTTTTTGTGCATTGTGCCATAACTTTTCAGGGAAGCTTCAGAACATGAAATTTTAACCTCCCACTATAGCAGAAAGGGTCTTTCTAGTAGTTGCACATCAAATCTAAACTGTCTGAAGTGTTTTTCCAAAGTTATCAACACTTTTATGTTTGGCGTTCCGAAACCCACCTTATCTCAGGCTGAAATGCGTTTTTGTGCATTGTGCCATAACTTTTCAGGGAAGCTTCAGAACATGAAATTTTAACCTCCCACTATAGCAGAAAGGGTCTTTCTAGTACGTGCACATCAAATCTAAGCTCTCTGAAGTGTTTTTCGAAAGTTATCAACACTTTTATGTTTGGCGTTCCGAAACCCACCTTATCTCAGGCTGAAAAGCGTTTTTGTGCATTGTGCCATAACTTTTCAGGAAAGCTTCAGAACATGAAATTTTAACCTCCCACTATAGCAGAAAGGGTCTTTCTAGTAGTTGCACATCAAATCTAAACTGTCTGAAGTGTTTTTCCAAAGTTATCAACACTTTTATGTTTGGCGTTCCGAAACCCACCTTATCTCAGGCTGAAAAGCGTTTTTACGCATTGTGCCATAACTTTTCAGGGAAGCTTCAGAACATGAAATTTTAACCTCCCACTATAGCAGAAAGGGTCTTTCTAGTAGGTGCACATCAAATCTAAGCTCTCTGAAGTGTTTTTCGAAAGTTATCAACACTTTTATGTTTGGCGTTCCGAAACCCACCTTATCTCAGCCTGAAAAGCGTTTTTGTGCATTGTGCCATAACTTTTCAGGAAAGCTTCAGAACATGAAATTTTAACCTCCCACTATAGCAGAAAGGGTCTTTCTAGTAGGTGCACATCAAATCTAAGCTCTCTGAAGTGTTTTTCGAAAGTTATCAACACTTTTATGTTTGGCGTTCCGAAACCCACCTTATCTCAGGCTGAAAAGCGTTTTTGTGCATTGTGCCATAACTTTTCAGGGAAGCTTCAGAACATGAAATTTTAACCTCCCACTATAGCAGAAAGGGTCTTTCTAGTAGTTGCACATCAAATCTAAACTGTCTGAAGTGTTTTTCAAAAGTTATCAACACTTTTATGTTTGGCGTTCCGAAACCCACCTTATCTCAGGCTGAAAAGCGTTTTTGTGCATTGTGCCATAACTTTTCAGGAAAGCTTCAGAACATGAAATTTTAACCTCCCACTATAGCAGAAAGGGTCTTTCTAGTAGTTGCACATCAAATCTAAACTGTCTGAAGTGTTTTTCCAAAGTTATCAACACTTTTATGTTTGGCGTTCCGAAACCCACCTTATCTCAGGCTGAAAAGCGTTTTTGTGCATTGTGCCATAACTTTTCAGGGAAGCTTCAGAACATGAAATTTTAACCTCCCACTATAGCAGAAAGGGTCTTTCTAGTAGTTGCACATCAAATCTAAACTGTCTGAAGTGTTTTTCCAAAGTTATTAACACTTTTATGTTTGGCGTTCCGAAACCCACCTTATCTCAGGCTGAAAAGCGTTTTTGTGCATTGTGTCATAACTTTTCAGGGAAGCTTCAGAACATGAAATTTTAACCTCCCACTATAGCAGAAAGGGTCTTTCTAGTAGTTGCACATCAAATCTAAACTGTCTGAAGTGTTTTTCCAAAGTTATCAACACTTTTATGTTTGGCGTTCCGAAACCCACCTTATCTCAGGCTGAAAAGCGTGTTTACGCATTGTGCCATAACTTTTCAGGGAAGCTTCAGAACATGAAATTTTAACCTCCCACTATAGCAGAAAGTGTCTTTCTAGTAGTTGCACATCAAATCTAAACTGTCTGAAGTGTTTTTCCAAAGTTATCAACACTTTTATGTTTGGCGTTCCGAAACCCACCTTATCTCAGGCTGAAAAGCGTTTTTACGCATTGTGCCATAACTTTTCAGGGAAGCTTCAGAACATGAAATTTTAACCTCCCACTATAGCAGAAAGGGTCTTTCTAGTAGGTGCACATCAAATCTAAGCTCTCTGAAGTGTTTTTCGAAAGTTATCAACACTTTTATGTTTGGCGTTCCGAAACCCACCTTATCTCAGGCTGAAAAGCGTTTTTGTGCATTGTGCCATAACTTTTCAGGGAAGCTTCAGAACATGAAATTTTAACCTCCCACTATAGCAGAAAGGGTCTTTCTAGTAGTTGCACATCAAATCTAAACTGTCTGAAGTGTTTTTCAAAAGTTATCAACACTTTTATGTTTGGCGTTCCGAAACCCACCTTATCTCAGGCTGAAAAGCGTTTTTGTGCATTGTGCCATAACTTTTCAGGAAAGCTTCAGAACATGAAATTTTAACCTCCCACTATAGCAGAAAGGGTCTTTCTAGTAGTTGCACATCAAATCTAAACTGTCTGAAGTGTTTTTCCAAAGTTATCAACACTTTTATGTTTGGCGTTCCGAAACCCACCTTATCTCAGGCTGAAAAGCGTTTTTACGCATTGTGCCATAACTTTTCAGGGAAGCTTCAGAACATGAAATTTTAAGCTCCCACTATAGCAGAAAGGGTCTTTCTAGTAGGTGCACATCAAATCTAAGCTCTCTGAAGTGTTTTTCGAAAGTTATCAACACTTTTATGTTTGGCGTTCCGAAACCCACCTTATCTCAGGCTGAAAAGCGTTTTTGTGCATTGTGCCATAACTTTTCAGGGAAGCTTCAGAACATGAAATTTTAACCTCCCACTATAGCAGAAAGGGTCTTTCTAGTAGTTGCACATCAAATCTAAACTGTCTGAAGTGTTTTTCCAAAGTTATCAACACTTTTATGTTTGGCGTTCCGAAACCCACCTTATCTCAGGCTGAAAAGCGTTTTTGTGCATTGTGCCATAACTTTTCAGGGAAGCTTCAGAACATGAAATTTTAACCTCCCACTATAGCAGAAAGGGTCTTTCTAGTAGTTGCACATCAAATCTAAGCTGTCTGAAGTGTATTTCAAAAGTTATCAACACTTTTATGTTTGGCGTTCCGAAACCCACCTTATCTCAGGCTGAAAAGCGTTTTTGTGCATTGTGCCATAACTTTTCAGGAAAGGTTCAGAACATGAAATTTTAACCTCCCACTATAGCAGAAATGGTCTTTCTAGTAGTTGCACATCAAATCTAAACTGTCTGAAGTGTTTTTCCAAAGTTATCAACACTTTTATGTTTGGCGTTCCGAAACCCACCTTATCTCAGGCTGAAAAGCGTTTTTGTGCATTGTGCCATAACTTTTCAGGAAAGCTTCAGAACATGAAATTTTAACCTCCCACTATAGCAGAAACGGTCTTTCTAGTAGTTGCACATCAAATCTAAACTGTCTGAAGTGTTTTTCCAAAGTTATCAACACTTTTATGTTTGGCGTTCCGAAACCCACCTTATCTCAGGCTGAAAAGCGTTTTTACGCATTGTGCCATAACTTTTCAGGGAAGCTTCAGAACATGAAATTTTAACCTCCCACTATAGCAGAAAGGGTCTTTCTAGTAGTTGCACATCAAATCTAAACTGTCTGAAGTGTTTTTCCAAAGTTATTAACACTTTTATATTTGGCGTTCCGAAACCCACCTTATCTCAGGCTGAAAAGCGTTTTTGTGCATTGTGCCATAACTTTTCAGGGAAGCTTCAGAACATGAAATTTTAACCTCCCACTATAGCAGAAAGGGTCTTTCTAGTAGTTGCACATCAAATCTAAACTGTCTGAAGTGTTTTTCGAAAGTTATCAACACTTTTATGTTTGGCGTTCCGAAACCCACCTTATCTCAGGCTGAAAAGCGTTTTTGTGCATTGTGCCATAACTTTTCAGGGAAGCTTCAGAACATGAAATTTTAACCTCCCACTATAGCAGAAAGGGTCTTTCTAGTAGGTGCACATCAAATCTAAGCTCTCTGAAGTGTTTTTCGAAAGTTATCAACACTTTTATGTTTGGCGTTCCGAAACCCACCTTATCTCAGGCTGAAAAGCGTTTTTGTGCATTGTGCCATAACTTTTCAGGAAAGCTTCAGAACATGAAATTTTAACCTCCCACTATAGCAGAAAGGGTCTTTCTAGTAGTTGCACATCAAATCTAAACTGTCTGAAGTGTTTTTCCAAAGTTATCAACACTTTTATGTTTGGCGTTCCGAAACCCACCTTATCTCAGGCTGAAAAGCGTTTTTACGCATTGTGCCATAACTTTTCAGGGAAGCTTCAGAACATGAAATTTTAACCTCCCACTATAGCAGAAAGGGTCTTTCTAGTAGGTGCACATCAAATCTAAGCTCTCTGAAGTGTTTTTCGAAAGTTATCAACACTTTTATGTTTGGCGTTCCGAAACCCACCTTATCTCAGGCTGAAAAGCGTTTTTGTGCATTGTGCCATAACTTTTCAGGGAAGCTTCAGAACATGAAATTTTAACCTCCCACTATAGCAGAAAGGGTCTTTCTAGTAGTTGCACATCAAATCTAAACTGTCTGAAGTGTTTTTCAAAAGTTATCAACACTTTTATGTTTGGCGTTCCGAAACCCACCTTATCTCAGGCTGAAAAGCGTTTTTGTGCATTGTGCCATAACTTTTCAGGAAAGCTTCAGAACATGAAATTTTAACCTCCCACTATAGCAGAAAGGGTCTTTCTAGTAGTTGCACATCAAATCTAAACTGTCTGAAGTGTTTTTCCAAAGTTATCAACACTTTTATGTTTGGCGTTCCGAAACCCACCTTATCTCAGGCTGAAAAGCGTGTTTACGCATTGTGCCATAACTTTTCAGGGAAGCTTCAGAACATGAAATTTTAACCTCCCACTATAGCAGAAAGGGTCTTTCTAGTAGGTGCACATCAAATCTAAGCTCTCTGAAGTGTTATTCGAAAGTTATCAACACTTTTATGTTTGGCGTTCCGAAACCCACCTTATCTCAGGCTGAAAAGCGTTTTTGTGCATTGTGCCATAACTTTTCAGGGAAGCTTCAGAACATGAAATTTTAACCTCCCACTATAGCAGAAAGGGTCTTTCTAGTAGTTGCACATCAAATCTAAACTGTCTGAAGTGTTTTTCCAAAGTTATCAACACTTTTATGTTTGGCGTTCCGAAACCCACCTTATCTCAGGCTGAAAAGCGTTTTTGTGCATTGTGCCATAACTTTTCAGGGAAGCTTCAGAACATGAAATTTTAACCTCCCACTATAGCAGAAAGGGTCTTTCTAGTAGTTGCACATCAAATCTAAGCTGTCTGAAGTGTATTTCAAAAGTTATCAACACTTTTATGTTTGGCGTTCCGAAACCCACCTTATCTCAGGCTGAAAAGCGTTTTTGTGCATTGTGCCATAACTTTTCAGGAAAGCTTCAGAACATGAAATTTTAACCTCCCACTATAGCAGAAATGGTCTTTCTAGTAGTTGCACATCAAATCTAAACTGTCTGAAGTGTTTTTCCAAAGTTATCAACACTTTTATGTTTGGCGTTCCGAAACCCACCTTATCTCAGGCTGAAAAGCGTTTTTGTGCATTGTGCCATAACTTTTCAGGAAAGCTTCAGAACATGAAATTTTAACCTCCCACTATAGCAGAAACGGTCTTTCTAGTAGTTGCACATCAAATCTAAACTGTCTGAAGTGTTTTTCCAAAGTTATCAACACTTTTATGTTTGGCGTTCCGAAACCCACCTTATCTCAGGCTGAAAAGCGTTTTTACGCATTGTGCCATAACTTTTCAGGGAAGCTTCAGAACATGAAATTTTAACCTCCCACTATAGCAGAAAGGGTCTTTCTAGTAGTTGCACATCAAATCTAAACTGTCTGAAGTGTTTTTCCAAAGTTATTAACACTTTTATATTTGGCGTTCCGAAACCCACCTTATCTCAGGCTGAAAAGCGTTTTTGTGCATTGTGCCATAACTTTTCAGGGAAGCTTCAGAACATGAAATTTTAACCTCCCACTATAGCAGAAAGGGTCTTTCTAGTAGTTGCACATCAAATCTAAACTGTCTGAAGTGTTTTTCGAAAGTTATCAACACTTTTATGTTTGGCGTTCCGAAACCCACCTTATCTCAGGCTGAAAAGCGTTTTTGTGCATTGTGCCATAACTTTTCAGGGAAGCTTCAGAACATGAAATTTTAACCTCCCACTATAGCAGAAAGGGTCTTTCTAGTAGGTGCACATCAAATCTAAGCTCTCTGAAGTGTTTTTCGAAAGTTATCAACACTTTTATGTTTGGCGTTCCGAAACCCACCTTATCTCAGGCTGAAAAGCGTTTTTGTGCATTGTGCCATAACTTTTCAGGAAAGCTTCAGAACATGAAATTTTAACCTCCCACTATAGCAGAAAGGGTCTTTCTAGTAGTTGCACATCAAATCTAAACTGTCTGAAGTGTTTTTCCAAAGTTATCAACACTTTTATGTTTGGCGTTCCGAAACCCACCTTATCTCAGGCTGAAAAGCGTTTTTACGCATTGTGCCATAACTTTTCAGGGAAGCTTCAGAACATGAAATTTTAACCTCCCACTATAGCAGAAAGGGTCTTTCTAGTAGGTGCACATCAAATCTAAGCTCTCTGAAGTGTTTTTCGAAAGTTATCAACACTTTTATGTTTGGCGTTCCGAAACCCACCTTATCTCAGGCTGAAAAGCGTTTTTGTGCATTGTGCCATAACTTTTCAGGGAAGCTTCAGAACATGAAATTTTAACCTCCCACTATAGCAGAAAGGGTCTTTCTAGTAGTTGCACATCAAATCTAAACTGTCTGAAGTGTTTTTCAAAAGTTATCAACACTTTTATGTTTGGCGTTCCGAAACCCACCTTATCTCAGGCTGAAAAGCGTTTTTGTGCATTGTGCCATAACTTTTCAGGAAAGCTTCAGAACATGAAATTTTAACCTCCCACTATAGCAGAAAGGGTCTTTCTAGTAGTTGCACATCAAATCTAAACTGTCTGAAGTGTTTTTCCAAAGTTATCAACACTTTTATGTTTGGCGTTCCGAAACCCACCTTATCTCAGGCTGAAAAGCGTGTTTACGCATTGTGCCATAACTTTTCAGGGAAGCTTCAGAACATGAAATTTTAACCTCCCACTATAGCAGAAAGGGTCTTTCTAGTAGGTGCACATCAAATCTAAGCTCTCTGAAGTGTTATTCGAAAGTTATCAACACTTTTATGTTTGGCGTTCCGAAACCCACCTTATCTCAGGCTGAAAAGCGTTTTTGTGCATTGTGCCATAACTTTTCAGGGAAGCTTCAGAACATGAAATTTTAACCTCCCACTATAGCAGAAAGGGTCTTTCTAGTAGTTGCACATCAAATCTAAACTGTCTGAAGTGTTTTTCCAAAGTTATCAACACTTTTATGTTTGGCGTTCCGAAACCCACCTTATCTCAGGCTGAAAAGCGTTTTTGTGCATTGTGCCATAACTTTTCAGGGAAGCTTCAGAACATGAAATTTTAACCTCCCACTATAGCAGAAAGGGTCTTTCTAGTAGTTGCACATCAAATCTAAGCTGTCTGAAGTGTATTTCAAAAGTTATCAACACTTTTATGTTTGGCGTTCCGAAACCCACCTTATCTCAGGCTGAAAAGCGTTTTTGTGCATTGTGCCATAACTTTTCAGGAAAGCTTCAGAACATGAAATTTTAACCTCCCACTATAGCAGAAATGGTCTTTCTAGTAGTTGCACATCAAATCTAAACTGTCTGAAGTGTTTTTCCAAAGTTATCAACACTTTTATGTTTGGCGTTCCGAAACCCACCTTATCTCAGGCTGAAAAGCGTTTTTGTGCATTGTGCCATAACTTTTCAGGGAAGCTTCAGAACATGAAATTTTAACCTCCCACTATAGCAGAAAGGGTCTTTCTAGTAGTTGCACATCAAATCTAAGCTGTCTGAAGTGTTTTTCAAAAGTTATCAACACTTTTATGTTTGGCGTTCCGAAACCCACCTTATCTCAGGCTGAAAAGCGTTTTTGTGCATTGTGCCATAACTTTTCAGGAAAGCTTCAGAACATGAAATTTTAACCTCCCACTATAGCAGAAAGGGTCTTTCTAGTAGTTGCACATCAAATCTAAACTGTCTGAAGTGTTTTTCCAAAGTTATCAACACTTTTATGTTTGGCGTTCCGAAACCCACCTTATCTCAGGCTGAAAAGCGTTTTTACGCATTGTGCCATAACTTTTCAGGGAAGCTTCAGAACATGAAATTTTAACCTCCCACTATAGCAGAAAGGGTCTTTCTAGTAGGTGCACATCAAATCTAAGCTCTCTGAAGTGTTTTTCGAAAGTTATCAACACTTTTATGTTTGGCGTTCCGAAACCCACCTTATCTCAGGCTGAAAAGCGTTTTTGTGCATTGTGCCATAACTTTTCAGGGAAGCTTCAGAACATGAAATTTTAACCTCCCACTATAGCAGAAAGGGTCTTTCTAGTAGTTGCACATCAAATCTAAACTGTCTGAAGTGTTTTTCCAAAGTTATTAACACTTTTATATTTGGCGTTCCGAAACCCACCTTATCTCAGGCTGAAAAGCGTTTTTGTGCATTGTGCCATAACTTTTCAGGGAAGCTTCAGAACATGAAATTTTAACCTCCCACTATAGCAGAAAGGGTCTTTCTAGTAGTTGCACATCAAATCTAAACTGTCTGAAGTGTTTTTCCAAAGTTATCAACACTTTTATGTTTGGCGTTCCGAAACCCACCTTATCTCAGGCTGAAATGCGTTTTTGTGCATTGTGCCATAACTTTTCAGGGAAGCTTCAGAACATGAAATTTTAACCTCCCACTATAGCAGAAAGGGTCTTTCTAGTACGTGCACATCAAATCTAAGCTCTCTGAAGTGTTTTTCGAAAGTTATCAACACTTTTATGTTTGGCGTTCCGAAACCCACCTTATCTCAGGCTGAAAAGCGTTTTTGTGCATTGTGCCATAACTTTTCAGGAAAGCTTCAGAACATGAAATTTTAACCTCCCACTATAGCAGAAAGGGTCTTTCTAGTAGTTGCACATCAAATCTAAACTGTCTGAAGTGTTTTTCCAAAGTTATCAACACTTTTATGTTTGGCGTTCCGAAACCCACCTTATCTCAGGCTGAAAAGCGTTTTTACGCATTGTGCCATAACTTTTCAGGGAAGCTTCAGAACATGAAATTTTAACCTCCCACTATAGCAGAAAGGGTCTTTCTAGTAGGTGCACATCAAATCTAAGCTCTCTGAAGTGTTTTTCGAAAGTTATCAACACTTTTATGTTTGGCGTTCCGAAACCCACCTTATCTCAGGCTGAAAAGCGTTTTTGTGCATTGTGCCATAACTTTTCAGGAAAGCTTCAGAACATGAAATTTTAACCTCCCACTATAGCAGAAAGGGTCTTTCTAGTAGGTGCACATCAAATCTAAGCTCTCTGAAGTGTTTTTCGAAAGTTATCAACACTTTTATGTTTGGCGTTCCGAAACCCACCTTATCTCAGGCTGAAAAGCGTTTTTGTGCATTGTGCCATAACTTTTCAGGGAAGCTTCAGAACATGAAATTTTAACCTCCCACTATAGCAGAAAGGGTCTTTCTAGTAGTTGCACATCAAATCTAAACTGTCTGAAGTGTTTTTCAAAAGTTATCAACACTTTTATGTTTGGCGTTCCGAAACCCACCTTATCTCAGGCTGAAAAGCGTTTTTGTGCATTGTGCCATAACTTTTCAGGAAAGCTTCAGAACATGAAATTTTAACCTCCCACTATAGCAGAAAGGGTCTTTCTAGTAGTTGCACATCAAATCTAAACTGTCTGAAGTGTTTTTCCAAAGTTATCAACACTTTTATGTTTGGCGTTCCGAAACCCACCTTATCTCAGGCTGAAAAGCGTTTTTGTGCATTGTGCCATAACTTTTCAGGGAAGCTTCAGAACATGAAATTTTAACCTCCCACTATAGCAGAAAGGGTCTTTCTAGTAGTTGCACATCAAATCTAAACTGTCTGAAGTGTTTTTCCAAAGTTATTAACACTTTTATGTTTGGCGTTCCGAAACCCACCTTATCTCAGGCTGAAAAGCGTTTTTGTGCATTGTGTCATAACTTTTCAGGGAAGCTTCAGAACATGAAATTTTAACCTCCCACTATAGCAGAAAGGGTCTTTCTAGTAGTTGCACATCAAATCTAAACTGTCTGAAGTGTTTTTCCAAAGTTATCAACACTTTTATGTTTGGCGTTCCGAAACCCACCTTATCTCAGGCTGAAAAGCGTGTTTACGCATTGTGCCATAACTTTTCAGGGAAGCTTCAGAACATGAAATTTTAACCTCCCACTATAGCAGAAAGTGTCTTTCTAGTAGTTGCACATCAAATCTAAACTGTCTGAAGTGTTTTTCCAAAGTTATTAACACTTTTATGTTTGGCGTTCCGAAACCCACCTTATCTCAGGCTGAAAAGCGTTTTTGTGCATTGTGCCATAACTTTTCAGGGAAGCTTCAGAACATGAAATTTTAACCTCCCACTATAGCAGAAAGGGTCTTTCTAGTAGTTGCACATCAAATCTAAGCTGTCTGAAGTGTTTTTCAAAAGTTATCAACACTTTTATGTTTGGCGTTCCGAAACCCACCTTATCTCAGGCTGAAAAGCGTTTTTGTGCATTGTGCCATAACTTTTCAGGAAAGCTTCAGAACATGAAATTTTAACCTCCCACTATAGCAGAAAGGGTCTTTCTAGTAGTTGCACATCAAATCTAAACTGTCTGAAGTGTTTTTCCAAAGTTATCAACACTTTTATGTTTGGCGTTCCGAAACCCACCTTATCTCAGGCTGAAAAGCGTTTTTACGCATTGTGCCATAACTTTTCAGGGAAGCTTCAGAACATGAAATTTTAACCTCCCACTATAGCAGAAAGGGTCTTTCTAGTAGGTGCACATCAAATCTAAGCTCTCTGAAGTTTTTTTCGAAAGTTATCGACACTTTTATGTTTAGCGTTCCGAAACCCACCTTATCTCAGGCTGAAAAGCGTTTTTACGCATTGTGCCATAACTTTTCAGGGAAGCTTCAGAACATGAAATTTTAACCTCCCACTATAGCAGAAAGGGTCTTTCTAGTAGTTGCACATCAAATCTAAACTGTCTGAAGTGTTTTTCCAAAGTTATTAACACTTTTATGTTTGGCGTTCCGAAACCCACCTTATCTCAGGCTGAAAAGCGTTTTTGTGCATTGTGCCATAACTTTTCAGGGAAGCTTCAGAACATGAAATTTTAACCTCCCACTATAGCAGAAAGGGTCTTTCTAGTAGTTGCACATCAAATCTAAACTGTCTGAAGTGTTTTTCCAAAGTTATCAACACTTTTATGTTTGGCGTTCCGAAACCCACCTTATCTCAGGCTGAAAAGCGTTTTTGTGCATTGTGCCATAACTTTTCAGGAAAGCTTCAGAACATGAAATTTTAACCTCCCACTATAGCAGAAAGGGTCTTTCTAGTAGTTGCACATCAAATCTAAACTGTCTGAAGTGTTTTTCCAAAGTTATCAACACTTTTATGTTTGGCGTTCCGAAACCCACCTTATCTCAGGCTGAAAAGCGTTTTTGTGCATTGTGCCATAACTTTTCAGGGAAGCTTCAGAACATGAAATTTTAACCTCCCACTATAGCAGAAAGGGTCTTTCTAGTAGTTGCACATCAAATCTAAGCTGTCTGAAGTGTTTTTCAAAAGTTATCAACACTTTTATGTTTGGCGTTCCGAAACCCACCTTATCTCAGGCTGAAAAGCGTTTTTGTGCATTGTGCCATAACTTTTCAGGAAAGCTTCAGAACATGAAATTTTAACCTCCCACTATAGCAGAAAGGGTCTTTCTAGTAGTTGCACATCAAATCTAAGCTCTCTGAAGTGTTTTTCGAAAGTTATCAACACTTTTATGTTTGGCGTTCCGAAACCCACCTTATCTCAGGCTGAAAAGCGTTTTTGTGCATTGTGCCATAACTTTTCAGGAAAGCTTCAGAACATGAAATTTTAACCTCCCACTATAGCAGAAAGTGTCTTTCTAGTAGTTGCACATCAAATCTAAACTGTCTGAAGTGTTTTTCCAAAGTTATTAACACTTTTATGTTTGGCGTTCCGAAACCCACCTTATCTCAGGCTGAAAAGCGTTTTTGTGCATTGTGCCATAACTTTTCAGGGAAGCTTCAGAACATGAAATTTTAACCTCCCACTATAGCAGAAAGGGTCTTTCTAGTAGTTGCATATCAAATCTAAACTGCCTGAAGTGTTTTTCCAAAGTTATCAACACTTTTATGTTTGGCGTTCCGAAACCCACCTTATCTCAGGCTGAAAAGCGTTTTTGTGCATTGTGCCATAACTTTTCAGGGAAGCTTCAGAACATGAAATTTTAACCTCCCACTATAGCAGAAAGGGTCTTTCTAGTAGTTGCACATCAAATCTAAGCTGTCTGAAGTGTTTTTCAAAAGTTATCAACACTTTTATGTTTGGCGTTCCGAAACCCACCTTATCTCAGGCTGAAAAGCGTTTTTGTGCATTGTGCCATAACTTTTCAGGAAAGCTTCAGAACATGAAATTTTAACCTCCCACTATAGCAGAAAGGGTCTTTCTAGTAGTTGCACATCAAATCTAAACTGTCTGAAGTGTTTTTCCAAAGTTATCAACACTTTTATGTTTGGCGTTCCGAAACCCACCTTATCTCAGGCTGAAAAGCGTTTTTACGCATTGTGCCATAACTTTTCAGGGAAGCTTCAGAACATGAAATTTTAACCTCCCACTATAGCAGAAAGGGTCTTTCTAGTAGGTGCACATCAAATCTAAGCTCTCTGAAGTTTTTTTCGAAAGTTATCGACACTTTTATGTTTAGCGTTCCGAAACCCACCTTATCTCAGGCTGAAAAGCGTTTTTACGCATTGTGCCATAACTTTTCAGGGAAGCTTCAGAACATGAAATTTTAACCTCCCACTATAGCAGAAAGGGTCTTTCTAGTAGTTGCACATCAAATCTAAACTGTCTGAAGTGTTTTTCCAAAGTTATTAACACTTTTATGTTTGGCGTTCCGAAACCCACCTTATCTCAGGCTGAAAAGCGTTTTTGTGCATTGTGCCATAACTTTTCAGGGAAGCTTCAGAACATGAAATTTTAACCTCCCACTATAGCAGAAAGGGTCTTTCTAGTAGTTGCACATCAAATCTAAACTGTCTGAAGTGTTTTTCCAAAGTTATCAACACTTTTATGTTTGGCGTTCCGAAACCCACCTTATCTCAGGCTGAAAAGCGTTTTTGTGCATTGTGCCATAACTTTTCAGGAAAGCTTCAGAACATGAAATTTTAACCTCCCACTATAGCAGAAAGGGTCTTTCTAGTAGTTGCACATCAAATCTAAACTGTCTGAAGTGTTTTTCCAAAGTTATCAACACTTTTATGTTTGGCGTTCCGAAACCCACCTTATCTCAGGCTGAAAAGCGTTTTTGTGCATTGTGCCATAACTTTTCAGGGAAGCTTCAGAACATGAAATTTTAACCTCCCACTATAGCAGAAAGGGTCTTTCTAGTAGTTGCACATCAAATCTAAGCTGTCTGAAGTGTTTTTCAAAAGTTATCAACACTTTTATGTTTGGCGTTCCGAAACCCACCTTATCTCAGGCTGAAAAGCGTTTTTGTGCATTGTGCCATAACTTTTCAGGAAAGCTTCAGAACATGAAATTTTAACCTCCCACTATAGCAGAAAGGGTCTTTCTAGTAGTTGCACATCAAATCTAAGCTCTCTGAAGTGTTTTTCGAAAGTTATCAACACTTTTATGTTTGGCGTTCCGAAACCCACCTTATCTCAGGCTGAAAAGCGTTTTTGTGCATTGTGCCATAACTTTTCAGGAAAGCTTCAGAACATGAAATTTTAACCTCCCACTATAGCAGAAAGTGTCTTTCTAGTAGTTGCACATCAAATCTAAACTGTCTGAAGTGTTTTTCCAAAGTTATTAACACTTTTATGTTTGGCGTTCCGAAACCCACCTTATCTCAGGCTGAAAAGCGTTTTTGTGCATTGTGCCATAACTTTTCAGGGAAGCTTCAGAACATGAAATTTTAACCTCCCACTATAGCAGAAAGGGTCTTTCTAGTAGTTGCATATCAAATCTAAACTGCCTGAAGTGTTTTTCCAAAGTTATCAACACTTTTATGTTTGGCGTTCCGAAACCCACCTTATCTCAGGCTGAAAAGCGTTTTTGTGCATTGTGCCATAACTTTTCAGGGAAGCTTCAGAACATGAAATTTTAACCTCCCACTATAGCAGAAAGGGTCTTTCTAGTAGTTGCACATCAAATCTAAGCTGTCTGAAGTGTTTTTCAAAAGTTATCAACACTTTTATGTTTGGCGTTCCGAAACCCACCTTATCTCAGGCTGAAAAGCGTTTTTGTGCATTGTGCCATAACTTTTCAGGAAAGCTTCAGAACATGAAATTTTAACCTCCCACTATAGCAGAAAGGGTCTTTCTAGTAGTTGCACATCAAATCTAAACTGTCTGAAGTGTTTTTCCAAAGTTATCAACACTTTTATGTTTGGCGTTCCGAAACCCACCTTATCTCAGGCTGAAAAGCGTTTTTACGCATTGTGCCATAACTTTTCAGGGAAGCTTCAGAACATGAAATTTTAACCTCCCACTATAGCAGAAAGGGTCTTTCTAGTAGGTGCACATCAAATCTAAGCTCTCTGAAGTTTTTTTCGAAAGTTATCGACACTTTTATGTTTAGCGTTCCGAAACCCACCTTATCTCAGGCTGAAAAGCGTTTTTACGCATTGTGCCATAACTTTTCAGGGAAGCTTCAGAACATGAAATTTTAACCTCCCACTATAGCAGAAAGGGTCTTTCTAGTAGTTGCACATCAAATCTAAACTGTCTGAAGTGTTTTTCCAAAGTTATTAACACTTTTATGTTTGGCGTTCCGAAACCCACCTTATCTCAGGCTGAAAAGCGTTTTTGTGCATTGTGCCATAACTTTTCAGGGAAGCTTCAGAACATGAAATTTTAACCTCCCACTATAGCAGAAAGGGTCTTTCTAGTAGTTGCACATCAAATCTAAACTGTCTGAAGTGTTTTTCCAAAGTTATCAACACTTTTATGTTTGGCGTTCCGAAACCCACCTTATCTCAGGCTGAAAAGCGTTTTTGTGCATTGTGCCATAACTTTTCAGGAAAGCTTCAGAACATGAAATTTTAACCTCCCACTATAGCAGAAAGGGTCTTTCTAGTAGTTGCACATCAAATCTAAACTGTCTGAAGTGTTTTTCCAAAGTTATCAACACTTTTATGTTTGGCGTTCCGAAACCCACCTTATCTCAGGCTGAAAAGCGTTTTTGTGCATTGTGCCATAACTTTTCAGGGAAGCTTCAGAACATGAAATTTTAACCTCCCACTATAGCAGAAAGGGTCTTTCTAGTAGTTGCACATCAAATCTAAGCTGTCTGAAGTGTTTTTCAAAAGTTATCAACACTTTTATGTTTGGCGTTCCGAAACCCACCTTATCTCAGGCTGAAAAGCGTTTTTGTGCATTGTGCCATAACTTTTCAGGAAAGCTTCAGAACATGAAATTTTAACCTCCCACTATAGCAGAAAGGGTCTTTCTAGTAGTTGCACATCAAATCTAAACTGTCTGAAGTGTTTTTCCAAAGTTATCAACACTTTTATGTTTGGCGTTCCGAAACCCACCTTATCTCAGGCTGAAAAGCGTTTTTACGCATTGTGCCATAACTTTTCAGGGAAGCTTCAGAACATGAAATTTTAACCTCCCACTATAGCAGAAAGGGTCTTTCTAGTAGGTGCACATCAAATCTAAGCTCTCTGAAGTGTTTTTCGAAAGTTATCAACACTTTTATGTTTGGCGTTCCGAAACCCACCTTATCTCAGGCTGAAAAGCGTTTTTGTGCATTGTGCCATAACTTTTCAGGGAAGCTTCAGAACATGAAATTTTAACCTCCCACTATAGCAGAAAGGGTCTTTCTAGTAGTTGCACATCAAATCTAAACTGTCTGAAGTGTTTTTCCAAAGTTATCAACACTTTTATGTTTGGCGTTCCGAAACCCACCTTATCTCAGGCTGAAAAGCGTTTTTGTGCATTGTGCCATAACTTTTCAGGGAAGCTTCAGAACATGAAATTTTAACCTCCCACTATAGCAGAAAGGGTCTTTCTAGTAGGTGCACATCAAATCTAAGCTCTCTGAAGTGTTTTTCGAAAGTTATCAACACTTTTATGTTTGGCGTTCCGAAACCCACCTTATCTCAGGCTGAAAAGCGTTTTTGTGCATTGTGCCATAACTTTTCAGGAAAGCTTCAGAACATGAAATTTTAACCTCCCACTATAGCAGAAAGGGTCTTTCTCGTAGTTGCACATCAAATCTAAACTGTCTGAAGTGTTTTTCCAAAGTTATCAACACTTTTATGTTTGGCGTTCCGAAACCCACCTTATCTCAGGCTGAAAAGCGTTTTTACGCATTGTGCCATAACTTTTCAGGGAAGCTTCAGAACATGAAATTTTAACCTCCAACTATAGCAGAAAGGGTCTTTCTAGTAGGTGCACATCAAATCTAAGCTCTCTGAAGTGTTTTTCGAAAGTTATCAACACTTTTATGTTTGGCGTTCCGAAACCCACCTTATCTCAGGCTGAAAAGCGTTTTTGTGCATTGTGCCATAACTTTTCAGGGAAGCTTCAGAACATGAAATTTTAACCTCCCACTATAGCAGAAAGGGTCTTTCTAGTAGTTGCACATCAAATCTAAACTGTCTGAAGTGTTTTTCCAAAGTTATTAACACTTTTATGTTTGGCGTTCCGAAACCCACCTTATCTCAGGCTGAAAAGCGTTTTTGTGCATTGTGCCATAACTTTTCAGGGAAGCTTCAGAACATGAAATTTTAACCTCCCACTATAGCAGAAAGGGTCTTTCTAGTAGGTGCACATCAAATCTAAACTGTCTGAAGTGTTTTTCCAAAGTTATCAACACTTTTATGTTTGGCGTTCCGAAACCCACCTTATCTCAGGCTGAAAAGCGTTTTTGTGCATTGTGCCATAACTTTTCAGGGAAGCTTCAGAACATGAAATTTTAACCTCCCACTATAGCAGAAAGGGTCTTTCTAGTAGTTGCACATCAAATCTAAACTGTCTGAAGTGTTTTTCCAAAGTTATCAACACTTTTATGTTTGGCGTTCCGAAACCCACCTTATCTCAGGCTGAAAAGCGTTTTTACGCATTGTGCCATAACTTTTCAGGGAAGCTTCAGAACATGAAATTTTAACCTCCCACTATAGCAGAAAGGGTCTTTCTAGTAGTTGCACATCAAATCTAAACTGTCTGAAGTGTTTTTCCAAAGTTATCAACACTTTTATGTTTGGCGTTCCGAAACCCACCTTATCTCAGGCTGAAAAGCGTTTTTACGCATTGTGCCATAACTTTTCAGGGAAGCTTCAGAACATGAAATTTTTACCTCCCACTATAGCAGAAAGGGTCTTTCTAGTAGGTGCACATCAAATCTAAGCTCTCTGAAGTGTTTTTCGAAAGTTATCGACACTTTTATGTTTGGCGTTCCGAAACCCACCTTATCTCAGGCTGAAAAGCGTTTTTGTGCATTGTGCCATAACTTTTCAGGGAAGCTTCAGAACATGAAATTTTAACCTCCCACTATAGCAGAAAGGGTCTTTCTAGTAGTTGCACATCAAATCTAAACTGTCTGAAGTGTTTTTCCAAAGTTATTAACACTTTTATGTTTGGCGTTCCGAAACCCACCTTATCTCAGGCTGAAAAGCGTTTTTGTGCATTGTGCCATAACTTTTCAGGGAAGCTTCAGAACATGAAATTTTAACCTCCCACTATAGCAGAAAGGGTCTTTCTAGTAGTTGCACATCAAATCTAAACTGTCTGAAGTGTTTTTCCAAAGTTATCAACACTTTTATGTTTGGCGTTCCGAAACCCACCTTATCTCAGGCTGAAAAGCGTTTTTACGCATTGTGCCATAACTTTTCAGGGAAGCTTCAGAACATGAAATTTTAACCTCCCACTATAGCAGAAAGGGTCTTTCTAGTAGGTGCACATCAAATCTAAGCTCTCTGAAGTGTTTTTCGAAAGTTATCAACACTTTTATGTTTGGCGTTCCGAAACCCACCTTATCTCAGGCTGAAAAGCGTTTTTGTGCATTGTGCCATAACTTTTCAGGGAAGCTTCAGAACATGAAATTTTAACCTCCCACTATAGCAGAAAGGGTCTTTCTAGTAGTTGCACATCAAATCTAAACTGTCTGAAGTGTTTTTCCAAAGTTATCAACACTTTTATGTTTGGCGTTCCGAAACCCACCTTATCTCAGGCTGAAACGCGTTTTTGTGCATTGTGCCATAACTTTTCAGGGAAGCTTCAGAACATGAAATTTTAACCTCCCACTATAGCAGAAAGGGTCTTTCTAGTAGTTGCACATCAAATCTAAACTGTCTGAAGTGTTTTTCCAAAGTTATCAACACTTTTATGTTTGGCGTTCCGAAACCCACCTTATCTCAGGCTGAAAAGCGTTTTTACGCATTGTGCCATAACTTTTCAGGGAAGCTTCAGAACATGAAATTTTAACCTCCAACTATAGCAGAAAGGGTCTTTCTAGTAGGTGCACATCAAATCTAAGCTCTCTGAAGTGTTTTTCGAAAGTTATCAACACTTTTATGTTTGGCGTTCCGAAACCCACCTTATCTCAGGCTGAAAAGCGTTTTTGTGCATTGTGCCATAACTTTTCAGGGAAGCTTCAGAACATGAAATTTTAACCTCCCACTATAGCAGAAAGGGTCTTTCTAGTAGTTGCACATCAAATCTAAACTGTCTGAAGTGTTTTTCCAAAGTTATTAACACTTTTATGTTTGGCGTTCCGAAACCCACCTTATCTCAGGCTGAAAAGCGTTTTTGTGCATTGTGCCATAACTTTTCAGGGAAGCTTCAGAACATGAAATTTTAACCTCCCACTATAGCAGAAAGGGTCTTTCTAGTAGTTGCACATCAAATCTAAACTGTCTGAAGTGTTTTTCCAAAGTTATCAACACTTTTATGTTTGGCGTTCCGAAACCCACCTTATCTCAGGCTGAAAAGCGTTTTTGTGCATTGTGCCATAACTTTTCAGGGAAGTTCAGAACATGAAATTTTAACCTCCCACTATAGCAGAAAGGGTCTTTCTAGTAGGTGCACATCAAATCTAAGCTCTCTGAAGTGTTTTTTGAAAGTTATCAACACTTTTATGTTTGCCGTTCCGAAACCCACCTTATCTCAGGCTGAAAAGCGTTTTTGTGCATTGTGCCATAACTTTTCAGGAAAGCTTCAGAACATGAAATTTTAACCTCCCACTATAGCAGAAAGGGTCTTTCTAGTAGTTGCACATCAAATCTAAACTGTCTGAAGTGTTTTTCCAAAGTTATCAACACTTTTATGTTTGGCGTTCCGAAACCCACCTTATCTCAGGCTGAAAAGCGTTTTTGTGCATTGTGCCATAACTTTTCAGGGAAGCTTCAGAACATGAAATTTTAACCTCCCACTATAGCAGAAAGGGTCTTTCTAGTAGTTGCACATCAAATCTAAACTGTCTGAAGTGTTTTTCCAAAGTTATCAACACTTTTATGTTTGGCGTTCCGAAACCCACCTTATCTCAGGCTGAAAAGCGTTTTTACGCATTGTGCCATAACTTTTCAGGGAAGCTTCAGAACATGAAATTTTAACCTCCCACTATAGCAGAAAGGGTCTTTCTAGTAGGTGCACATCAAATCTAAGCTCTCTGAAGTGTTTTTCGAAAGTTATCAACACTTTTATGTTTGGCGTTCCGAAACCCACCTTATCTCAGGCTGAAAAGCGTTTTTGTGCATTGTGCCATAACTTTTCAGGAAAGCTTCAGAACATGAAATTTTAACCTCCCACTATAGCAGAAAGTGTCTTTCTAGTAGTTGCACATCAAATCTAAACTGTCTGAAGTGTTTTTCCAAAGTTATTAACAGTTTTATGTTTGGCGTTCCGAAACCCACCTTATCTCAGGCTGAAAAGCGTTTTTGTGCATTGTGCCATAACTTTTCAGGGAAGCTTCAGAACATGAAATTTTAACCTCCCACTATAGCAGAAAGGGTCTTTCTAGTAGTTGCACATCAAATCTAAACTGCCTGAAGTGTTTTTCCAAAGTTATCAACACTTTTATGTTTGGCGTTCCGAAACCCACCTTATCTCAGGCTGAAAAGCGTTTTTACGCATTGTGCCATAACTTTTCAGGGAAGCTTCAGAACATGAAATTTTAACCTCCCACTATAGCAGAAAGGGTCTTTCTAGTAGTTGCACATCAAATCTAAACTGTCTGAAGTGTTTTTCCAAAGTTATCAACACTTTTATGTTTGGCGTTCCGAAACCCACCTTATCTCAGGCTGAAAAGCGTTTTTACGCATTGTGCCATAACTTTTCAGGGAAGCTTCAGAACATGAAATTTTAACCTCCCACTATAGCAGAAAGGGTCTTTCTAGTAGTTGCACATCAAATCTAAACTGTCTGAAGTGTTTTTCCAAAGTTATCAACACTTTTATGTTTGGCGTTCCGAAACCCACCTTATCTCAGGCTGAAAAGCGTTTTTACGCATTGTGCCATAACTTTTCAGGGAAGCTTCAGAACATGAAATTTTAAGCTCCCACTATAGCAGAAAGGGTCTTTCTAGTAGGTGCACATCAAATCTAAGCTCTCTGAAGTGTTTTTCGAAAGTTATCAACACTTTTATGTTTGGCGTTCCGAAACCCACCTTATCTCAGGCTGAAAAGCGTTTTTGTGCATTGTGCCATAACTTTTCAGGGAAGCTTCAGAACATGAAATTTTAACCTCCCACTATAGCAGAAAGGGTCTTTCTAGTAGTTGCACATCAAATCTAAACTATCTGAAGTGTTTTTCCAAAGTTATCAACACTTTTATGTTTGGCGTTCCGAAACCCACCTTATCTCAGGCTGAAAAGCGTTTTTGTGCATTGTGCCATAACTTTTCAGGGAAGCTTCAGAACATAAAATTTTAACCTCCCACTATAGCAAAAAGGGTCTTTCTAGTAGTTGCACATCAAATCTAAACTGTCTGAAGTGTTTTTCCAAAGTTATCAACACTTTTATGTTTGGCGTTCCGAAACCCACCTTATCTCAGGCTGAAAAGCGTTTTTGTGCATTGTGCCATAACTTTTCAGGGAAGCTTCAGAACATGAAATTTTAACCTCCCACTATAGCAGAAAGGGTCTTTCTAGTAGTTGCACATCAAATCTAAGCTGTCTGAAGTGTTTTTCAAAAGTTATCAACACTTTTATGTTTGGCGTTCCGAAACCCACCTTATCTCAGGCTGAAAAGCGTTTTTGTGCATTGTGCCATAACTTTTCAGGGAAGCTTCAGAACATGAAATTTTAACCTCCCACTATAGCAGAAAGGGTCTTTCTAGTAGTTGCACATCAAATCTAAGCTGTCTGAAGTGTTTTTCAAAAGTTATCAACACTTTTATGTTTGGCGTTACGAAACCCACCTTATCTCAGGCTGAAAAGCGTTTTTGTGCATTGTGCCATAACTTTTCAGGAAAGCTTCAGAACATTAAATTTTAACGTCCCACTATAGCAGAAAGGGTCTTTCTAGTAGTTGAACATCAAATCTAAACTGTCTGAAGTGTTTTTCAAAAGTTATCAACACTTTTATGTTTGGCGTTCCGAAACCCACCTTATCTCAGGCTGAAAAGCGTTTTTACGCATTGTGCCATAACTTTTCAGGGAAGCTTCAGAACATGAAATTTTAAGCTCCCACTATAGCAGAAAGGGTCTTTCTAGTAGGTGCACATCAAATCTAAGCTCTCTGAAGTGTTTTTCGAAAGTTATCAACACTTTTATGTTTGGCGTTCCGAAACCCACCTTATCTCAGGCTGAAAAGCGTTTTTGTGCATTGTGCCATAACTTTTCAGGGAAGCTTCAGAACATGAAATTTTAACCTCCCACTATAGCAGAAAGGGTCTTTCTAGTAGTTGCACATCAAATCTAAACTGTCTGAAGTGTTTTTCCAAAGTTATCAACACTTTTATGTTTGGCGTTCCGAAACCCACCTTATCTCAGGCTGAAAAGCGTTTTTGTGCATTGTGCCATAACTTTTCAGGGAAGCTTCAGAACATGAAATTTTAACCTCCCACTATAGCAAAAAGGGTCTTTCTAGTAGTTGCACATCAAATCTAAACTGTCTGAAGTGTTTTTCCAAAGTTATCAACACTTTTATGTTTGGCGTTCCGAAACCCAGCTTATCTCAGGCTGAAAAGCGTTTTTGTGCATTGTGCCATAACTTTTCAGGGAAGCTTCAGAACATGAAATTTTAACCTCCCACTATAGCAGAAAGGGTCTTTCTAGTAGTTGCACATCAAATCTAAGCTGTCTGAAGTGTTTTTCAAAAGTTATCAACACTTTTATGTTTGGCGTTCCGAAACCCACCTTATCTCAGGCTGAAAAGCGTTTTTGTGCATTGTGCCATAACTTTTCAGGAAAGCTTCAGAACATGAAATTTTAACCTCCCACTATAGCAGAAAGGGTCTTTCTAGTAGTTGCACATCAAATCTAAACTGTCTGAAGAGTTTTTCCAAAGTTATCAACACTTTTATGTTTGGCGTTCCGAAACCCACCTTATCTCAGGCTGAAAAGCGTTTTTACGCATTGTGCCATAACTTTTCAGGGAAGCTTCAGAACATGAAATTTTAACCTCCCACTATAGCAGAAAGGGTCTTTCTAGTAGGTGCACATCAAATCTAAGCTCTCTGAAGTGTTTTTCGAAAGTTATCAACACTTTTATGTTTGGCGTTCCGAAACCCACCTTATCTCAGGCTGAAAAGCGTTTTTGTGCATTGTGCCATAACTTTTCAGGGAAGCTTCAGAACATGAAATTTTAACCTCCCACTATAGCAGAAAGGGTCTTTCTAGTAGTTGCACATCAAATCTAAACTGTCTGAAGTGTTTTTCCAAAGTTATCAACACTTTTATGTTTGGCGTTCCGAAACCCACCTTATCTCAGGCTGAAAAGCGTTTTTGTGCATTGTGCCATAACTTTTCAGGGAAGCTTCAGAACATGAAATTTTAACCTCCCACTATAGCAGAAAGGGTCTTTCTAGTAGTTGCACATCAAATCTAAGCTGTCTGAAGTGTTTTTCAAAAGTTATCAACACTTTTATGTTTGGCGTTCCGAAACCCACCTTATCTCAGGCTGAAAAGCGTTTTTGTTCATTGTGCCATAACTTTTCAGGAAAGGTTCAGAACATGAAATTTTAACCTCCCACTATAGCAGAAAGGGTCTTTCTAGTAGTTGCACATCACATCTAAACTGTCTGAAGTGTTTTTCCAAAGTTATCAACACTTTTATGTTTGGCGTTCCGAAACCCACCTTATCTCAGGCTGAAAAGCGTTTTTGTGCATTGTGCCATAACTTTTCAGGGAAGCTTCAGAACATGAAATTTTAACCTCCCACTATAGCAGAAAGGGTCTTTCTAGTAGTTGCACATCAAATCTAAGCTGTCTGAAGTGTTTTTCAAAAGTTATCAACACTTTTATGTTTGGCGTTCCGAAACCCACCTTATCTCAGGCTGAAAAGCGTTTTTGTGCATTGTGCCATAACTTTTCAGGAAAGCTTCAGAACATGAAATTTTAACCTCCCACTATAGCAGAAAGGGTCTTTCTAGTAGTTGCACATCAAATCTAAACTGTCTGAAGTGTTTTTCCAAAGTTATCAACACTTTTATGTTTGGCGTTCCGAAACCCACCTTATCTCAGGCTGAAAAGCGTTTTTACGCATTGTGCCATAACTTTTCAGGGAAGCTTCAGAACATGAAATTTTAACCTCCCACTATAGCAGAAAGTGTCTTTCTAGTAGTTGCACATCAAATCTAAACTGTCTGAAGTGTTTTTCCAAAGTTATCAACACTTTTATGTTTGGCGTTCCGAAACCCACCTTATCTCAGGCTGAAAAGCGTTTTTACGCATTGTGCCATAACTTTTCAGGGAAGCTTCAGAACATGAAATTTTAACCTCCCACTATAGCAGAAAGGGTCTTTCTAGTAGGTGCACATCAAATCTAAGCTCTCTGAAGTGTTTTTCGAAAGTTATCAACACTTTTATGTTTGGCGTTCCGAAACCCACCTTATCTCAGGCTGAAAAGCGTTTTTGTGCATTGTGCCATAACTTTTCAGGAAAGCTTCAGAACATGAAATTTTAACCTCCCACTATAGCAGAAAGTGTCTTTCTAGTAGTTGCACATCAAATCTAAACTGTCTGAAGTGTTTTTCCAAAGTTATTAACACTTTTATGTTTGGCGTTCCGAAACCCACCTTATCTCAGGCTGAAAAGCGTTTTTGTGCATTGTGCCATAACTTTTCAGGGAAGCTTCAGAACATGAAATTTTAACCTCCCACTATAGCAGAAAGGGTCCTTCTAGTAGTTGCACATCAAATCTAAACTGCCTGAAGTGTTTTTCCAAAGTTATCAACACTTTTATGTTTGGCGTTCCGAAACCCACCTTATCTCAGGCAGAAAAGCGTTTTTGTGCATTGTGCCATAACTTTTCAGGGAAGCTTCAGAACATGAAATTTTAACCTCCCACTATAGCAGAAAGGGTCTTTCTAGTAGTTGCACATCAAATCTAAACTGTCTGAAGTGTTTTTCCAAAGTTATCAACACTTTTATGTTTGGCGTTCCGAAACCCACCTTAACTCAGGCTGAAAAGCGTTTTTGTGCATTGTGCCATAACTTTTCAGGGAAGTTTCAGAACATGAAATTTTAACCTCCCACTATAGCAGAAAGGGTCTTTCTAGTAGTTGCACATCAAATCTAAACTGTCTGAAGTGTTTTTCCAAAGTTATTAACACTTTTATGTTTGGCGTTCCGAAACCCACCTTATCTCAGGCTGAAAAGCGTTTTTGTGCATTGTGCCATAACTTTTCAGGGAAGCTTCAGAACATGAAATTTTAACCTCCCACTATAGCAGAAAGGGTCTTTCTAGTAGTTGCACATCAAATCTAAACTGTCTGAAGTGTTTTTCCAAAGTTATCAACACTTTTATGTTTGGCGTTCCGAAACCCACCTTATCTCAGGCTGAAAAGCGTTTTTACGCATTGTGCCATAACTTTTCAGGGAAGCTTCAGAACATGAAATTTTAACCTCCCACTATAGCAGAAAGGGTCTTTCTAGTAGGTGCACATCAAATCTAAGCTGTCTGAAGTGTTTTTCCAAAGTTATTAACACTTTTATGTTTGGCGTTCCGAAACCCACCTTATCTCAGGCTGAAAAGCGTTTTTGTGCATTGTGCCATAACTTTTCAGGGAAGCTTCAGAACATGAAATTTTAACCTCCCACTATAGCAGAAAGGGTCTTTCTAGTAGTTGCACATCAAATCTAAGCTGTCTGAAGTGTTTTTCAAAAGTTATCAACACTTTTATGTTTGGCGTTCCGAAACCCACCTTATCTCAGGCTGAAAAGCGTTTTTGTGCATTGTGCCATAACTTTTCAGGGAAGCTTCAGAACATGAAATTTTAACCTCCCACTATAGCAGAAAGTGTCTTTCTAGTAGTTGCACATCAAATCTAAACTGTCTGAAGTGTTTTTCCAAAGTTATCAACACTTTTATGTTTGGCGTTCCGAAACCCACCTTATCTCAGGCTGAAAAGCGTTTTTACGCATTGTGCCATAACTTTTCAGGGAAGCTTCAGAACATGAAATTTTAAGCTCCCACTATAGCAGAAAGGGTCTTTCTAGTAGGTGCACATCAAATCTAAGCTCTCTGAAGTGTTTTTCGAAAGTTATCAACACTTTTATGTTTGGCGTTCCGAAACCCACCTTATCTCAGGCTGAAAAGCGTTTTTGTGCATTGTGCCATAACTTTTCAGGGAAGCTTCAGAACATGAAATTTTAACCTCCCACTATAGCAGAAAGGGTCTTTCTAGTAGTTGCACATCAAATCTAAACTGTCTGAAGTGTTTTTCCAAAGTTATCAACACTTTTATGTTTGGCGTTCCGAAACCCACCTTATCTCAGGCTGAAAAGCGTTTTTGTGCATTGTGCCATAACTTTTCAGGGAAGCTTCAGAACATAAAATTTTAACCTCCCACTATAGCAAAAAGGGTCTTTCTAGTAGTTGCACATCAAATCTAAACTGTCTGAAGTGTTTTTCCAAAGTTATCAACACTTTTATGTTTGGCGTTCCGAAACCCACCTTATCTCAGGCTGAAAAGCGTTTTTGTGCATTGTGCCATAACTTTTCAGGGAAGCTTCAGAACATGAAATTTTAACCTCCCACTATAGCAGAAAGGGTCTTTCTAGTAGTTGCACATCAAATCTAAGCTGTCTGAAGTGTTTTTCAAAAGTTATCAACACTTTTATGTTTGGCGTTCCGAAACCCACCTTATCTCAGGCTGAAAAGCGTTTTTGTGCATTGTGCCATAACTTTTCAGGGAAGCTTCAGAACATGAAATTTTAACCTCCCACTATAGCAGAAAGGGTCTTTCTAGTAGTTGCACATCAAATCTAAGCTGTCTGAAGTGTTTTTCAAAAGTTATCAACACTTTTATGTTTGGCGTTACGAAACCCACCTTATCTCAGGCTGAAAAGCGTTTTTGTGCATTGTGCCATAACTTTTCAGGAAAGCTTCAGAACATTAAATTTTAACCTCCCACTATAGCAGAAAGGGTCTTTCTAGTAGTTGAACATCAAATCTAAACTGTCTGAAGTGTTTTTCAAAAGTTATCAACACTTTTATGTTTGGCGTTCCGAAACCCACCTTATCTCAGGCTGAAAAGCGTTTTTACGCATTGTGCCATAACTTTTCAGGGAAGCTTCAGAACATGAAATTTTAAGCTCCCACTATAGCAGAAAGGGTCTTTCTAGTAGGTGCACATCAAATCTAAGCTCTCTGAAGTGTTTTTCGAAAGTTATCAACACTTTTATGTTTGGCGTTCCGAAACCCACCTTATCTCAGGCTGAAAAGCGTTTTTGTGCATTGTGCCATAACTTTTCAGGGAAGCTTCAGAACATGAAATTTTAACCTCCCACTATAGCAGAAAGGGTCTTTCTAGTAGTTGCACATCAAATCTAAACTGTCTGAAGTGTTTTTCCAAAGTTATCAACACTTTTATGTTTGGCGTTCCGAAACCCACCTTATCTCAGGCTGAAAAGCGTTTTTGTGCATTGTGCCATAACTTTTCAGGGAAGCTTCAGAACATGAAATTTTAACCTCCCACTATAGCAAAAAGGGTCTTTCTAGTAGTTGCACATCAAATCTAAACTGTCTGAAGTGTTTTTCCAAAGTTATCAACACTTTTATGTTTGGCGTTCCGAAACCCACCTTATCTCAGGCTGAAAAGCGTTTTTGTGCATTGTGCCATAACTTTTCAGGGAAGCTTCAGAACATGAAATTTTAACCTCCCACTATAGCAGAAAGGGTCTTTCTAGTAGTTGCACATCAAATCTAAGCTGTCTGAAGTGTTTTTCAAAAGTTATCAACACTTTTATGTTTGGCGTTCCGAAACCCACCTTATCTCAGGCTGAAAAGCGTTTTTGTGCATTGTGCCATAACTTTTCAGGAAAGCTTCAGAACATGAAATTTTAACCTCCCACTATAGCAGAAAGGGTCTTTCTAGTAGTTGCACATCAAATCTAAACTGTCTGAAGAGTTTTTCCAAAGTTATCAACACTTTTATGTTTGGCGTTCCGAAACCCACCTTATCTCAGGCTGAAAAGCGTTTTTACGCATTGTGCCATAACTTTTCAGGGAAGCTTCAGAACATGAAATTTTAACCTCCCACTATAGCAGAAAGGGTCTTTCTAGTAGGTGCACATCAAATCTAAGCTCTCTGAAGTGTTTTTCGAAAGTTATCAACACTTTTATGTTTGGCGTTCCGAAACCCACCTTATCTCAGGCTGAAAAGCGTTTTTGTGCATTGTGCCATAACTTTTCAGGGAAGCTTCAGAACATGAAATTTTAACCTCCCACTATAGCAGAAAGGGTCTTTCTAGTAGTTGCACATCAAATCTAAACTGTCTGAAGTGTTTTTCCAAAGTTATCAACACTTTTATGTTTGGCGTTCCGAAACCCACCTTATCTCAGGCTGAAAAGCGTTTTTGTGCATTGTGCCATAACTTTTCAGGGAAGCTTCAGAACATGAAATTTTAACCTCCCACTATAGCAGAAAGGGTCTTTCTAGTAGTTGCACATCAAATCTAAGCTGTCTGAAGTGTTTTTCAAAAGTTATCAACACTTTTATGTTTGGCGTTCCGAAACCCACCTTATCTCAGGCTGAAAAGCGTTTTTGTGCATTGTGCCATAACTTTTCAGGAAAGCTTCAGAACATTAAATTTTAACGTCCCACTATAGCAGAAAGGGTCTTTCTAGTAGTTGAACATCAAATCTAAACTGTCTGAAGTGTTTTTCCAAAGTTATCAACACTTTTATGTTTGGCGTTCCGAAACCCACCTTATCTCAGGCTGAAAAGCGTTTTTGTGCATTGTGCCATAACTTTTCAGGGAAGCTTCAGAACATGAAATTTTAACCTCCCACTATAGCAGAAAGGGTCTTTCTAGTAGTTGCACATCAAATCTAAGCTGTCTGAAGTGTTTTTCAAAAGTTATCAACACTTTTATGTTTGGCGTTCCGAAACCCACCTTATCTCAGGCTGAAAAGCGTTTTTGTGCATTGTGCCATAACTTTTCAGGGAAGCTTCAGAACATGAAATTTTAACCTCCCACTATAGCAGAAAGGGTCTTTCTAGTAGTTGCACATCAAATCTAAGCTGTCTGAAGTGTTTTTCAAAAGTTATCAACACTTTTATGTTTGGCGTTACGAAACCCACCTTATCTCAGGCTGAAAAGCGTTTTTGTGCATTGTGCCATAACTTTTCAGGAAAGCTTCAGAACATTAAATTTTAACGTCCCACTATAGCAGAAAGGGTCTTTCTAGTAGTTGAACATCAAATCTAAACTGTCTGAAGTGTTTTTCAAAAGTTATCAACACTTTTATGTTTGGCGTTCCGAAACCCACCTTATCTCAGGCTGAAAAGCGTTTTTACGCATTGTGCCATAACTTTTCAGGGAAGCTTCAGAACATGAAATTTTAAGCTCCCACTATAGCAGAAAGGGTCTTTCTAGTAGGTGCACATCAAATCTAAGCTCTCTGAAGTGTTTTTCGAAAGTTATCAACACTTTTATGTTTGGCGTTCCGAAACCCACCTTATCTCAGGCTGAAAAGCGTTTTTGTGCATTGTGCCATAACTTTTCAGGGAAGCTTCAGAACATGAAATTTTAACCTCCCACTATAGCAGAAAGGGTCTTTCTAGTAGTTGCACATCAAATCTAAGCTGTCTGAAGTGTTTTTCAAAAGTTATCAACACTTTTATGTTTGGCGTTCCGAAACCCACCTTATCTCAGGCTGAAAAGCGTTTTTGTGCATTGTGCCATAACTTTTCAGGAAAGCTTCAGAACATGAAATTTTAACCTCCCACTATAGCAGAAAGGGTCTTTCTAGTAGTTGCACATCAAATCTAAACTGTCTGAAGAGTTTTTCCAAAGTTATCAACACTTTTATGTTTGGCGTTCCGAAACCCACCTTATCTCAGGCTGAAAAGCGTTTTTACGCATTGTGCCATAACTTTTCAGGGAAGCTTCAGAACATGAAATTTTAACCTCCCACTATAGCAGAAAGGGTCTTTCTAGTAGGTGCACATCAAATCTAAGCTCTCTGAAGTGTTTTTCGAAAGTTATCAACACTTTTATGTTTGGCGTTCCGAAACCCACCTTATCTCAGGCTGAAAAGCGTTTTTGTGCATTGTGCCATAACTTTTCAGGGAAGCTTCAGAACATGAAATTTTAACCTCCCACTATAGCAGAAAGGGTCTTTCTAGTAGTTGCACATCAAATCTAAACTGTCTGAAGTGTTTTTCCAAAGTTATCAACACTTTTATGTTTGGCGTTCCGAAACCCACCTTATCTCAGGCTGAAAAGCGTTTTTGTGCATTGTGCCATAACTTTTCAGGGAAGCTTCAGAACATGAAATTTTAACCTCCCACTATAGCAGAAAGGGTCTTTCTAGTAGTTGCACATCAAATCTAAGCTGTCTGAAGTGTTTTTCAAAAGTTATCAACACTTTTATGTTTGGCGTTCCGAAACCCACCTTATCTCAGGCTGAAAAGCGTTTTTGTGCATTGTGCCATAACTTTTCAGGAAAGCTTCAGAACATTAAATTTTAACGTCCCACTATAGCAGAAAGGGTCTTTCTAGTAGTTGAACATCAAATCTAAACTGTCTGAAGTGTTTTTCCAAAGTTATCAACACTTTTATGTTTGGCGTTCCGAAACCCACCTTATCTCAGGCTGAAAAGCGTTTTTGTGCATTGTGCCATAACTTTTCAGGGAAGCTTCAGAACATGAAATTTTAACCTCCCACTATAGCAGAAAGGGTCTTTCTAGTAGTTGCACATCAAATCTAAGCTGTCTGAAGTGTTTTTCAAAAGTTATCAACACTTTTATGTTTGGCGTTCCGAAACCCACCTTATCTCAGGCTGAAAAGCGTTTTTGTGCATTGTGCCATAACTTTTCAGGGAAGCTTCAGAACATGAAATTTTAACCTCCCACTATAGCAGAAAGGGTCTTTCTAGTAGTTGCACATCAAATCTAAGCTGTCTGAAGTGTTTTTCAAAAGTTATCAACACTTTTATGTTTGGCGTTACGAAACCCACCTTATCTCAGGCTGAAAAGCGTTTTTGTGCATTGTGCCATAACTTTTCAGGAAAGCTTCAGAACATTAAATTTTAACGTCCCACTATAGCAGAAAGGGTCTTTCTAGTAGTTGAACATCAAATCTAAACTGTCTGAAGTGTTTTTCAAAAGTTATCAACACTTTTATGTTTGGCGTTCCGAAACCCACCTTATCACAGGCTGAAAAGCGTTTTTACGCATTGTGCCATAACTTTTCAGGGAAGCTTCAGAACATGAAATTTTAAGCTCCCACTATAGCAGAAAGGGTCTTTCTAGTAGGTGCACATCAAATCTAAGCTCTCTGAAGTGTTTTTCGAAAGTTATCAACACTTTTATGTTTGGCGTTCCGAAACCCACCTTATCTCAGGCTGAAAAGCGTTTTTGTGCATTGTGCCATAACTTTTCAGGGAAGCTTCAGAACATGAAATTTTAACCTCCCACTATAGCAGAAAGGGTCTTTCTAGTAGTTGCACATCAAATCTAAACTGTCTGAAGTGTTTTTCCAAAGTTATCAACACTTTTATGTTTGGCGTTCCGAAACCCACCTTATCTCAGGCTGAAAAGCGTTTTTGTGCATTGTGCCATAACTTTTCAGGGAAGCTTCAGAACATGAAATTTTAACCTCCCACTATAGCAAAAAGGGTCTTTCTAGTAGTTGCACATCAAATCTAAACTGTCTGAAGTGTTTTTCCAAAGTTATCAACACTTTTATGTTTGGCGTTCCGAAACCCAGCTTATCTCAGGCTGAAAAGCGTTTTTGTGCATTGTGCCATAACTTTTCAGGGAAGCTTCAGAACATGAAATTTTAACCTCCCACTATAGCAGAAAGGGTCTTTCTAGTAGTTGCACATCAAATCTAAGCTGTCTGAAGTGTTTTTCAAAAGTTATCAACACTTTTATGTTTGGCGTTCCGAAACCCACCTTATCTCAGGCTGAAAAGCGTTTTTGTGCATTGTGCCATAACTTTTCAGGAAAGCTTCAGAACATGAAATTTTAACCTCCCACTATAGCAGAAAGGGTCTTTCTAGTAGTTGCACATCAAATCTAAACTGTCTGAAGAGTTTTTCCAAAGTTATCAACACTTTTATGTTTGGCGTTCCGAAACCCACCTTATCTCAGGCTGAAAAGCGTTTTTACGCATTGTGCCATAACTTTTCAGGGAAGCTTCAGAACATGAAATTTTAACCTCCCACTATAGCAGAAAGGGTCTTTCTAGTAGGTGCACATCAAATCTAAGCTCTCTGAAGTGTTTTTCGAAAGTTATCAACACTTTTATGTTTGGCGTTCCGAAACCCACCTTATCTCAGGCTGAAAAGCGTTTTTGTGCATTGTGCCATAACTTTTCAGGGAAGCTTCAGAACATGAAATTTTAACCTCCCACTATAGCAGAAAGGGTCTTTCTAGTAGTTGCACATCAAATCTAAACTGTCTGAAGTGTTTTTCCAAAGTTATCAACACTTTTATGTTTGGCGTTCCGAAACCCACCTTATCTCAGGCTGAAAAGCGTTTTTGTGCATTGTGCCATAACTTTTCAGGGAAGCTTCAGAACATGAAATTTTTACCTCCCACTATAGCAGAAAGGGTCTTTCTAGTAGTTGCACATCAAATCTAAGCTGTCTGAAGTGTTTTTCAAAAGTTATCAACACTTTTATGTTTGGCGTTCCGAAACCCACCTTATCTCAGGCTGAAAAGCGTTTTTGTTCATTGTGCCATAACTTTTCAGGAAAGGTTCAGAACATGAAATTTTAACCTCCCACTATAGCAGAAAGGGTCTTTCTAGTAGTTGCACATCACATCTAAACTGTCTGAAGTGTTTTTCCAAAGTTATCAACACTTTTATGTTTGGCGTTCCGAAACCCACCTTATCTCAGGCTGAAAAGCGTTTTTGTGCATTGTGCCATAACTTTTCAGGGAAGCTTCAGAACATGAAATTTTAACCTCCCACTATAGCAGAAAGGGTCTTTCTAGTAGTTGCACATCAAATCTAAGCTGTCTGAAGTGTTTTTCAAAAGTTATCAACACTTTTATGTTTGGCGTTCCGAAACCCACCTTATCTCAGGCTGAAAAGCGTTTTTGTGCATTGTGCCATAACTTTTCAGGAAAGCTTCAGAACATGAAATTTTAACCTCCCACTATAGCAGAAAGGGTCTTTCTAGTAGTTGCACATCAAATCTAAACTGTCTGAAGTGTTTTTCCAAAGTTATCAACACTTTTATGTTTGGCGTTCCGAAACCCACCTTATCTCAGGCTGAAAAGCGTTTTTACGCATTGTGCCATAACTTTTCAGGGAAGCTTCAGAACATGAAATTTTAACCTCCCACTATAGCAGAAAGTGTCTTTCTAGTAGTTGCACATCAAATCTAAACTGTCTGAAGTGTTTTTCCAAAGTTATCAACACTTTTATGTTTGGCGTTCCGAAACCCACCTTATCTCAGGCTGAAAAGCGTTTTTACGCATTGTGCCATAACTTTTCAGGGAAGCTTCAGAACATGAAATTTTAACCTCCCACTATAGCAGAAAGGGTCTTTCTAGTAGGTGCACATCAAATCTAAGCTCTCTGAAGTGTTTTTCGAAAGTTATCAACACTTTTATGTTTGGCGTTCCGAAACCCACCTTATCTCAGGCTGAAAAGCGTTTTTGTGCATTGTGCCATAACTTTTCAGGAAAGCTTCAGAACATGAAATTTTAACCTCCCACTATAGCAGAAAGTGTCTTTCTAGTAGTTGCACATCAAATCTAAACTGTCTGAAGTGTTTTTCCAAAGTTATTAACACTTTTATGTTTGGCGTTCCGAAACCCACCTTATCTCAGGCTGAAAAGCGTTTTTGTGCATTGTGCCATAACTTTTCAGGGAAGCTTCAGAACATGAAATTTTAACCTCCCACTATAGCAGAAAGGGTCCTTCTAGTAGTTGCACATCAAATCTAAACTGCCTGAAGTGTTTTTCCAAAGTTATCAACACTTTTATGTTTGGCGTTCCGAAACCCACCTTATCTCAGGCAGAAAAGCGTTTTTGTGCATTGTGCCATAACTTTTCAGGGAAGCTTCAGAACATGAAATTTTAACCTCCCACTATAGCAGAAAGGGTCTTTCTAGTAGTTGCACATCAAATCTAAACTGTCTGAAGTGTTTTTCCAAAGTTATCAACACTTTTATGTTTGGCGTTCCGAAACCCACCTTAACTCAGGCTGAAAAGCGTTTTTGTGCATTGTGCCATAACTTTTCAGGGAAGTTTCAGAACATGAAATTTTAACCTCCCACTATAGCAGAAAGGGTCTTTCTAGTAGTTGCACATCAAATCTAAACTGTCTGAAGTGTTTTTCCAAAGTTATTAACACTTTTATGTTTGGCGTTCCGAAACCCACCTTATCTCAGGCTGAAAAGCGTTTTTGTGCATTGTGCCATAACTTTTCAGGGAAGCTTCAGAACATGAAATTTTAACCTCCCACTATAGCAGAAAGGGTCTTTCTAGTAGTTGCACATCAAATCTAAACTGTCTGAAGTGTTTTTCCAAAGTTATCAACACTTTTATGTTTGGCGTTCCGAAACCCACCTTATCTCAGGCTGAAAAGCGTTTTTACGCATTGTGCCATAACTTTTCAGGGAAGCTTCAGAACATGAAATTTTAACCTCCCACTATAGCAGAAAGGGTCTTTCTAGTAGGTGCACATCAAATCTAAGCTGTCTGAAGTGTTTTTCCAAAGTTATTAACACTTTTATGTTTGGCGTTCCGAAACCCACCTTATCTCAGGCTGAAAAGCGTTTTTGTGCATTGTGCCATAACTTTTCAGGGAAGCTTCAGAACATGAAATTTTAACCTCCCACTATAGCAGAAAGGGTCTTTCTAGTAGTTGCACATCAAATCTAAGCTGTCTGAAGTGTTTTTCAAAAGTTATCAACACTTTTATGTTTGGCGTTCCGAAACCCACCTTATCTCAGGCTGAAAAGCGTTTTTGTGCATTGTGCCATAACTTTTCAGGGAAGCTTCAGAACATGAAATTTTAACCTCCCACTATAGCAGAAAGTGTCTTTCTAGTAGTTGCACATCAAATCTAAACTGTCTGAAGTGTTTTTCCAAAGTTATCAACACTTTTATGTTTGGCGTTCCGAAACCCACCTTATCTCAGGCTGAAAAGCGTTTTTACGCATTGTGCCATAACTTTTCAGGGAAGCTTCAGAACATGAAATTTTAAGCTCCCACTATAGCAGAAAGGGTCTTTCTAGTAGGTGCACATCAAATCTAAGCTCTCTGAAGTGTTTTTCGAAAGTTATCAACACTTTTATGTTTGGCGTTCCGAAACCCACCTTATCTCAGGCTGAAAAGCGTTTTTGTGCATTGTGCCATAACTTTTCAGGGAAGCTTCAGAACATGAAATTTTAACCTCCCACTATAGCAGAAAGGGTCTTTCTAGTAGTTGCACATCAAATCTAAACTGTCTGAAGTGTTTTTCCAAAGTTATCAACACTTTTATGTTTGGCGTTCCGAAACCCACCTTATCTCAGGCTGAAAAGCGTTTTTGTGCATTGTGCCATAACTTTTCAGGGAAGCTTCAGAACATAAAATTTTAACCTCCCACTATAGCAAAAAGGGTCTTTCTAGTAGTTGCACATCAAATCTAAACTGTCTGAAGTGTTTTTCCAAAGTTATCAACACTTTTATGTTTGGCGTTCCGAAACCCACCTTATCTCAGGCTGAAAAGCGTTTTTGTGCATTGTGCCATAACTTTTCAGGGAAGCTTCAGAACATGAAATTTTAACCTCCCACTATAGCAGAAAGGGTCTTTCTAGTAGTTGCACATCAAATCTAAGCTGTCTGAAGTGTTTTTCAAAAGTTATCAACACTTTTATGTTTGGCGTTCCGAAACCCACCTTATCTCAGGCTGAAAAGCGTTTTTGTGCATTGTGCCATAACTTTTCAGGGAAGCTTCAGAACATGAAATTTTAACCTCCCACTATAGCAGAAAGGGTCTTTCTAGTAGTTGCACATCAAATCTAAGCTGTCTGAAGTGTTTTTCAAAAGTTATCAACACTTTTATGTTTGGCGTTACGAAACCCACCTTATCTCAGGCTGAAAAGCGTTTTTGTGCATTGTGCCATAACTTTTCAGGAAAGCTTCAGAACATTAAATTTTAACCTCCCACTATAGCAGAAAGGGTCTTTCTAGTAGTTGAACATCAAATCTAAACTGTCTGAAGTGTTTTTCAAAAGTTATCAACACTTTTATGTTTGGCGTTCCGAAACCCACCTTATCTCAGGCTGAAAAGCGTTTTTACGCATTGTGCCATAACTTTTCAGGGAAGCTTCAGAACATGAAATTTTAAGCTCCCACTATAGCAGAAAGGGTCTTTCTAGTAGGTGCACATCAAATCTAAGCTCTCTGAAGTGTTTTTCGAAAGTTATCAACACTTTTATGTTTGGCGTTCCGAAACCCACCTTATCTCAGGCTGAAAAGCGTTTTTGTGCATTGTGCCATAACTTTTCAGGGAAGCTTCAGAACATGAAATTTTAACCTCCCACTATAGCAGAAAGGGTCTTTCTAGTAGTTGCACATCAAATCTAAACTGTCTGAAGTGTTTTTCCAAAGTTATCAACACTTTTATGTTTGGCGTTCCGAAACCCACCTTATCTCAGGCTGAAAAGCGTTTTTGTGCATTGTGCCATAACTTTTCAGGGAAGCTTCAGAACATGAAATTTTAACCTCCCACTATAGCAAAAAGGGTCTTTCTAGTAGTTGCACATCAAATCTAAACTGTCTGAAGTGTTTTTCCAAAGTTATCAACACTTTTATGTTTGGCGTTCCGAAACCCACCTTATCTCAGGCTGAAAAGCGTTTTTGTGCATTGTGCCATAACTTTTCAGGGAAGCTTCAGAACATGAAATTTTAACCTCCCACTATAGCAGAAAGGGTCTTTCTAGTAGTTGCACATCAAATCTAAGCTGTCTGAAGTGTTTTTCAAAAGTTATCAACACTTTTATGTTTGGCGTTCCGAAACCCACCTTATCTCAGGCTGAAAAGCGTTTTTGTGCATTGTGCCATAACTTTTCAGGAAAGCTTCAGAACATGAAATTTTAACCTCCCACTATAGCAGAAAGGGTCTTTCTAGTAGTTGCACATCAAATCTAAACTGTCTGAAGAGTTTTTCCAAAGTTATCAACACTTTTATGTTTGGCGTTCCGAAACCCACCTTATCTCAGGCTGAAAAGCGTTTTTACGCATTGTGCCATAACTTTTCAGGGAAGCTTCAGAACATGAAATTTTAACCTCCCACTATAGCAGAAAGGGTCTTTCTAGTAGGTGCACATCAAATCTAAGCTCTCTGAAGTGTTTTTCGAAAGTTATCAACACTTTTATGTTTGGCGTTCCGAAACCCACCTTATCTCAGGCTGAAAAGCGTTTTTGTGCATTGTGCCATAACTTTTCAGGGAAGCTTCAGAACATGAAATTTTAACCTCCCACTATAGCAGAAAGGGTCTTTCTAGTAGTTGCACATCAAATCTAAACTGTCTGAAGTGTTTTTCCAAAGTTATCAACACTTTTATGTTTGGCGTTCCGAAACCCACCTTATCTCAGGCTGAAAAGCGTTTTTGTGCATTGTGCCATAACTTTTCAGGGAAGCTTCAGAACATGAAATTTTAACCTCCCACTATAGCAGAAAGGGTCTTTCTAGTAGTTGCACATCAAATCTAAGCTGTCTGAAGTGTTTTTCAAAAGTTATCAACACTTTTATGTTTGGCGTTCCGAAACCCACCTTATCTCAGGCTGAAAAGCGTTTTTGTTCATTGTGCCATAACTTTTCAGGAAAGCTTCAGAACATGAAATTTTAACCTCCCACTATAGCAGAAAGGGTCTTTCTAGTAGTTGCACATCAAATCTAAACTGTCTGAAGTGTTTTTCCAAAGTTATCAACACTTTTATGTTTGGCGTTCCGAAACCCACCTTATCTCAGGCTGAAAAGCGTTTTTGTGCATTGTGCCATAACTTTTCAGGGAAGCTTCAGAACATGAAATTTTAACCTCCCACTATAGCAGAAAGGGTCTTTCTAGTAGTTGCACATCAAATCTAAGCTGTCTGAAGTGTTTTTCAAAAGTTATCAACACTTTTATGTTTGGCGTTCCGAAACCCACCTTATCTCAGGCTGAAAAGCGTTTTTGTGCATTGTGCCATAACTTTTCAGGAAAGCTTCAGAACATGAAATTTTAACCTCCCACTATAGCAGAAAGGGTCTTTCTAGTAGTTGCACATCAAATCTAAACTGTCTGAAGTGTTTTTCCAAAGTTATCAACACTTTTATGTTTGGCGTTCCGAAACCCACCTTATCTCAGGCTGAAAATCGTTTTTACGCATTGTGCCATAACTTTTCAGGGAAGCTTCAGAACATGAAATTTTAACCTCCCACTATAGCAGAAAGTGTCTTTCTAGTAGTTGCACATCAAATCTAAACTGTCTGAAGTGTTTTTCCAAAGTTATCAACACTTTTATGTTTGGCGTTCCGAAACCCACCTTATCTCAGGCTGAAAAGCGTTTTTACGCATTGTGCCATAACTTTTCAAGGAAGCTTCAGAACATGAAATTTTAACCTCCCACTATAGCAGAAAGGGTCTTTCTAGTAGGTGCACATCAAATCTAAGCTCTCTGAAGTGTTTTTCGAAAGTTATCAACACTTTTATGTTTGGCGTTCCGAAACCCACCTTATCTCAGGCTGAAAAGCGTTTTTGTGCATTGTGCCATAACTTTTCAGGAAAGCTTCAGAACATGAAATTTTAACCTCCCACTATAGCAGAAAGTGTCTTTCTAGTAGTTGCACATCAAATCTAAACTGTCTGAAGTGTTTATCCAAAGTTATTAACACTTTTATGTTTGGCGTTCCGAAACCCACCTTATCTCAGGCTGAAAAGCGTTTTTGTGCATTGTGCCATAACTTTTCAGGGAAGCTTCAGAACATGAAATTTTAACCTCCCACTATAGCAGAAAGGGTCCTTCTAGTAGTTGCACATCAAATCTAAACTGCCTGAAGTGTTTTTCCAAAGTTATCAACACTTTTATGTTTGGCGTTCCGAAACCCACCTTATCTCAGGCAGAAAAGCGTTTTTGTGCATTGTGCCATAACTTTTCAGGGAAGCTTCAGAACATGAAATTTTAACCTCCCACTATAGCAGAAAGGGTCTTTCTAGTAGTTGCACATCAAATCTAAACTGTCTGAAGTGTTTTTCCAAAGTTATCAACACTTTTATGTTTGGCGTTCCGAAACCCACCTTATCTCAGGCTGAAAAGCGTTTTTGTGCATTGTGCCATAACTTTTCAGGGAAGTTTCAGAACATGAAATTTTAACCTCCCACTATAGCAGAAAGGGTCTTTCTAGTAGTTGCACATCAAATCTAAACTGTCTGAAGTGTTTTTCCAAAGTTATTAACACTTTTATGTTTGGCGTTCCGAAACCCACCTTATCTCAGGCTGAAAAGCGTTTTTGTGCATTGTGCCATAACTTTTCAGGGAAGCTTCAGAACATGAAATTTTAACCTCCCACTATAGCAGAAAGGGTCTTTCTAGTAGTTGCACATCAAATCTAAACTGTCTGAAGTGTTTTTCCAAAGTTATCAACACTTTTATGTTTGGCGTTCCGAAACCCACCTTATCTCAGGCTGAAAAGCGTTTTTACGCATTGTGCCATAACTTTTCAGGGAAGCTTCAGAACATGAAATTTTAACCTCCCACTATAGCAGAAAGGGTCTTTCTAGTAGGTGCACATCAAATCTAAGCTGTCTGAAGTGTTTTTCCAAAGTTATTAACACTTTTATGTTTGGCGTTCCGAAACCCACCTTATCTCAGGCTGAAAAGCGTTTTTGTGCATTGTGCCATAACTTTTCAGGGAAGCTTCAGAACATGAAATTTTAACCTCCCACTATAGCAGAAAGGGTCTTTCTAGTAGTTGCACATCAAATCTAAGCTGTCTGAAGTGTTTTTCAAAAGTTATCAACACTTTTATGTTTGGCGTTCCGAAACCCACCTTATCTCAGGCTGAAAAGCGTTTTTGTGCATTGTGCCATAACTTTTCAGGAAAGCTTCAGAACATGAAATTTTAACCTCCCACTATAGCAGAAAGGGTCTTTCTAGTAGTTGCACATCAAATCTAAACTGTCTGAAGTGTTTTTCCAAAGTTATCAACACTTTTATGTTTGGCGTTCCGAAACCCACCTTATCTCAGGCTGAAAAGCGTTTTTACGCATTGTGCCATAACTTTTCAGGGAAGCTTCAGAACATGAAATTTTAACCTCCCACTATAGCAGAAAGTGTCTTTCTAGTAGTTGCACATCAAATCTAAACTGTCTGAAGTGTTTTTCCAAAGTTATCAACACTTTTATGTTTGGCGTTCCGAAACCCACCTTATCTCAGGCTGAAAAGCGTTTTTACGCATTGTGCCATAACTTTTCAGGGAAGCTTCAGAACATGAAATTTTAACCTCCCACTATAGCAGAAAGGGTCTTTCTAGTAGGTGCACATCAAATCTAAGCTCTCTGAAGTGTTTTTCGAAAGTTATCAACACTTTTATGTTTGGCGTTCCGAAACCCACCTTATCTCAGGCTGAAAAGCGTTTTTGTGCATTGTGCCATAACTTTTCAGGAAAGCTTCAGAACATGAAATTTTAACCTCCCACTATAGCAGAAAGTGTCTTTCTAGTAGTTGCACATCAAATCTAAACTGTCTGAAGTGTTTTTCCAAAGTTATTAACACTTTTATGTTTGGCGTTCCGAAACCCACCTTATCTCAGGCTGAAAAGCGTTTTTGTGCATTGTGCCATAACTTTTCAGGGAAGCTTCAGAACATGAAATTTTAACCTCCCACTATAGCAGAAAGGGTCCTTCTAGTAGTTGCACATCAAATCTAAACTGTCTGAAGTGTTTTTCCAAAGTTATCAACACTTTTATGTTTGGCGTTCCGAAACCCACCTTATCTCAGGCTGAAAAGCGTTTTTGTGCATTGTGCCATAACTTTTCAGGGAAGTTTCAGAACATGAAATTTTAACCTCCCACTATAGCAGAAAGGGTCTTTCTAGTAGTTGCACATCAAATCTAAACTGTCTGAAGTGTTTTTCCAAAGTTATTAACACTTTTATGTTTGGCGGTCCGAAACCCACCTTATCTCAGGCTGAAAAGCGTTTTTGTGCATTGTGCCATAACTTTTCAGGGAAGCTTCAGAACATGAAATTTTAACCTCCCACTATAGCAGAAAGGGTCTTTCTAGTAGTTGCACATCAAATCTAAACTGTCTGAAGTGTTTTTCCAAAGTTATCAACACTTTTATGTTTGGCGTTCCGAAACCCACCTTATCTCAGGCTGAAAAGCGTTTTTACGCATTGTGCCATAACTTTTCAGGGAAGCTTCAGAACATGAAATTTTAACCTCCCACTATAGCAGAAAGGGTCTTTCTAGTAGGTGCACATCAAATCTAAGCTGTCTGAAGTGTTTTTCCAAAGTTATTAACACTTTTATGTTTGGCGTTCCGAAACCCACCTTATCTCAGGCTGAAAAGCGTTTTTGTGCATTGTGCCATAACTTTTCAGGGAAGCTTCAGAACATGAAATTTTAACCTCCCACTATAGCAGAAAGGGTCTTTCTAGTAGTTGCACATCAAATCTAAGCTGTCTGAAGTGTTTTTCAAAAGTTATCAACACTTTTATGTTTGGCGTTCCGAAACCCACCTTATCTCAGGCTGAAAAGCGTTTTTGTGCATTGTGCCATAACTTTTCAGGAAAGCTTCAGAACATGAAATTTTAACCTCCCACTATAGCAGAAAGGGTCTTTCTAGTAGTTGCACATCAAATCTAAACTGTCTGAAGTGTTTTTCCAAAGTTATCAACACTTTTATGTTTGGCGTTCCGAAACCCACCTTATCTCAGGCTGAAAAGCGTTTTTACGCATTGTGCCATAACTTTTCAGGGAAGCTTCAGAACATGAAATTTTAAGCTCCCACTATAGCAGAAAGGGTCTTTCTAGTAGGTGCACATCAAATCTAAGCTCTCTGAAGTGTTTTTCGAAAGTTATCAACACTTTTATGTTTGGCGTTCCGAAACCCACCTTATCTCAGGCTGAAAAGCGTTTTTGTGCATTGTGCCATAACTTTTCAGGGAAGCTTCAGAACATGAAATTTTAACCTCCCACTAAAGCAGAAAGGGTCTTTCTAGTAGTTGCACATCAAATCTAAACTGTCTGAAGTGTTTTTCCAAAGTTATCAACACTTTTATGTTTGGCGTTCCGAAACCCACCTTTTCTCAGGCTGAAAAGCGTTTTTACGCATTGTGCCATCACTTTTCAGGGAAGCTTCAGAACATGAAATTTTAACCTCCCACTATAGCAGAAAGGGTCTTTCTAGTAGGTGCACATCAAATCTAAGCTTTCTGAAGTGTTTTTCGAAAGTTACCAACACTTTTATGTTTGGCGTTCCGAAACCCACCTTATCTCAGGCTGAAAAGCGTTTTTGTGCATTGTGCCATAACTTTTCAGGAAAGCTTCAGAACATGAAATTTTAACCTCCCACTATAGCAGAAAGGGTCTTTCTAGTAGTTGCACATCAAATCTAAACTGTCTGAAGTGTTTTTCCAAAGTTATCAACACTTTTATGTTTGGCGTTCCGAAACCCACCTTATCTCAGGCTGAAAAGCGTTTTTGTGCATTGTGCCATAACTTTTCAGGGAAGCTTCAGAACATGAAATTTTAACCTCCCACTATAGCAGAAAGGGTCTTTCTAGTAGTTGCACATCAAATTTAAACTGTCTGAAGTGTTTTTCCAAAGTTATTAACACTTTTATGTTTGGCGTTCCGAAACCCACCTTATCTCAGGCTGAAAAGCGTTTTTGTGCATTGTGCCATAACTTTTCAGGGAAGCTTCAGAACATGAAATTTTAACCTCCCACTATAGCAGAAAGGGTCTTTCTAGTAGTTGCACATCAAATCTAAACTGTCTGAAGTGTTTTTCCAAAGTTATCAACACTTTTATGTTTGGCGTTCCGAAACCCACCTTATCTCAGGCTGAAAAGCGTTTTTACGCATTGTGCCATAACTTTTCAGGGAAGCTTCAGAACATGAAATTTTAACCTCCCACTATAGCAGAAAGGGTCTTTCTAGTAGGTGCACATCAAATCTAAGCTGTCTGAAGTGTTTTTCGAAAGTTATCAACACTTTTATGTTTGGCGTTCCGAAACCCACCTTATCTCAGGCTGAAAAGCGTTTTTGTGCATTGTGCCATAACTTTTCAGGGAAGCTTCAGAACATGAAATTTTAACCTCCCACTATAGCAGAAAGGGTCTTTCTAGTAGTTGCACATCAAATCTAAGCTGTCTGAAGTGTTTTTCAAAAGTTATCAACACTTTTATGTTTGGCGTTCCGAAACCCACCTTACCTCAGGCTGAAAAGCGTTTTTGTGCATTGTGCCATAACTTTTCAGGAAAGCTTCAGAACATGAAATTTTAACGTCCCACTATAGCAGAAAGGGTCTTTCTAGTAGTTGCACATCAAATCTAAACTGTCTGAAGTGTTTTTCCAAAGTTATCAACACTTTTATGTTTGGCGTTCCGAAACCCACCTTATCTCAGGCTGAAAAGCGTTTTTACGCATTGTGCCATAACTTTTCAGGGAAGCTTCAGAACATGAAATTTTAAGCTCCCACTATAGCAGAAAGGGTCTTTCTAGTAGGTGCACATCAAATCTAAGCTCTCTGAAGTGTTTTTCGAAAGTTATCAACACTTTTATGTTTGGCGTTCCGAAACCCACCTTATCTCAGGCTGAAAAGCGTTTTTGTGCATTGTGCCATAACTTTTCAGGGAAGCTTCAGAACATGAAATTTTAACCTCCCACTTAAGCAGAAAGGGTCTTTCTAGTAGTTGCACATCAAATCTAAACTGTCTGAAGTGTTTTTCCAAAGTTATCAACACTTTTATGTTTGGCGTTCCGAAACCCACCTTATCTCAGGCTGAAAAGCGTTTTTACGCATTGTGCCATAACTTTTCAGGGAAGCTTCAGAACATGAAATTTTAAGCTCCCACTATAGCAGAAAGGGTCTTTCTAGTAGGTGCACATCAAATCTAAGCTCTCTGAAGTGTTTTTCGAAAGTTATCAACACTTTTATGTTTGGCGTTCCGAAACCCACCTTATCTCAGGCTGAAAAGCGTTTTTGTGCATTGTGCCATAACTTTTCAGGGAAGCTTCAGAACATGAAATTTTAACCTCCCACTATAGCAGAAAGGGTCTTTCTAGTAGTTGCACATCAAATCTAAACTGTCTGAAGTGTTTTTCCAAAGTTATCAACACTTTTATGTTTGGCGTTCCGAAACCCACCTTATCTCAGGCTGAAAAGCGTTTTTACGCATTGTGCCATAACTTTTCAGGGAAGCTTCAGAACATGAAATTTTAACCTCCCACTATAGCAGAAAGGGTCTTTCTAGTAGTTGCACATCAAATCTAAACTGTCTGAAGTGTTTTTCCAAAGTTATCAACACTTTTATGTTTGGCGTTCCGAAACCCACCTTATCTCAGGCTGAAAAGCGTTTTTACGCATTGTGCCATAACTTTTCAGGGAAGCTTCAGAACATGAAATTTTAAGCTCCCACTATAGCAGAAAGGGTCTTTCTAGTAGGTGCACATCAAATCTAAGCTCTCTGAAGTGTTTTTCGAAAGTTATCAACACTTTTATGTTTGGCGTTCCGAAACCCACCTTATCTCAGGCTGAAAAGCGTTTTTGTGCATTGTGCCATAACTTTTCAGGGAAGCTTCAGAACATGAAATTTTAACCTCCCACTATAGCAGAAAGGGTCTTTCTAGTAGTTGCACATCAAATCTAAGCTGTCTGAAGTGTTTTTCAAAAGTTATCAACACTTTTATGTTTGGCGTTCCGAAACCCACCTTATCTCAGGCTGAAAAGCGTTTTTGTGCATTGTGCCATAACTTTTCAGGAAAGCTTCAGAACATGAAATTTTAACCTCCCACTATAGCAGAAAGGGTCTTTCTAGTAGTTGCACATCAAATCTAAACTGTCTGAAGTGTTTTTCCAAAGTTATCAACACTTTTATGTTTGGCGTTCCGAAACCCACCTTATCTCAGGCTGAAAAGCGTTTTTGTGCATTGTGCCATAACTTTTCAGGGAAGCTTCAGAACATGAAATTTTAACCTCCCACTATAGCAGAAAGGGTCTTTCTAGTAGTTGCACATCAAATCTAAGCTGTCTGAAGTGTTTTTCAAAAGTTATCAACACTTTTATGTTTGGCGTTCCGAAACCCACCTTATCTCAGGCTGAAAAGCGTTTTTGTGCATTGTGCCATAACTTTTCAGGGAAGCTTCAGAACATGAAATTTTAACCTCCCACTATAGCAGAAAGGGTCTTTCTAGTAGTTGCACATCAAATCTAAGCTGTCTGAAGTGTTTTTCAAAAGTTATCAACACTTTTATGTTTGGCGTTCCGAAACCCACCTTATCTCAGGCTGAAAAGCGTTTTTGTGCATTGTGCCATAACTTTTCAGGAAAGCTTCAGAACATGAAATTTTAACCTCCCACTATAGCAGAAAGGGTCTTTCTAGTAGTTGAACATCAAATCTAAACTGTCTGAAGTGTTTTTCAAAAGTTATCAACACTTTTATGTTTGGCGTTCCGAAACCCACCTTATCTCAGGCTGAAAAGCGTTTTTACGCATTGTGCCATAACTTTTCAGGGAAGCTTCAGAACATGAAATTTTAAGCTCCCACTATAGCAGAAAGGGTCTTTCGAGTAGGTGCACATCAAATCTAAGCTCTCTGAAGTGTTTTTCGAAAGTTATCAACACTTTTATGTTTGGCGTTCCGAAACCCACCTTATCTCAGGCTGAAAAGCGTTTTTGTGCATTGTGCCATAACTTTTCAGGGAAGCTTCAGAACATGAAATTTTAACCTCCCACTATAGCAGAAAGGGTCTTTCTAGTAGTTGCACATCAAATCTAAACTGTCTGAAGTGTTTTTCCAAAGTTATCAACACTTTTATGTTTGGCGTTCCGAAACCCACCTTATCTCAGGCTGAAAAGCGTTTTTGTGCATTGTGCCATAACTTTTCAGGGAAGCTTTAGAACATGAAATTTTAACCTCCCACTATAGCAGAAAGGGTCTTTCTAGTAGTTGCACATCAAATCTAAGCTGTCTGAAGTGTTTTTCAAAAGTTATCAACACTTTTATGTTTGGCGTTCCGAAACCCACCTTATCTCAGGCTGAAAAGCGTTTTTGTGCATTGTGCCATAACTTTTCAGGAAAGCTTCAGAACATGAAATTTTAACCTCCCACTATAGCAGAAAGGGTCTTTCTAGTAGTTGCACATCAAATCTAAACTGTCTGAAGTGTTTTTCCAAAGTTATCAACACTTTTATGTTTGGCGTTCCGAAACCCACCTTATCTCAGGCTGAAAAGCGTTTTTACGCATTGTGCCATAACTTTTCAGGGAAGCTTCAGAACATGAAATTTTAACTTCCCACTATAGCAGAAAGGGTCTTTCTAGTAGGTGCACATCAAATCTAAGCTCTCTGAAGTGTTTTTCGAAAGTTATCAACACTTTTATGTTTGGCGTTCCGAAACCCACCTTATCTCAGGCTGAAAAGCGTTTTTGTGCATTGTGCCATAACTTTTCAGGGAAGCTTCAGAACATGAAATTTTAACCTCCCACTATAGCAGAAAGGGTCTTTCTAGTAGTTGCACATCAAATCTAAACTGTCTGAAGTGTTTTTCAAAAGTTATCAACACTTTTATGTTTGGCGTTCCGAAACCCACCTTATCTCAGGCTGAAAAGCGTTTTTGTGCATTGTGCCATAACTTTTCAGGAAAGCTTCAGAACATGAAATTTTAACCTCCCACTATAGCAGAAAGGGTCTTTCTAGTAGTTGCACATCAAATCTAAACTGTCTGAAGTGTTTTTCCAAAGTTATCAACACTTTTATGTTTGGCGTTCCGAAACCCACCTTATCTCAGGCTGAAAAGCGTTTTTGTGCATTGTGCCATAACTTTTCAGGGAAGCTTCAGAACATGAAATTTTAACCTCCCACTATAGCAGAAAGGGTCCTTCTAGTAGTTGCACATCAAATCTAAGCTGTCTGAAGTGTTTTTCAAAAGTTATCAACACTTTTATGTTTGGCGTTCCGAAACCCACCTTATCTCAGGCTGAAAAGCGTTTTTGTGCATTGTGCCATAACTTTTCAGGAAAGCTTCAGAACATGAAATTTTAACCTCCCACTATAGCAGAAAGGGTCTTTCTAGTAGTTGCACATCAAATCTAAACTGTCTGAAGAGTTTTTCCAAAGTTATCAACACTTTTATGTTTGGCGTTCCGAAACCCACCTTATCTCAGGCTGAAAAGCGTTTTTACGCATTGTGCCATAACTTTTCAGGGAAGCTTCAGAACATGAAATTTTAACCTCCCACTATAGCAGAAAGGGTCTTTCTAGTAGGTGCACATCAAATCTAAGCTCTCTGAAGTGTTTTTCGAAAGTTATCAACACTTTTATGTTTGGCGTTCCGAAACCCACCTTATCTCAGGCTGAAAAGCGTTTTTGTGCATTGTGCCATAACTTTTCAGGGAAGCTTCAGAACATGAAATTTTAACCTCCCACTATAGCAGAAAGGGTCTTTCTAGTAGTTGCACATCAAATCTAAACTGTCTGAAGTGTTTTTCCAAAGTTATCAACACTTTTATGTTTGGCGTTCCGAAACCCACCTTATCTCAGGCTGAAAAGCGTTTTTGTGCATTGTGCCATAACTTTTCAGGAAAGCTTCAGAACATGAAATTTTAACCTCCCACTATAGCAGAAAGGGTCTTTCTAGTAGTTGCACATCAAATCTAAACTGTCTGAAGAGTTTTTCCAAAGTTATCAACACTTTTATGTTTGGCGTTCCGAAACCCACCTTATCTCAGGCTGAAAAGCGTTTTTGTGCATTGTGCCATAACTTTTCAGGAAAGCTTCAGAACATGAAATTTTAACCTCCCACTATAGCAGAAAGGGTCTTTCTAGTAGTTGCACATCAAATCTAAACTGTCTGAAGTGTTTTTCCAAAGTTATCAACACTTTTATGTTTGGCGTTCCGAAACCCACCTTATCTCAGGCTGAAAAGCGTTTTTGTGCATTGTGCCATAACTTTTCAGGGAAGCTTCAGAACATGAAATTTTAACCTCCCACTATAGCAGAAAGGGTCTTTCTAGTAGTTGCACATCAAATCTAAGCTGTCTGAAGTGTTTTTCAAAAGTTATCAACACTTTTATGTTTGGCGTTCCGAAACCCACCTTATCTCAGGCTGAAAAGCGTTTTTGTGCATTGTGCCATAACTTTTCAGGAAAGCTTCAGAACATGAAATTTTAACCTCCCACTATAGCAGAAAGGGTCTTTCTAGTAGTTGCACATCAAATCTAAACTGTCTGAAGAGTTTTTCCAAAGTTATCAACACTTTTATGTTTGGCGTTCCGAAACCCACCTTATCTCAGGCTGAAAAGCGTTTTTACGCATTGTGCCATAACTTTTCAGGGAAGCTTCAGAACATGAAATTTTAACCTCCCACTATAGCAGAAAGGGTCTTTCTAGTAGGTGCACATCAAATCTAAGCTCTCTGAAGTGTTTTTCGAAAGTTATCAACACTTTTATGTTTGGCGTTCCGAAACCCACCTTATCTCAGGCTGAAAAGCGTTTTTGTGCATTGTGCCATAACTTTTCAGGGAAGCTTCAGAACATGAAATTTTAACCTCCCACTATAGCAGAAAGGGTCTTTCTAGTAGTTGCACATCAAATCTAAACTGTCTGAAGTGTTTTTCCAAAGTTATCAACACTTTTATGTTTGGCGTTCCGAAACCCACCTTATCTCAGGCTGAAAAGCGTTTTTGTGCATTGTGCCATAACTTTTCAGGGAAGCTTCAGAACATGAAATTTTAACCTCCCACTATAGCAGAAAGGGTCTTTCTAGTAGTTGCACATCAAATCTAAGCTGTCTGAAGTGTTTTTCAAAAGTTATCAACACTTTTATGTTTGGCGTTCCGAAACCCACCTTATCTCAGGCTGAAAAGCGTTTTTGTTCATTGTGCCATAACTTTTCAGGAAAGCTTCAGAACATGAAATTTTAACCTCCCACTATAGCAGAAAGGGTCTTTCTAGTAGTTGCACATCAAATCTAAACTGTCTGAAGTGTTTTTCCAAAGTTATCAACACTTTTATGTTTGGCGTTCCGAAACCCACCTTATCTCAGGCTGAAAAGCGTTTTTGTGCATTGTGCCATAACTTTTCAGGGAAGCTTCAGAACATGAAATTTTAACCTCCCACTATAGCAGAAAGGGTCTTTCTAGTAGTTGCACATCAAATCTAAGCTGTCTGAAGTGTTTTTCAAAAGTTATCAACACTTTTATGTTTGGCGTTCCGAAACCCACCTTATCTCAGGCTGAAAAGCGTTTTTGTGCATTGTGCCATAACTTTTCAGGAAAGCTTCAGAACATGAAATTTTAACGTCCCACTATAGCAGAAAGGGTCTTTCTAGTAGTTGCACATCAAATCTAAACTGTCTGAAGTGTTTTTCCAAAGTTATCAACACTTTTATGTTTGGCGTTCCGAAACCCACCTTATCTCAGGCTGAAAAGCGTTTTTACGCATTGTGCCATAACTTTTCAGGGAAGCTTCAGAACATGAAATTTTAACCTCCCACTATAGCAGAAAGGGTCTTTCTAGTAGTTGCACATCAAATCTAAACTGTCTGAAGTGTTTTTCCAAAGTTATCAACACTTTTATGTTTGGCGTTCCGAAACCCACCTTATCTCAGGCTGAAAAGCGTTTTTGTGCATTGTGCCATAACTTTTCAGGGAAGCTTCAGAACATGAAATTTTAACCTCCCACTATAGCAGAAAGGGTCTTTCTAGTAGGTGCACATCAAATCTAAGCTCTCTGAAGTGTTTTTCGAAAGTTATCAACACTTTTATGTTTGGCGTTCCGAAACCCACCTTATCTCAGGCTGAAAAGCGTTTTTGTGCATTGTGCCATAACTTTTCAGGAAAGCTTCAGAACATGAAATTTTAACCTCCCACTATAGCAGAAAGTGTCTTTCTAGTAGTTGCACATCAAATCTAAACTGTCTGAAGTGTTTTTCCAAAGTTATCAACACTTTTATGTTTGGCGTTCCGAAACCCACCTTATCTCAGGCTGAAAAGCGTTTTTACGCATTGTGCCATAACTTTTCAGGGAAGCTTCAGAACATGAAATTTTAACCTCCCACTATAGCAGAAAGGGTCTTTCTAGTAGGTGCACATCAAATCTAAGCTCTCTGAAGTGTTTTTCGAAAGTTATCAACACTTTTATGTTTGGCGTTCCGAAACCCACCTTATCTCAGGCTGAAAAGCGTTTTTGTGCATTGTGCCATAACTTTTCAGGAAAGCTTCAGAACATGAAATTTTAACCTCCCACTATAGCAGAAAGTGTCTTTCTAGTAGTTGCACATCAAATCTAAACTGTCTGAAGTGTTTTTCCAAAGTTATTAACACTTTTATGTTTGGCGTTCCGAAACCCACCTTATCTCAGGCTGAAAAGCGTTTTTGTGCATTGTGCCATAACTTTTCAGGGAAGCTTCAGAACATGAAATTTTAACCTCCCACTATAGCAGAAAGGGTCCTTCTAGTAGTTGCACATCAAATCTAAACTGCCTGAAGTGTTTTTCCAAAGTTATCAACACTTTTATGTTTGGCGTTCCGAAACCCACCTTATCTCAGGCTGAAAAGCGTTTTTGTGCATTGTGCCATAACTTTTCAGGGAAGCTTCAGAACATGAAATTTTAACCTCCCACTATAGCAGAAAGGGTCTTTCTAGTAGTTGCACATCAAATCTAAACTGTCTGAAGTGTTTTTCCAAAGTTATCAACACTTTTATGTTTGGCGTTCCGAAACCCACCTTATCTCAGGCTGAAAAGCGTTTTTGTGCATTGTGCCATAACTTTTCAGGGAAGTTTCAGAACATGAAATTTTAACCTCCCACTATAGCAGAAAGGGTCTTTCTAGTAGTTGCACATCAAATCTAAACTGTCTGAAGTGTTTTTCCAAAGTTATTAACACTTTTATGTTTGGCGTTCCGAAACCCACCTTATCTCAGGCTGAAAAGCGTTTTTGTGCATTGTGCCATAACTTTTCAGGGAAGCTTCAGAACATGAAATTTTAACCTCCCACTATAGCAGAAAGGGTCTTTCTAGTAGTTGCACATCAAATCTAAACTGTCTGAAGTGTTTTTCCAAAGTTATCAACACTTTTATGTTTGGCGTTCCGAAACCCACCTTATCTCAGGCTGAAAAGCGTTTTTACGCATTGTGCCATAACTTTTCAGGGAAGCTTCAGAACATGAAATTTTAACCTCCCACTATAGCAGAAAGGGTCTTTCTAGTAGGTGCACATCAAATCTAAGCTGTCTGAAGTGTTTTTCCAAAGTTATTAACACTTTTATGTTTGGCGTTCCGAAACCCACCTTATCTCAGGCTGAAAAGCGTTTTTGTGCATTGTGCCATAACTTTTCAGGGAAGCTTCAGAACATGAAATTTTAACCTCCCACTATAGCAGAAAGGGTCTTTCTAGTAGGTGCACATCAAATCTAAGCTCTCTGAAGTGTTTTTCGAAAGTTATCAACACTTTTATGTTTGGCGTTCCGACACCCACCTTATCTCAGGCTGAAAAGCGTTTTTGTGCATTGTGCCATAACTTTTCAGGAAAGCTTCAGAACATGAAATTTTAACCTCCCACTATAGCAGAAAGTGTCTTTCTAGTAGTTGCACATCAAATCTAAACTGTCTGAAGTGTTTTTCCAAAGTTATTAACACTTTTATGTTTGGCGTTCCGAAACCCACCTTATCTCAGGCTGAAAAGCGTTTTTGTGCATTGTGCCATAACTTTTCAGGGAAGCTTCAGAACATGAAATTTTAACCTCCCACTATAGCAGAAAGGGTCCTTCTAGTAGTTGCACATCAAATCTAAACTGCCTGAAGTGTTTTTCCAAAGTTATCAACACTTTTATGTTTGGCGTTCCGAAACCCACCTTATCTCAGGCTGAAAAGCGTTTTTGTGCATTGTGCCATAACTTTTCAGGGAAGCTTCAGAACATGAAATTTTAACCTCCCACTATAGCAGAAAGGGTCTTTCTAGTAGTTGCACATCAAATCTAAACTGTCTGAAGTGTTTTTCCAAAGTTATCAACACTTTTATGTTTGGCGTTCCGAAACCCACTTTATCTCAGGCTGAAAAGCGTTTTTGTGCATTGTGCCATAACTTTTCAGGGAAGTTTCAGAACATGAAATTTTAACCTCCCACTATAGCAGAAAGGGTCTTTCTAGTAGTTGCACATCAAATCTAAACTGTCTGAAGTGTTTTTCCAAAGTTATTAACACTTTTATGTTTGGCGTTCCGAAACCCACCTTATCTCAGGCTGAAAAGCGTTTTTGTGCATTGTGCCATAACTTTTCAGGGAAGCTTCAGAACATGAAATTTTAACCTCCCACTATAGCAGAAAGGGTCTTTCTAGTAGTTGCACATCAAATCTAAACTGTCTGAAGTGTTTTTCCAAAGTTATCAACACTTTTATGTTTGGCGTTCCGAAACCCACCTTATCTCAGGCTGAAAAGCGTTTTTACGCATTGTGCCATAACTTTTCAGGGAAGCTTCAGAACATGAAATTTTAACCTCCCACTATAGCAGAAAGGGTCTTTCTAGTAGGTGCACATCAAATCTAAGCTGTCTGAAGTGTTTTTCCAAAGTTATTAACACTTTTATGTTTGGCGTTCCGAAACCCACCTTATCTCAGGCTGAAAAGCGTTTTTGTGCATTGTGCCATAACTTTTCAGGGAAGCTTCAGAACATGAAATTTTAACCTCCCACTATAGCAGAAAGGGTCTTTCTAGTAGTTGCACATCAAATCTAAGCTGTCTGAAGTGTTTTTCAAAAGTTATCAACACTTTTATGTTTGGCGTTCCGAAACCCACCTTATCTCAGGCTGAAAAGCGTTTTTGTGCATTGTGCCATAACTTTTCAGGAAAGCTTCAGAACATGAAATTTTAACCTCCCACTATAGCAGAAAGGGTCTTTCTAGTAGTTGCACATCAAATCTAAACTGTCTGAAGTGTTTTTCCAAAGTTATCAACACTTTTATGTTTGGCGTTCCGAAACCCACCTTATCTCAGGCTGAAAAGCGTTTTTACGCATTGTGCCATAACTTTTCAGGGAAGCTTCAGAACATGAAATTTTAAGCTCCCACTATAGCAGAAAGGGTCTTTCTAGTAGGTGCACATCAAATCTAAGCTCTCTGAAGTGTTTTTCGAAAGTTATCAACACTTTTATGTTTGGCGTTCCGAAACCCACCTTATCTCAGGCTGAAAAGCGTTTTTGTGCATTGTGCCATAACTTTTCAGGGAAGCTTCAGAACATGAAATTTTAACCTCCCACTAAAGCAGAAAGGGTCTTTCTAGTAGTTGCACATCAAATCTAAACTGTCTGAAGTGTTTTTCCAAAGTTATCAACACTTTTATGTTTGGCGTTCCGAAACCCACCTTATCTCAGGCTGAAAAGCGTTTTTACGCATTGTGCCATCACTTTTCAGGGAAGCTTCAGAACATGAAATTTTAACCTCCCACTATAGCAGAAAGGGTCTTTCTAGTAGGTGCACATCAAATCTAAGCTTTCTGAAGTGTTTTTCGAAAGTTACCAACACTTTTATGTTTGGCGTTCCGAAACCCACCTTATCTCAGGCTGAAAAGCGTTTTTGTGCATTGTGCCATAACTTTTCAGAAAAGCTTCAGAACATGAAATTTTAACCTCCCACTATAGCAGAAAGGGTCTTTCTAGTAGTTGCACATCAAATCTAAACTGTCTGAAGTGTTTTTCCAAAGTTATTAACACTTTTATGTTTGGCGTTCCGAAACCCACCTTATCTCAGGCTGAAAAGCGTTTTTGTGCATTGTGCCATAACTTTTCAGGGAAGCTTCAGAACATGAAATTTTAACCTCCCACTATAGCAGAAAGGGTCTTTCTAGTAGTTGCACATCAAATCTAAACTGTCTGAAGTGTTTTTCCAAAGTTATTAACACTTTTATGTTTGGCGTTCCGAAACCCACCTTATCTCAGGCTGAAAAGCGTTTTTGTGCATTGTGCCATAACTTTTCAGGGAAGCTTCAGAACATGAAATTTTAACCTCCCACTATAGCAGAAAGGGTCTTTCTAGTAGTTGCACATCAAATCTAAACTGTCTGAAGTGTTTTTCCAAAGTTATCAACACTTTTATGTTTGGCGTTCCGAAACCCACCTTATCTCAGGCTGAAAAGCGTTTTTACGCATTGTGCCATAACTTTTCAGGGAAGCTTCAGAACATGAAATTTTAACCTCCCACTATAGCAGAAAGGGTCTTTCTAGTAGGTGCACATCAAATCTAAGCTGTCTGAAGTGTTTTTCGAAAGTTATCAACACTTTTATGTTTGGCGTTCCGAAACCCACCTTATCTCAGGCTGAAAAGCGTTTTTGTGCATTGTGCCATAACTTTTCAGGGAAGCTTCAGAACATGAAATTTTAACCTCCCACTATAGCAGAAAGGGTCTTTCTAGTAGTTGCACATCAAATCTAAGCTGTCTGAAGTGTTTTTCAAAAGTTATCAACACTTTTATGTTTGGCGTTCCGAAACCCACCTTATCTCAGGCTGAAAAGCGTTTTTGTGCATTGTGCCATAACTTTTCAGGAAAGCTTCAGAACATGAAATTTTAACCTCCCACTATAGCAGAAAGGGTCTTTCTAGTAGTTGCACATCAAATCTAAACTGTCTGAAGTGTTTTTCCAAAGTTATCAACACTTTTATGTTTGGCGTTCCGAAACCCACCTTATCTCAGGCTGAAAAGCGTTTTTACGCATTGTGCCATAACTTTTCAGGGAAGCTTCAGAACATGAAATTTTAAGCTCCCACTATAGCAGAAAGGGTCTTTCTAGTAGGTGCACATCAAATCTAAGCTCTCTGAAGTGTTTTTCGAAAGTTATCAACACTTTTATGTTTGGCGTTCCGAAACCCACCTTATCTCAGGCTGAAAAGCGTTTTTGTGCATTGTGCCATAACTTTTCAGGGAAGCTTCAGAACATGAAATTTTAACCTCCCACTAAAGCAGAAAGGGTCTTTCTAGTAGTTGCACATCAAATCTAAACTGTCTGAAGTGTTTTTCCAAAGTTATCAACACTTTTATGTTTGGCGTTCCGAAACCCACCTTATCTCAGGCTGAAAAGCGTTTTTACGCATTGTGCCATAACTTTTCAGGGAAGCTTCAGAACATGAAATTTTAAGCTCCCACTATAGCAGAAAGGGTCTTTCTAGTAGGTGCACATCAAATCTAAGCTCTCTGAAGTGTTTTTCGAATGTTATCAACACTTTTATGTTTGGCGTTCCGAAACCCACCTTATCTCAGGCTGAAAAGCGTTTTTGTGCATTGCGCCATAACTTTTCAGGGAAGCTTCAGAACATGAAATTTTAACCTCCCACTATAGCAGAAAGGGTCTTTCTAGTAGTTGCACATCAAATCTAAACTGTCTGAAGTGTTTTTCCGAAGTTATCAACACTTTTATGTTTGGCGTTCCGAAACCCACCTTATCTCAGGCTGAAAAGCGTTTTTACGCATTGTGCCATAACTTTTCAGGGAAGCTTCAGAACATGAAATTTTAACCTCCCACTATAGCAGAAAGGGTCTTTCTAGTAGTTGCACATCAAATCTAAACTGTCTGAAGTGTTTTTCCAAAGTTATCAACACTTTTATGTTTGGCGTTCCGAAACCCACCTTATCTCAGGCTGAAAAGCGTTTTTACGCATTGTGCCATAACTTTTCAGGGAAGCTTCAGAACATGAAATTTTAAGCTCCCACTATAGCAGAAAGGGTCTTTCTAGTAGGTGCACATCAAATCTAAGCTCTATGAAGTGTTTTTCGAAAGTTATCAACACTTTTATGTTTGGCGTTCCGAAACCCACCTTATCTCAGGCTGAAAAGCGTTTTTGTGCATTGTGCCATAACTTTTAAGGGAAGCTTCAGAACATGAAATTTTAACCTCCCACTATAGCAGAAAGGGTCTTTCTAGTAGTTGCACATCAAATCTAAGCTGTCTGAAGTGTTTTTCAAAAGTTATCAACACTTTTATGTTTGGCGTTCCGAAACCCACCTTATCTCAGGCTGAAAAGCGTTTTTGTGCATTGTGCCATAACTTTTCAGGAAAGCTTCAGAACATGAAATTTTAACCTCCCACTATAGCAGAAAGGGTCTTTCTAGTAGTTGCACATCAAATCTAAACTGTCTGAAGTGTTTTTCCAAAGTTATCAACACTTTTATGTTTGGCGTTCCGAAACCCACCTTATCTCAGGCTGAAAAGCGTTTTTGTGCATTGTGCCATAACTTTTCAGGGAAGCTTCAGAACATGAAATTTTAACCTCCCACTATAGCAGAAAGGGTCTTTCTAGGAGTTGCACATCAAATCTAAGCTGTCTGAATTGTTTTTCAAAAGTTATCAACACTTTTATGTTTGGCGTTCCGAAACCCACCTTATCTCAGGCTGAAAAGCGTTTTTGTGCATTGTGCCATAACTTTTCAGGAAAGCTTCAGAATATGAAATTTTAACCTCCCACTATAGCAGAAAGGGTCTTTCTAGTAGTTGAACATCAAATCTAAACTGTCTGAAGTGTTTTTCAAAAGTTATCAACACTTTTATGTTTGGCGTTCCGAAACCCACCTTATCTCAGGCTGAAAAGCGTTTTTACGCATTGTGCCATAACTTTTCAGGGAAGCTTCAGAACATGAAATTTTAAGCTCCCACTATAGCAGAAACGGTCTTTCTAGTAGGTGCACATCAAATCTAAGCTCTCTGAAGTGTTTTTCGAAAGTTATCAACACTTTTATGTTTGGCGTTCCGAAACCCACCTTATCTCAGGCTGAAAAGCGTTTTTGTGCATTGTGCCATAACTTTTCAGGGAAGCTTCAGAACATGAAATTTTAACCTCCCACTATAGCAGAAAGGGTCTTTCTAGTAGTTGCACATCAAATCTAAACTGTCTGAAGTGTTTTTCCAAAGTTATCAACACTTTTATGTTTGGCGTTCCGAAACCCACCTTATCTCAGGCTGAAAAGCGTTTTTGTGCATTGTGCCATAACTTTTCAGGGAAGCTTCAGAACATGAAATTTTAACCTCCCACTATAGCAGAAAGGGTCTTTCTAGTAGTTGCACATCAAATCTAAGCTGTCTGAAGTGTTTTTCAAAAGTTATCAACACTTTTATGTTTGGCGTTCCGAAACCCACCTTATCTCAGGCTGAAAAGCGTTTTTACGCATTGTGCCATAACTTTTCAGGAAAGCTTCAGAACATGAAATTTTAACCTCCCACTATAGCAGAAAGGGTCTTTCTAGTAGTTGCACATCAAATCTAAACTGTCTGAAGTGTTTTTCCAAAGTTATCAACACTTTTATGTTTGGCGTTCCGAAACCCACCTTATCTCAGGCTGAAAAGCGTTTTTGTGCATTGTGCCATAACTTTTCAGGGAAGCTTTAGAACATGAAATTTTAACCTCCCACTATAGCAGAAAGGGTCTTTCTAGTAGTTGCACATCAAATCTAAGCTGTCTGAAGTGTTTTTCAAAAGTTATCAACACTTTTATGTTTGGCGTTCCGAAACCCACCTTATCTCAGGCTGAAAAGCGTTTTTGTGCATTGTGCCATAACTTTTCAGGAAAGCTTCAGAACATGAAATTTTAACCTCCCACTATAGCAGAAAGGGTCTTTCTAGTAGTTGCACATCAAATCTAAACTGTCTGAAGTGTTTTTCCAAAGTTATCAACACTTTTATGTTTGGCGTTCCGAAACCCACCTTATCTCAGGCTGAAAAGCGTTTTTACGCATTGTGCCATAACTTTTCAGGGAAGCTTCAGAACATGAAATTTTAACCTCCCACTATAGCAGAAAGGGTCTTTCTAGTAGGTGCACATCAAATCTAAGCTCTCTGAAGTGTTTTTCGAAAGTTATCAACACTTTTATGTTTGGCGTTCCGAAACCCACCTTATCTCAGGCTGAAAAGCGTTTTTGTGCATTGTGCCATAACTTTTCAGGGAAGCTTCAGAACATGAAATTTTAACCTCCCACTATAGCAGAAAGGGTCTTTCTAGTAGTTGCACATCAAATCTAAACTGTCTGAAGTGTTTTTCAAAAGTTATCAACACTTTTATGTTTGGCGTTCCGAAACCCACCTTATCTCAGGCTGAAAAGCGTTTTTGTGCATTGTGCCATAACTTTTCAGGAAAGTTTCAGAACATGAAATTTTAACCTCCCACTATAGCAGAAAGGGTCTTTCTAGTAGTTGCACATCAAATCTAAACTGTCTGAAGTGTTTTTCCAAAGTTATCAACACTTTTATGTTTGGCGTTCCGAAACCCACCTTATCTCAGGCTGAAAAGCGTTTTTACGCATTTTGCCATAACTTTTCAGGGAAGCTTCAGAACATGAAATTTTAACCTCCCACTATAGCAGAAAAGGTCTTTCTAGTAGGTGCACATCAAATCTAAACTGTCTGAAGTGTTTTTCCAAAGTTATCAACACTTTTATGTTTGGCGATCCGAAACCCACCTTATCTCAGGCTGAAAAGCGTTTTTGTGCATTGTGCCATAACTTTTCAGGGAAGCTTCAGAACATGAAATTTTAACCTCCCACTATAGCAGAAAGGGTCTTTCTAGTAGTTGCACATCAAATCTAAGCTGTCTGAAGTGTTTTTCAAAAGTTATCAACACTTTTATGTTTGGCGTTCCGAAACCCACCTTATCTCAGGCTGAAAAGCGTTTTTGTGCATTGTGCCATAACTTTTCAGGAAAGCTTCAGAACATGAAATTTTAACCTCCCACTATAGCAGAAAGGGTCTTTCTAGGAGTTGCACATCAAATCTAAGCTGTCTGAATTGTTTTTCAAAAGTTATCAACACTTTTATGTTTGGCGTTCCGAAACCCACCTTATCTCAGGCTGAAAAGCGTTTTTGTGCATTGTGCCATAACTTTTCAGGAAAGCTTCAGAATATGAAATTTTAACCTCCCACTATAGCAGAAAGGGTCTTTCTAGTAGTTGAACATCAAATCTAAACTGTCTGAAGTGTTTTTCAAAAGTTATCAACACTTTTATGTTTGGCGTTCCGAAACCCACCTTATCTCAGGCTGAAAAGCGTTTTTACGCATTGTGCCATAACTTTTCAGGGAAGCTTCAGAACATGAAATTTTAAGCTCCCACTATAGCAGAAACGGTCTTTCTAGTAGGTGCACATCAAATCTAAGCTCTCTGAAGTGTTTTTCGAAAGTTATCAACACTTTTATGTTTGGCGTTCCGAAACCCACCTTATCTCAGGCTGAAAAGCGTTTTTGTGCATTGTGCCATAACTTTTCAGGGAAGCTTCAGAACATGAAATTTTAACCTCCCACTATAGCAGAAAGGGTCTTTCTAGTAGTTGCACATCAAATCTAAACTGTCTGAAGTGTTTTTCCAAAGTTATCAACACTTTTATGTTTGGCGTTCCGAAACCCACCTTATCTCAGGCTGAAAAGCGTTTTTGTGCATTGTGCCATAACTTTTCAGGGAAGCTTCAGAACATGAAATTTTAACCTCCCACTATAGCAGAAAGGGTCTTTCTAGTAGTTGCACATCAAATCTAAGCTGTCTGAAGTGTTTTTCAAAAGTTATCAACACTTTTATGTTTGGCGTTCCGAAACCCACCTTATCTCAGGCTGAAAAGCGTTTTTACGCATTGTGCCATAACTTTTCAGGAAAGCTTCAGAACATGAAATTTTAACCTCCCACTATAGCAGAAAGGGTCTTTCTAGTAGTTGCACATCAAATCTAAACTGTCTGAAGTGTTTTTCCAAAGTTATCAACACTTTTATGTTTGGCGTTCCGAAACCCACCTTATCTCAGGCTGAAAAGCGTTTTTGTGCATTGTGCCATAACTTTTCAGGGAAGCTTTAGAACATGAAATTTTAACCTCCCACTATAGCAGAAAGGGTCTTTCTAGTAGTTGCACATCAAATCTAAGCTGTCTGAAGTGTTTTTCAAAAGTTATCAACACTTTTATGTTTGGCGTTCCGAAACCCACCTTATCTCAGGCTGAAAAGCGTTTTTGTGCATTGTGCCATAACTTTTCAGGAAAGCTTCAGAACATGAAATTTTAACCTCCCACTATAGCAGAAAGGGTCTTTCTAGTAGTTGCACATCAAATCTAAACTGTCTGAAGTGTTTTTCCAAAGTTATCAACACTTTTATGTTTGGCGTTCCGAAACCCACCTTATCTCAGGCTGAAAAGCGTTTTTACGCATTGTGCCATAACTTTTCAGGGAAGCTTCAGAACATGAAATTTTAACCTCCCACTATAGCAGAAAGGGTCTTTCTAGTAGGTGCACATCAAATCTAAGCTCTCTGAAGTGTTTTTCGAAAGTTATCAACACTTTTATGTTTGGCGTTCCGAAACCCACCTTATCTCAGGCTGAAAAGCGTTTTTGTGCATTGTGCCATAACTTTTCAGGGAAGCTTCAGAACATGAAATTTTAACCTCCCACTATAGCAGAAAGGGTCTTTCTAGTAGTTGCACATCAAATCTAAACTGTCTGAAGTGTTTTTCAAAAGTTATCAACACTTTTATGTTTGGCGTTCCGAAACCCACCTTATCTCAGGCTGAAAAGCGTTTTTGTGCATTGTGCCATAACTTTTCAGGAAAGCTTCAGAACATGAAATTTTAACCTCCCACTATAGCAGAAAGGGTCTTTCTAGTAGTTGCACATCAAATCTAAACTGTCTGAAGTGTTTTTCCAAAGTTATCAACACTTTTATGTTTGGCGTTCCGAAACCCACCTTATCTCAGGCTGAAAAGCGTTTTTACGCATTCTTCCATAACTTTTCAGGGAAGCTTCAGAACATGAAATTTTAACCTCCCACTATAGCAGAAAAGGTCTTTCTAGTAGGTGCACATCAAATCTAAACTGTCTGAAGTGTTTTTCCAAAGTTATCAACACTTTTATGTTTGGCGATCCGAAACCCACCTTATCTCAGGCTGAAAAGCGTTTTTGTGCATTGTGCCATAACTTTTCAGGGAAGCTTCAGAACATGAAATTTTAACCTCCCACTATAGCAGAAAGGGTCTTTCTAGTAGTTGCACATCAAATCTAAGCTGTCTGAAGTGTTTTTCAAAAGTTATCAACACTTTTATGTTTGGCGTTCCGAAACCCACCTTATCTCAGGCTGAAAAGCGTTTTTGTGCATTGTGCCATAACTTTTCAGGAAAGCTTCAGAACATGAAATTTTAACCTCCCACTATAGCAGAAAGGGTCTTTCTAGTAGTTGCACATCAAATCTAAACTGTCTGAAGTGTTTTTCCAAAGTTATCAACACTTTTATGTTTGGCGTTCCGAAACCCACCTTATCTCAGGCTGAAAAGCGTTTTTGTGCATTGTGCCATAACTTTTCAGGGAAGCTTCAGAACATGAAATTTTAACCTCCCACTATAGCAGAAAGGGTCTTTCTAGTAGTTGCACATCAAATCTAAGCTGTCTGAAGTGTTTTTCAAAAGTTATCAACACTTTTATGTTTGGCGTTCCGAAACCCACCTTATCTCAGGCTGAAAAGCGTTTTTGTGCATTGTGCCATAACTTTTCAGGAAAGCTTCAGAACATGAAATTTTAACCTCCCACTATAGCAGAAAGGGTCTTTCTAGTAGTTGCACATCAAATCTAAACTGTCTGAAGTGTTTTTACAAAGTTATCAACACTTTTATGTTTGGCGTTCCGAAACCCACCTTATCTCAGGCTGAAAAGCGTTTTTACGCATTGTGCCATAACTTTTCAGGGAAGCTTCAGAACATGAAATTTTAACCTCCCACTATAGCAGAAAGGGTCTTTCTAGTAGGTGCACATCAAATCTAAGCTCTCTGAAGTGTTTTTCGAAAGTTATCAACACTTTTATGTTTGGCGTTCCGAAACCCACCTTATCTCAGGCTGAAAAGCGTTTTTGTGCATTGTGCCATAACTTTTCAGGGAAGCTTCAGAACATGAAATTTTAACCTCCCACTATAGCAGAAAGGGTCTTTCTAGTAGTTGCACATCAAATCTAAACTGTCTGAAGTGTTTTTCCAAAGTTATTAACACTTTTATGTTTGGCGTTCCGAAACCCACCTTATCTCAGGCTGAAAAGCGTTTTTGTGCATTGTGCCATAACTTTTCAGGGAAGCTTCAGAACATGAAATTTTAACTTCCCACTATAGCAGAAAGGGTCTTTCTAGTAGGTGCACATCAAATCTAAGCTCTCTGAAGTGTTTTTCGAAAGTTATCAACACTTTTATGTTTGGCGTTCCGAAACCCACCTTATCTCAGGCTGAAAAGCGTTTTTGTGCATTGTGCCATAACTTTTCAGGAAAGCTTCAGAACATGAAATTTTAACCTCCCACTATAACAGAAAGGGTCTTTCTAGTAGTTGCACATCAAATCTAAACTGTCTGAAGTGTTTTTCCAAAGTTATCAACACTTTTATGTTTGGCGTTCCGAAACCCACCTTATCTCAGGCTGAAAAGCGTTTTTACGCATTGTGCCATAACTTTTCAGAGAAGCTTCAGAACATGAAATTTTAACCTCCCACTATAGCAGAAAGGGTCTTTCTAGTAGGTGCACATCAAATCTAAGCTCTCTGAAGTGTTTTTCGAAAGTTATCAACACTTTTATGTTTGGCGTTCCGAAACCCACCTTATCTCAGGCTGAAAAGCGTTTTTGTGCATTGTGCCATAACTTTTCAGGGAAGCTTCAGAACATGAAATTTTAACCTCCCACTATAGCAGAAAGGGTCTTTCTAGTAGTTGCACATCAAATCTAAACTGTCTGAAGTGTTTTTCAAAAGTTATCAACACTTTTATGTTTGGCGTTCCGAAACCCACCTTATCTCAGGCTGAAAAGCGTTTTTGTGCATTGTGCCATAACTTTTCAGGAAAGCTTCAGAACATGAAATTTTAACCTCCCACTATAGCAGAAAGGGTCTTTCTAGTAGTTGCACATCAAATCTAAACTGTCTGAAGTGTTTTTCCAAAGTTATCAACACTTTTATGTTTGGCGTTCCGAAACCCACCTTATCTCAGGCTGAAAAGCGTTTTTACGCATTGTGCCATAACTTTTCAGGGAAGCTTCAGAACATGAAATTTTAACCTCCCACTATAGCAGAAAGGGTCTTTCTAGTAGGTGCACATCAAATCTAAGCTCTCTGAAGTGTTTTTCGAAAGTTATCAACACTTTTATGTTTGGCGTTCCGAAACCCACCTTATCTCAGGCTGAAAAGCGTTTTTGTGCATTGTGCCATAACTTTTCAGGGAAGCTTCAGAACATGAAATTTTAACCTCCCACTATAGCAGAAAGGGTCTTTCTAGTAGTTGCACATCAAATCTAAGCTGTCTGAAGTGTTTTTCAAAAGTTATCAACACTTTTATGTTTGGCGTTCCGAAACCCACCTTATCTCAGGCTGAAAAGCGTTTTTGTGCATTGTGCCATAACTTTTCAGGGAAGCTTCAGAACATGAAATTTTAACCTCCCACTATAGCAGAAAGGGTCTTTCTAGTAGTTGCACATCAAATCTAAGCTGTCTGAAGTGTTTTTCAAAAGTTATCAACACTTTTATGTTTGGCGTTCCGAAACCCACCTTATCTCAGGCTGAAAAGCGTTTTTGTGCATTGTGCCATAACTTTTCAGGGAAGCTTCAGAACATGAAATTTTAAGCTCCCACTATAGCAGAAAGGGTCTTTCTAGTAGTTGCACATCAAATCTAAACTGTCTGAAGTGTTTTTCCAAAGTTATCAACACTTTTATGTTTGGCGTTCCGAAACCCACCTTATCTCAGGCTGAAAAGCGTTTTTGTGCATTGTGCCATAACTTTTCAGGGAAGCTTCAGAACATGAAATTTTAACCTCCCACTATAGCAGAAAGGGTCTTTCTAGTAGGTGCACATCAAATCTAAGCTCTCTGAAGTGTTTTTCGAAAGTTATCAACACTTTTATGTTTGGCGTTCCGAAACCCACCTTATCTCAGGCTGAAAAGCGTTTTTGTGCATTGTGCCATAACTTTTCAGGAAAGCTTCAGAACATGAAATTTTAACCTCCCACTATAACAGAAAGGGTCTTTCTAGTAGTTGCACATCAAATCTAAACTGTCTGAAGTGTTTTTCCAAAGTTATCAACACTTTTATGTTTGGCGTTCCGAAACCCACCTTATCTCAGGCTGAAAAGCGTTTTTACGCATTGTGCCATAACTTTTCAGGGAAGCTTCAGAACATGAAATTTTAACCTCCCACTATAGCAGAAAGGGTCTTTCTAGTAGGTGCACATCAAATCTAAGCTCGCTGAAGTGTTTTTCGAAAGTTATCAACACTTTTATGTTTGGCGTTCCGAAACCCACCTTATCTCAGGCTGAAAAGCGTTTTTGTGCATTGTGCCATAACTTTTCAGGAAAGCTTCAGAACATGAAATTTTAACCTCCCACTATAGCAGAAAGGGTCTTTCTAGTAGGTGCACATCAAATCTAAGCTCTCTGAAGTGTTTTTCGAAAGTTATCAACACTTTTATGTTTGGCGTTCCGAAACCCACCTTATCTCAGGCTGAAAAGCGTTTTTGTGCATTGTGCCATAACTTTTCAGGGAAGCTTCAGAACATGAAATTTTAACCTCCCACTATAGCAGAAAGGGTCTTTCTAGTAGTTGCACATCAAATCTAAACTGTCTGAAGTGTTTTTCAAAAGTTATCAACACTTTTATGTTTGGCGTTCCGAAACCCACCTTATCTCAGGCTGAAAAGCGTTTTTGTGCATTGTGCCATAACTTTTCAGGAAAGCTTCAGAACATGAAATTTTAACCTCCCACTATAGCAGAAAGGGTCTTTCTAGTAGTTGCACATCAAATCTAAACTGTCTGAAGTGTTTTTCCAAAGTTATCAACACTTTTATGTTTGGCGTTCCGAAACCCACCTTATCTCAGGCTGAAAAGCGTTTTTACGCATTGTGCCATAACTTTTCAGGGAAGCTTCAGAACATGAAATTTTAACCTCCCACTATAGCAGAAAGGGTCTTTCTAGTAGGTGCACATCAAATCTAAGCTCTCTGAAGTGTTTTTCGAAAGTTATCAACACTTTTATGTTTGGCGTTCCGAAACCCACCTTATCTCAGGCTGAAAAGCGTTTTTGTGCATTGTGCCATAACTTTTCAGGGAAGCTTCAGAACATGAAATTTTAACCTCCCACTATAGCAGAAAGGGTCTTTCTAGTAGTTGCACATCAAATCTAAACTGTCTGAAGTGTTTTTCCAAAGTTTTCAACACTTTTATGTTTGGCGTTCCGAAACCCACCTTATCTCAGGCTGAAAAGCGTTTTTGTGCATTGTGCCATAACTTTTCAGGGAAGCTTCAGAACATGAAATTTTAACCTCCCACTATAGCAGAAAGGGTCTTTCTAGTAGTTGCACATCAAATCTAAGCTGTCTGAAGTGTTTTTCAAAAGTTATCAACACTTTTATGTTTGGCGTTCCGAAACCCACCTTATCTCAGGCTGAAAAGCGTTTTTGTGCATTGTGCCATAACTTTTCAGGAAAGCTTCAGAACATGAAATTTTAACCTCCCACTATAGCAGAAAGGGTCTTTCTAGTAGTTGCACATCAAATCTAAACTGTCTGAAGTGTTTTTCCAAAGTTATCAACACTTTTATGTTTGGCGTTCCGAAACCCACCTTATCTCAGGCTGAAAAGCGTTTTTACGCATTGTGCCATAACTTTTCAGGGAAGCTTCAGAACATGAAATTTTAACCTCCCACTATAGCAGAAAGGGTCTTTCTAGTAGGTGCACATCAAATCTAAGCTCTCTGAAGTGTTTTTCGAAAGTTATCAACACTTTTATGTTTGGCGTTCCGAAACCCACCTTATCTCAGGCTGAAAAGCGTTTTTGTGCATTGTGCCATAACTTTTCAGGGAAGCTTCAGAACATGAAATTTTGACCTCCCACTATAGCAGAAAGGGTCTTTCTAGTAGTTGCACATCAAATCTAAACTGTCTGAAGTGTTTTTCCAAAGTTATCAACACTTTTATGTTTGGCGATCCGAAACCCACCTTATCTCAGGCTGAAAAGCGTTTTTGTGCATTGTGCCATAACTTTTCAGGGAAGCTTCAGAACATGAAATTTTAACCTCCCACTATAGCAGAAAGGGTCTTTCTAGTAGTTGCACATCAAATCTAAGCTGTCTGAAGTGTTTTTCAAAAGTTATCAACACTTTTATGTTTGGCGTTCCGAAACCCACCTTATCTCAGGCTGAAAAGCGTTTTTGTGCATTGTGCCATAACTTTTCAGGAAAGCTTCAGAACATGAAATTTTAACCTCCCACTATAGCAGAAAGGGTCTTTCTAGTAGTTGCACATCAAATCTAAACTGTCTGAAGTGTTTTTCCGAAGTTATCAACACTTTTATGTTTGGCGTTCCGAAACCCACCTTATCTCAGGCTGAAAAGCGTTTTTACGCATTGTGCCATAACTTTTCAGGGAAGCTTCAGAACATGAAATTTTAACCTCCCACTATAGCAGAAAGGGTCTTTCTAGTAGTTGCACATCAAATCTAAACTGTCTGAAGTGTTTTTCCAAAGTTATCAACACTTTTATGTTTGGCGTTCCGAAACCCACCTTATCTCAGGCTGAAAAGCGTTTTTACGCATTGTGCCATAACTTTTCAGGGAAGCTTCAGAACATGAAATTTTAAGCTCCCACTATAGCAGAAAGGGTCTTTCTAGTAGGTGCACATCAAATCTAAGCTCTATGAAGTGTTTTTCGAAAGTTATCAACACTTTTATGTTTGGCGTTCCGAAACCCACCTTATCTCAGGCTGAAAAGCGTTTTTGTGCATTGTGCCATAACTTTTCAGGAAAGCTTCAGAACATGAAATTTTAACCTCCCACTATAGCAGAAAGGGTCTTTCTAGTAGTTGCACATCAAATCTAAACTGTCTGAAGTGTTTTTCCAAAGTTATCAACACTTTTATGTTTGGCGTTCCGAAACCCACCTTATCTCAGGCTGAAAAGCGTTTTTGTGCATTGTGCCATAACTTTTCAGGGAAGCTTCAGAACATGAAATTTTAACCTCCCACTATAGCAGAAAGGGTCTTTCTAGTAGTTGCACATCAAATCTAAGCTGTCTGAAGTGTTTTTCAAAAGTTATCAACACTTTTATGTTTGGCGTTCCGAAACCCACCTTATCTCAGGCTGAAAAGCGTTTTTGTGCATTGTGCCATAACTTTTCAGGGAAGCTTCAGAACATGAAATTTTAACCTCCCACTATAGCAGAAAGGGTCTTTCTAGTAGTTGCACATCAAATCTAAGCTGTCTGAAGTGTTTTTCAAAAGTTATCAACACTTTTATGTTTGGCGTTCCGAAACCCACCTTATCTCAGGCTGAAAAGCGTTTTTGTGCATTGTGCCATAACTTTTCAGGAAAGCTTCAGAACATGAAATTTTAACCTCCCACTATAGCAGAAAGGGTCTTTCTAGTAGTTGAACATCAAATCTAAACTGTCTGAAGTGTTTTTCAAAAGTTATCAACACTTTTATGTTTGGCGTTCCGAAACCCACCTTATCTCAGGCTGAAAAGCGTTTTTACGCATTGTGCCATAACTTTTCAGGGAAGCTTCAGAACATGAAATTTTAAGCTCCCACTATAGCAGAAACGGTCTTTCTAGTAGGTGCACATCAAATCTAAGCTCTCTGAAGTGTTTTTCGAAAGTTATCAACACTTTTATGTTTGGCGTTCCGAAACCCACCTTATCTCAGGCTGAAAAGCGTTTTTGTGCATTGTGCCATAACTTTTCAGGGAAGCTTCAGAACATGAAATTTTAACCTCCCACTATAGCAGAAAGGGTCTTTCTAGTAGTTGCACATCAAATCTAAACTGTCTGAAGTGTTTTTCCAAAGTTATCAACACTTTTATGTTTGGCGTTCCGAAACCCACCTTATCTCAGGCTGAAAAGCGTTTTTGTGCATTGTGCCATAACTTTTCAGGGAAGCTTCAGAACATGAAATTTTAACCTCCCACTATAGCAGAAAGGGTCTTTCTAGTAGTTGCACATCAAATCTAAGCTGTCTGAAGTGTTTTTCAAAAGTTATCAACACTTTTATGTTTGGCGTTCCGAAACCCACCTTATCTCAGGCTGAAAAGCGTTTTTACGCATTGTGCCATAACTTTTCAGGAAAGCTTCAGAACATGAAATTTTAACCTCCCACTATAGCAGAAAGGGTCTTTCTAGTAGTTGCACATCAAATCTAAACTGTCTGAAGTGTTTTTCCAAAGTTATCAACACTTTTATGTTTGGCGTTCCGAAACCCACCTTATCTCAGGCTGAAAAGCGTTTTTGTGCATTGTGCCATAACTTTTCAGGGAAGCTTTAGAACATGAAATTTTAACCTCCCACTATAGCAGAAAGGGTCTTTCTAGTAGTTGCACATCAAATCTAAGCTGTCTGAAGTGTTTTTCAAAAGTTATCAACACTTTTATGTTTGGCGTTCCGAAACCCACCTTATCTCAGGCTGAAAAGCGTTTTTGTGCATTGTGCCATAACTTTTCAGGAAAGCTTCAGAACATGAAATTTTAACCTCCCACTATAGCAGAAAGGGTCTTTCTAGTAGTTGCACATCAAATCTAAACTGTCTGAAGTGTTTTTCGAAAGTTATCAACACTTTTATGTTTGGCGTTCCGAAACCCACGTTATCTCAGGCTGAAAAGCGTTTTTACGCATTGTGCCATAACTTTTCAGGGAAGCTTCAGAACATGAAATTTTAACCTCCCACTATAGCAGAAAGGGTCTTTCTAGTAGGTGCACATCAAATCTAAGCTCTCTGAAGTGTTTTTCGAAAGTTATCAACACTTTTATGTTTGGCGTTCCGAAACCCACCTTATCTCAGGCTGAAAAGCGTTTTTGTGCATTGTGCCATAACTTTTCAGGGAAGCTTCAGAACATGAAATTTTAACCTCCCACTATAGCAGAAAGGGTCTTTCTAGTAGTTGCACATCAAATCTAAACTGTCTGAAGTGTTTTTCAAAAGTTATCAACACTTTTATGTTTGGCGTTCCGAAACCCACCTTATCTCAGGCTGAAAAGCGTTTTTGTGCATTGTGCCATAACTTTTCAGGAAAGCTTCAGAACATGAAATTTTAACCTCCCACTATAGCAGAAAGGGTCTTTCTAGTAGTTGCACATCAAATCTAAACTGTCTGAAGTGTTTTTCCAAAGTTATCAACACTTTTATGTTTGGCGTTCCGAAACCCACCTTATCTCAGGCTGAAAAGCGTTTTTACGCATTGTGCCATAACTTTTCAGGGAAGCTTCAGAACATGAAATTTTAACCTCCCACTATAGCAGAAAAGGTCTTTCTAGTAGGTGCACATCAAATCTAAACTGTCTGAAGTGTTTTTCCAAAGTTATCAACACTTTTATGTTTGGCGATCCGAAACCCACCTTATCTCAGGCTGAAAAGCGTTTTTGTGCATTGTGCCATAACTTTTCAGGGAAGCTTCAGAACATGAAATTTTAACCTCCCACTATAGCAGAAAGGGTCTTTCTAGTAGTTGCACATCAAATCTAAGCTGTCTGAAGTGTTTTTCAAAAGTTATCAACACTTTTATGTTTGGCGTTCCGAAACCCACCTTATCTCAGGCTGAAAAGCGTTTTTGTGCATTGTGCCATAACTTTTCAGGAAAGCTTCAGAACATGAAATTTTAACCTCCCACTATAGCAGAAAGGGTCTTTCTAGTAGTTGCACATCAAATCTAAACTGTCTGAAGTGTTTTTCCAAAGTTATCAACACTTTTATGTTTGGCGTTCCGAAACCCACCTTATCTCAGGCTGAAAAGCGTTTTTGTGCATTGTGCCATAACTTTTCAGGGAAGCTTCAGAACATGAAATTTTAACCTCCCACTATAGCAGAAAGGGTCTTTCTAGTAGTTGCACATCAAATCTAAACTGTCTGAAGTGTTTTTCCAAAGTTATCAACACTTTTATGTTTGGCGTTCCGAAACCCACCTTATCTCAGGCTGAAAAGCGTTTTTGTGCATTGTGCCATAACTTTTCAGGGAAGCTTCAGAACATGAAATTTTAACCTCCCACTATAGCAGAAAAGGTCTTTCTAGTAGGTGCACATCAAATCTAAACTGTCTGAAGTGTTTTTCCAAAGTTATCAACACTTTTATGTTTGGCGATCCGAAACCCACCTTATCTCAGGCTGAAAAGCGTTTTTGTGCATTGTGCCATAACTTTTCAGGGAAGCTTCAGAACATGAAATTTTAACCTCCCACTATAGCAGAAAGGGTCTTTCTAGTAGTTGCACATCAAATCTAAGCTGTCTGAAGTGTTTTTCAAAAGTTATCAACACTTTTATGTTTGGCGTTCCGAAACCCACCTTATCTCAGGCTGAAAAGCGTTTTTGTGCATTGTGCCATAACTTTTCAGGAAAGCTTCAGAACATGAAATTTTAACCTCCCACTATAGCAGAAAGGGTCTTTCTAGTAGTTGCACATCAAATCTAAACTGTCTGAAGTGTTTTTCCAAAGTTATCAACACTTTTATGTTTGGCGTTCCGAAACCCACCTTATCTCAGGCTGAAAAGCGTTTTTGTGCATTGTGCCATAACTTTTCAGGGAAGCTTCAGAACATGAAATTTTAACCTCCCACTATAGCAGAAAGGGTCTTTCTAGTAGTTGCACATCAAATCTAAACTGTCTGAAGTGTTTTTCCAAAGTTATCAACACTTTTATGTTTGGCGTTCCGAAACCCACCTTATCTCAGGCTGAAAAGCGTTTTTGTGCATTGTGCCATAACTTTTCAGGGAAGCTTCAGAACATGAAATTTTAACCTCCCACTATAGCAGAAAGGGTCTTTCTAGTAGTTGCACATCAAATCTAAGCTGTCTGAAGTGTTTTTCAAAAGTTATCAACACTTTTATGTTTGGCGTTCCGAAACCCACCTTATCTCAGGCTGAAAAGCGTTTTTGTGCATTGTGCCATAACTTTTCAGGAAAGCTTCAGAACATGAAATTTTAACCTCCCACTATAGCAGAAATGGTCTTTCTAGTAGTTGCACATCAAATCTAAACTGTCTGAAGTCTTTTTACAAAGTTATCAACACTTTTATGTTTGGCGTTCCGAAACCCACCTTATCTCAGGCTGAAAAGCGTTTTTACGCATTGTGCCATAACTTTTCAGGGAAGCTTCAGAACATGAAATTTTAACCTCCCACTATAGCAGAAAGGGTCTTTCTAGTAGGTGCACATCAAATCTAAGCTCTCTGAAGTGTTTTTCGAAAGTTATCAACACTTTTATGTTTGGCGTTCCGAAACCCACCTTATCTCAGGCTGAAAAGCGTTTTTGTGCATTGTGCCATAACTTTTCAGGGAAGCTTCAGAACATGAAATTTTAACCTCCCACTATAGCAGAAAGGGTCTTTCTAGTAGTTGCACATCAAATCTAAACTGTCTGAAGTGTTTTTCCAAAGGTATTAACACTTTTATGTTTGGCGTTCCGAAACCCACCTTATCTCAGGCTGAAAAGCGTTTTTGTGCATTGTGCCATAACTTTTCAGGGAAGCTTCAGAACATGAAATTTTAACCTCCCACTATAGCAGAAAGGGTCTTTCTAGTAGGTGCACATCAAATCTAAGCTCTCTGAAGTGTTTTTCGAAAGTTATCAACACTTTTATGTTTGGCGTTCCGAAACCCACCTTATCTCAGGCTGAAAAGCGTTTTTGTGCATTGTGCCATAACTTTTCAGGAAAGCTTCAGAACATGAAATTTTAACCTCCCACTATAACAGAAAGGGTCTTTCTAGTAGTTGCACATCAAATCTAAACTGTCTGAAGTGTTTTTCCAAAGTTATCAACACTTTTATGTTTGGCGTTCCGAAACCCACCTTATCTCAGGCTGAAAAGCGTTTTTACGCATTGTGCCATAACTTTTCAGAGAAGCTTCAGAACATGAAATTTTAACCTCCCACTATAGCAGAAAGGGTCTTTCTAGTAGGTGCACATCAAATCTAAGCTCTCTGAAGTGTTTTTCGAAAGTTATCAACACTTTTATGTTTGGCGTTCCGAAACCCACCTTATCTCAGGCTGAAAAGCGTTTTTGTGCATTGTGCCATAACTTTTCAGGGAAGCTTCAGAACATGAAATTTTAACCTCCCACTATAGCAGAAAGGGTCTTTCTAGTAGTTGCACATCAAATCTAAACTGTCTGAAGTGTTTTTCAAAAGTTATCAACACTTTTATGTTTGGCGTTCCGAAACCCACCTTATCTCAGGCTGAAAAGCGTTTTTGTGCATTGTGCCATAACTTTTCAGGAAAGCTTCAGAACATGAAATTTTAACCTCCCACTATAGCAGAAAGGGTCTTTCTAGTAGTTGCACATCAAATCTAAACTGTCTGAAGTGTTTTTCCAAAGTTATCAACACTTTTATGTTTGGCGTTCCGAAACCCACCTTATCTCAGGCTGAAAAGCGTTTTTACGCATTGTGCCATAACTTTTCAGGGAAGCTTCAGAACATGAAATTTTAACCTCCCACTATAGCAGAAAGGGTCTTTCTAGTAGGTGCACATCAAATCTAAGCTCTCTGAAGTGTTTTTCGAAAGTTATCAACACTTTTATGTTTGGCGTTCCGAAACCCACCTTATCTCAGGCTGAAAAGCGTTTTTGTGCATTGTGCCATAACTTTTCAGGGAAGCTTCAGAACATGAAATTTTAACCTCCCACTATAGCAGAAAGGGTCTTTCTAGTAGTTGCACATCAAATCTAAGCTGTCTGAAGTGTTTTTCAAAAGTTATCAACACTTTTATGTTTGGCGTTCCGAAACCCACCTTATCTCAGGCTGAAAAGCGTTTTTGTGCATTGTGCCATAACTTTTCAGGGAAGCTTCAGAACATGAAATTTTAACCTCCCACTATAGCAGAAAGGGTCTTTCTAGTAGTTGCACATCAAATCTAAGCTGTCTGAAGTGTTTTTCAAAAGTTATCAACACTTTTATGTTTGGCGTTCCGAAACCCACCTTATCTCAGGCTGAAAAGCGTTTTTGTGCATTGTGCCATAACTTTTCAGGGAAGCTTCAGAACATGAAATTTTAAGCTCCCACTATAGCAGAAAGGGTCTTTCTAGTAGTTGCACATCAAATCTAAACTGTCTGAAGTGTTTTTCCAAAGTTATCAACACTTTTATGTTTGGCGTTCCGAAACCCACCTTATCTCAGGCTGAAAAGCGTTTTTGTGCATTGTGCCATAACTTTTCAGGGAAGCTTCAGAACATGAAATTTTAACCTCCCACTATAGCAGAAAGGGTCTTTCTAGTAGTTGCACATCAAATCTAAACTGTCTGAAGTGTTTTTCCAAAGTTATCAACACTTTTATGTTTGGCGATCCGAAACCCACCTTATCTCAGGCTGAAAAGCGTTTTTGTGCATTGTGCCATAACTTTTCAGGGAAGCTTCAGAACATGAAATTTTAACCTCCCACTATAGCAGAAAGGGTCTTTCTAGTAGTTGCACATCAAATCTAAGCTGTCTGAAGTGTTTTTCAAAAGTTATCAACACTTTTATGTTTGGCGTTCCGAAACCCACCTTATCTCAGGCTGAAAAGCGTTTTTGTGCATTGTGCCATAACTTTTCAGGAAAGCTTCAGAACATGAAATTTTAACCTCCCACTATAGCAGAAAGGGTCTTTCTAGTAGTTGCACATCAAATCTAAACTGTCTGAAGTGTTTTTCCGAAGTTATCAACACTTTTATGTTTGGCGTTCCGAAACCCACCTTATCTCAGGCTGAAAAGCGTTTTTACGCATTGTGCCATAACTTTTCAGGGAAGCTTCAGAACATTAAATTTTAACCTCCCACTATAGCAGAAAGGGTCTTTCTAGTAGTTGCACATCAAATCTAAACTGTCTGAAGTGTTTTTCCAAAGTTATCAACACTTTTATGTTTGGCGTTCCGAAACCCACCTTATCTCAGGCTGAAAAGCGTTTTTGTGCATTGTGCCATAACTTTTCAGGGAAGCTTCAGAACATGAAATTTTAACCTCCCACTATAGCAGAAAGGGTCTTTCTAGTAGTTGCACATCAAATCTAAGCTGTCTGAAGTGTTTTTCAAAAGTTATCAACACTTTTATGTTTGGCGTTCCGAAACCCACCTTATCTCAGGCTGAAAAGCGTTTTTGTGCATTGTGCCATAACTTTTCAGGGAAGCTTCAGAACATGAAATTTTAACCTCCCACTATAGCAGAAAGGGTCTTTCTAGTAGTTGCACATCAAATCTAAGCTGTCTGAAGTGTTTTTCAAAAGTTATCAACACTTTTATGTTTGGCGTTCCGAAACCCACCTTATCTCAGGCTGAAAAGCGTTTTTGTGCATTGTGCCATAACTTTTCAGGAAAGCTTCAGAACATGAAATTTTAACCTCCCACTATAGCAGAAAGGGTCTTTCTAGTAGTTGAACATCAAATCTAAACTGTCTGAAGTGTTTTTCAAAAGTTATCAGCACTTTTATGTTTGGCGTTCCGAAACCCACCTTATCTCAGGCTGAAAAGCGTTTTTACGCATTGTGCCATAACTTTTCAGGGAAGCTTCAGAACATGAAATTTTAAGCTCCCACTATAGCAGAAACGGTCTTTCTAGTAGGTGCACATCAAATCTAAGCTCTCTGAAGTGTTTTTCGAAAGTTATCAACACTTTTATGTTTGGCGTTCCGAAACCCACCTTATCTCAGGCTGAAAAGCGTTTTTGTGCATTGTGCCATAACTTTTCAGGGAAGCTTCAGAACATGAAATTTTAACCTCCCACTATAGCAGAAAGGGTCTTTCTAGTAGTTGCACATCAAATCTAAACTGTCTGAAGTGTTTTTCCAAAGTTATCAACACTTTTATGTTTGGCGTTCCGAAACCCACCTTATCTCAGGCTGAAAAGCGTTTTTGTGCATTGTGCCATAACTTTTCAGGGAAGCTTCAGAACATGAAATTTTAACCTCCCACTATAGCAGAAAGGGTCTTTCTAGTAGTTGCACATCAAATCTAAGCTGTCTGAAGTGTTTTTCAAAAGTTATCAACACTTTTATGTTTGGCGTTCCGAAACCCACCTTATCTCAGGCTGAAAAGCGTTTTTACGCATTGTGCCATAACTTTTCAGGAAAGCTTCAGAACATGAAATTTTAACCTCCCACTATAGCAGAAAGGGTCTTTCTAGTAGTTGCACATCAAATCTAAACTGTCTGAAGTGTTTTTCCAAAGTTATCAACACTTTTATGTTTGGCGTTCCGAAACCCACCTTATCTCAGGCTGAAAAGCGTTTTTGTGCATTGTGCCATAACTTTTCAGGGAAGCTTTAGAACATGAAATTTTAACCTCCCACTATAGCAGAAAGGGTCTTTCTAGTAGTTGCACATCAAATCTAAGCTGTCTGAAGTGTTTTTCAAAAGTTATCAACACTTTTATGTTTGGCGTTCCGAAACCCACCTTATCTCAGGCTGAAAAGCGTTTTTGTGCATTGTGCCATAACTTTTCAGGAAAGCTTCAGAACATGAAATTTTAACCTCCCACTATAGCAGAAAGGGTCTTTCTAGTAGTTGCACATCAAATCTAAACTGTCTGAAGTGTTTTTCGAAAGTTATCAACACTTTTATGTTTGGCGTTCCGAAACCCACCTTATCTCAGGCTGAAAAGCGTTTTTACGCATTGTGCCATAACTTTTCAGGGAAGCTTCAGAACATGAAATTTTAACCTCCCACTATAGCAGAAAGGGTCTTTCTAGTAGTTGCACATCAAATCTAAGCTGTCTGAAGTGTTTTTCAAAAGTTATCAACACTTTTATGTTTGGCGTTCCGAAACCCACCTTATCTCAGGCTGAAAAGCGTTTTTGTGCATTGTGCCATAACTTTTCAGGGAAGCTTCAGAACATGAAATTTTAACCTCCCACTATAGCAGAAAGGGTCTTTCTAGTAGTTGCACATCAAATCTAAACTGTCTTAAGTGTTTTTCCAAAGTTATCAACACTTTTATGTTTGGCGTTCCGAAACCCACCTTATCTCAGGCTGAAAAGCGTTTTTGTGCATTGTGCCATAACTTTTCAGGGAAGCTTCAGAACATGAAATTTTAACCTCCCACTATAGCAGAAAGGGTCTTTCTAGTAGTTGCACATCAAATCTAAACTGTCTGAAGTGTTTTTCCAAAGTTATCAACACTTTTATGTTTGGCGTTCCGAAACCCACCTTATCTCAGGCTGAAAAGCGTTTTTGTGCATTGTGCCATAACTTTTCAGGGAAGCTTCAGAACATGAAATTTTAACCTCCCACTATAGCAGAAAGGGTCTTTCTAGTAGTTGCACATCAAATCTAAGCTGTCTGAAGTGTTTTTCAAAAGTTATCAACACTTTTATGTTTGGCGTTCCGAAACCCACCTTATCTCAGGCTGAAAAGCGTTTTTGTGCATTGTGCCATAACTTTTCAGGAAAGCTTCAGAACATGAAATTTTAACCTCCCACTATAGCAGAAATGGTCTTTCTAGTAGTTGCACATCAAATCTAAACTGTCTGAAGTGTTTTTACAAAGTTATCAACACTTTTATGTTTGGCGTTCCGAAACCCACCTTATCTCAGGCTGAAAAGCGTTTTTACGCATTGTGCCATAACTTTTCAGGGAATCTTCAGAACATGAAATTTTAACCTCCCACTATAGCAGAAAGGGTCTTTCTAGTAGGTGCACATCAAATCTAAGCTCTCTGAAGTGTTTTTCGAAAGTTATCAACACTTTTATGTTTGGCGTTCCGAAACCCACCTTATCTCAGGCTGAAAAGCGTTTTTGTGCATTGTGCCATAACTTTTCAGGGAAGCTTCAGAACATGAAATTTTAACCTCCCACTATAGCAGAAAGGGTCTTTCTAGTAGTTGCACATCAAATCTAAACTGTCTGAAGTGTTTTTCCAAAGTTATTAACACTTTTATGTTTGGCGTTCCGAAACCCACCTTATCTCAGGCTGAAAAGCGTTTTTGTGCATTGTGCCATAACTTTTCAGGGAAGCTTCAGAACATGAAATTTTAACCTCCCACTATAGCAGAAAGGGTCTTTCTAGTAGGTGCACATCAAATCTAAGCTCTCTGAAGTGTTTTTCGAAAGTTATCAACACTTTTATGTTTGGCGTTCCGAAACCCACCTTATCTCAGGCTGAAAAGCGTTTTTGTGCATTGTGCCATAACTTTTCAGGAAAGCTTCAGAACATGAAATTTTAACCTCCCACTATAACAGAAAGGGTCTTTCTAGTAGTTGCACATCAAATCTAAACTGTCTGAAGTGTTTTTCCAAAGTTATCAACACTTTTATGTTTGGCGTTCCGAAACCCACCTTATCTCAGGCTGAAAAGCGTTTTTACGCATTGTGCCATAACTTTTCAGAGAAGCTTCAGAACATGAAATTTTAACCTCCCACTATAGCAGAAAGGGTCTTTCTAGTAGGTGCACATCAAATCTAAGCTCTCTGAAGTGTTTTTCGAAAGTTATCAACACTTTTATGTTTGGCGTTCCGAAACCCACCTTATCTCAGGCTGAAAAGCGTTTTTGTGCATTGTGCCATAACTTTTCAGGGAAGCTTCAGAACATGAAATTTTAACCTCCCACTATAGCAGAAAGGGTCTTTCTAGTAGTTGCACATCAAATCTAAACTGTCTGAAGTGTTTTTCAAAAGTTATCAACACTTTTATGTTTGGCGTTCCGAAACCCACCTTATCTCAGGCTGAAAAGCGTTTTTGTGCATTGTGCCATAACTTTTCAGGAAAGCTTCAGAACATGAAATTTTAACCTCCCACTATAGCAGAAAGGGTCTTTCTAGTAGTTGCACATCAAATCTAAACTGTCTGAAGTGTTTTTCCAAAGTTATCAACACTTTTATGTTTGGCGTTCCGAAACCCACCTTATCTCAGGCTGAAAAGCGTTTTTACGCATTGTGCCATAACTTTTCAGGGAAGCTTCAGAACATGAAATTTTAACCTCCCACTATAGCAGAAAGGGTCTTTCTAGTAGGTGCACATCAAATCTAAGCTCTCTGAAGTGTTTTTCGAAAGTTATCATCACTTTTATGTTTGGCGTTCCGAAACCCACCTTATCTCAGGCTGAAAAGCGTTTTTGTGCATTGTGCCATAACTTTTCAGGGAAGCTTCAGAACATGAAATTTTAACCTCCCACTATAGCAGAAAGGGTCTTTCTAGTAGTTGCACATCAAATCTAAGCTGTCTGAAGTGTTTTTCAAAAGTTATCAACACTTTTATGTTTGGCGTTCCGAAACCCACCTTATCTCAGGCTGAAAAGCGTTTTTGTGCATTGTGCCATAACTTTTCAGGGAAGCTTCAGAACATGAAATTTTAACCTCCCACTATAGCAGAAAGGGTCTTTCTAGTAGTTGCACATCAAATCTAAGCTGTCTGAAGTGTTTTTCAAAAGTTATCAACACTTTTATGTTTGGCGTTCCGAAACCCACCTTATCTCAGGCTGAAAAGCGTTTTTGTGCATTGTGCCATAACTTTTCAGGGAAGCTTCAGAACATGAAATTTTAAGCTCCCACTATAGCAGAAAGGGTCTTTCTAGTAGTTGCACATCAAATCTAAACTGTCTGAAGTGTTTTTCAAAAGTTATCAACACTTTTATGTTTGGCGTTCCGAAACCCACCTTATCTCAGGCTGAAAAGCGTTTTTGTGCATTGTGCCATAACTTTTCAGGGAAGCTTCAGAACATGAAATTTTAACCTCCCACTATAGCAGAAAGGGTCTTTCTAGTAGGTGCACATCAAATCTAAGCTCTCTGAAGTGTTTTTCGAAAGTTATCAACACTTTTATGTTTGGCGTTCCGAAACCCACCTTATCTCAGGCTGAAAAGCGTTTTTGTGCATTGTGCCATAACTTTTCAGGGAAGCTTCAGAACATGAAATTTTAACCTCCCACTATAGCAGAAAGGGTCTTTCTAGTAGTTGCACATCAAATCTAAACTGTCTGAAGTGTTTTTCAAAAGTTATCAACACTTTTATGTTTGGCGTTCCGAAACCCACCTTATCTCAGGCTGAAAAGCGTTTTTGTGCATTGTGCCATAACTTTTCAGGAAAGCTTCAGAACATGAAATTTTAACCTCCCACTATAGCAGAAAGGGTCTTTCTAGTAGTTGCACATCAAATCTAAACTGTCTGAAGTGTTTTTCCAAAGTTATCAACACTTTTATGTTTGGCGTTCCGAAACCCACCTTATCTCAGGCTGAAAAGCGTTTTTACGCATTGTGCCATAACTTTTCAGGGAAGCTTCAGAACATGAAATTTTAACCTCCCACTATAGCAGAAAGGGTCTTTCTAGTAGGTGCACATCAAATCTAAGCTCTCTGAAGTGTTTTTCGAAAGTTATCAACACTTTTATGTTTGGCGTTCCGAAACCCACCTTATCTCAGGCTGAAAAGCGTTTTTGTGCATTGTGCCATAACTTTTCAGGGAAGCTTCAGAACATGAAATTTTAACCTCCCACTATAGCAGAAAGGGTCTTTCTAGTAGTTGCACATCAAATCTAAACTGTCTGAAGTGTTTTTCCAAAGTTATCAACACTTTTATGTTTGGCGTTCCGAAACCCACCTTATCTCAGGCTGAAAAGCGTTTTTGTGCATTGTGCCATAACTTTTCAGGGAAGCTTCAGAACATGAAATTTTAACCTCCCACTATAGCAGAAAGGGTCTTTCTAGTAGTTGCACATCAAATCTAAGCTGTCTGAAGTGTTTTTCAAAAGTTATCAACACTTTTATGTTTGGCGTTCCGAAACCCACCTTATCTCAGGCTGAAAAGCGTTTTTGTGCATTGTGCCATAACTTTTCAGGAAAGCTTCAGAACATGAAATTTTAACCTCCCACTATAGCAGAAAGGGTCTTTCTAGTAGTTGCACATCAAATCTAAACTGTCTGAAGTGTTTTTCCAAAGTTATCAACACTTTTATGTTTGGCGTTCCGAAACCCACCTTATCTCAGGCTGAAAAGCGTTTTTACGCATTGTGCCATAACTTTTCAGGGAAGCTTCAGAACATGAAATTTTAACCTCCCACTATAGCAGAAAGGGTCTTTCTAGTAGGTGCACATCAAATCTAAGCTCTCTGAAGTGTTTTTCGAAAGTTATCAACACTTTTATGTTTGGCGTTCCGAAACCCACCTTATCTCAGCCTGAAAAGCGTTTTTGTGCATTGTGCCATAACTTTTCAGGGAAGCTTCAGAACATGAAATTTTAACCTCCCACTATAGCAGAAAGGGTCTTTCTAGTAGTTGCACATCAAATCTAAACTGTCTGAAGTGTTTTTCCAAAGTTATCAACACTTTTATGTTTGGCGTTCCGAAACCCACCTTATCTCAGGCTGAAAAGCGTTTTTGTGCATTGTGCCATAACTTTTCAGGGAAGCTTCAGAACATGAAATTTTAACCTCCCACTATAGCAGAAAGGGTCTTTCTAGTAGGTGCACATCAAATCTAAGCTCTCTGAAGTGTTTTTCGAAAGTTATCAACACTTTTATGTTTGGCGTTCCGAAACCCACCTTATCTCAGGCTGAAAAGCGTTTTTGTGCATTGTGCCATAACTTTTCAGGAAAGCTTCAGAACATGAAATTTTAACCTCCCACTATAACAGAAAGGGTCTTTCTAGTAGTTGCACATCAAATCTAAACTGTCTGAAGTGTTTTTCCAAAGTTATCAACACTTTTATGTTTGGCGTTCCGAAACCCACCTTATCTCAGGCTGAAAAGCGTTTTTACGCATTGTGCCATAACTTTTCAGGGAAGCTTCAGAACATGAAATTTTAACCTCCCACTATAGCAGAAAGGGTCTTTCTAGTAGGTGCACATCAAATCTAAGCTCTCTGAAGTGTTTTTCGAAAGTTATCAACACTTTTATGTTTGGCGTTCCGAAACCCACCTTATCTCAGGCTGAAAAGCGTTTTTGTGCATTGTGCCATAACTTTTCAGGAAAGCTTCAGAACATGAAATTTTAACCTCCCACTATAGCAGAAAGGGTCTTTCTAGTAGGTGCACATCAAATCTAAGCTCTCTGAAGTGTTTTTCGAAAGTTATCAACACTTTTATGTTTGGCGTTCCGAAACCCACCTTATCTCAGGCTGAAAAGCGTTTTTGTGCATTGTGCCATAACTTTTCAGGGAAGCTTCAGAACATGAAATTTTAACCTCCCACTATAGCAGAAAGGGTCTTTCTAGTAGTTGCACATCAAATCTAAGCTCTCTGAAGTGTTTTTCGAAAGTTATCAACACTTTTATGTTTGGCGTTCCGAAACCCACCTTATCTCAGGCTGAAAAGCGTTTTTGTGCATTGTGCCATAACTTTTCAGGGAAGCTTCAGAACATGAAATTTTAACCTCCCACTATAGCAGAAAGGGTCTTTCTAGTAGTTGCACATCAAATCTAAACTGTCTGAAGTGTTTTTCAAAAGTTATCAACACTTTTATGTTTGGCGTTCCGAAACCCACCTTACCTCAGGCTGAAAAGCGTTTTTGTGCATTGTGCCATAACTTTTCAGGAAAGCTTCAGAACATGAAATTTTAACCTCCCACTAAAGCAGAAAGGGTCTTTCTAGTAGTTGCACATCAAATCTAAACTGTCTGAAGTGTTTTTCCAAAGTTATCAACACTTTTATGTTTGGCGTTCCGAAACCCACCTTATCTCAGGCTGAAAAGCGTTTTTACGCATTGTGCCATAACTTTTCAGGGAAGCTTCAGAACATGAAATTTTAACCTCCCACTATAGCAGAAAGGGTCTTTCTAGTAGGTGCACATCAAATCTAAGCTCTCTGAAGTGTTTTTCGAAAGTTATCAACACTTTTATGTTTGGCGTTCCGAAACCCACCTTATCTCAGGCTGAAAAGCGTTTTTGTGCATTGTGCCATAACTTTTCAGGGAAGCTTCAGAACATGAAATTTTAACCTCCCACTATAGCAGAAAGGGTCTTTCTAGTAGTTGCACATCAAATCTAAACTGTCTGAAGTGTTTTTCCAAAGTTATCAACACTTTTATGTTTGGCGTTCCGAAACCCACCTTATCTCAGGCTGAAAAGCGTTTTTGTGCATTGTGCCATAACTTTTCAGGGAAGCTTCAGAACATGAAATTTTAACCTCCCACTATAGCAGAAAGGGTCTTTCTAGTAGTTGCACATCAAATCTAAGCTGTCTGAAGTGTTTTTCAAAAGTTATCAACACTTTTATGTTTGGCGTTCCGAAACCCACCTTATCTCAGGCTGAAAAGCGTTTTTGTGCATTGTGCCATAACTTTTCAGGAAAGCTTCAGAACATGAAATTTTAACCTCCCACTATAGCAGAAAGGGTCTTTCTAGTAGTTGCACATCAAATCTAAACTGTCTGAAGTGTTTTTCCAAAGTTATCAACACTTTTATGTTTGGCGTTCCGAAACCCACCTTATCTCAGGCTGAAAAGCGTTTTTACGCATTGTGCCATAACTTTTCAGGGAAGCTTCAGAACATGAAATTTTAACCTCCCACTATAGCAGAAAGGGTCTTTCTAGTAGGTGCACATCAAATCTAAGCTCTCTGAAGTGTTTTTCGAAAGTTATCAACACTTTTATGTTTGGCGTTCCGAAACCCACCTTATCTCAGCCTGAAAAGCGTTTTTGTGCATTGTGCCATAACTTTTCAGGGAAGCTTCAGAACATGAAATTTTAACCTCCCACTATAGCAGAAAGGGTCTTTCTAGTAGTTGCACATCAAATCTAAACTGTCTGAAGTGTTTTTCCAAAGTTATCAACACTTTTATGTTTGGCGTTCCGAAACCCACCTTATCTCAGGCTGAAAAGCGTTTTTGTGCATTGTGCCATAACTTTTCAGGGAAGCTTCAGAACATGAAATTTTAACCTCCCACTATAGCAGAAAGGGTCTTTCTAGTAGGTGCACATCAAATCTAAGCTCTCTGAAGTGTTTTTCGAAAGTTATCAACACTTTTATGTTTGGCGTTCCGAAACCCACCTTATCTCAGGCTGAAAAGCGTTTTTGTGCATTGTGCCATAACTTTTCAGGAAAGCTTCAGAACATGAAATTTTAACCTCCCACTATAACAGAAAGGGTCTTTCTAGTAGTTGCACATCAAATCTAAACTGTCTGAAGTGTTTTTCCAAAGTTATCAACACTTTTATGTTTGGCGTTCCGAAACCCACCTTATCTCAGGCTGAAAAGCGTTTTTACGCATTGTGCCATAACTTTTCAGGGAAGCTTCAGAACATGAAATTTTAACCTCCCACTATAGCAGAAAGGGTCTTTCTAGTAGGTGCACATCAAATCTAAGCTCTCTGAAGTGTTTTTCGAAAGTTATCAACACTTTTATGTTTGGCGTTCCGAAACCCACCTTATCTCAGGCTGAAAAGCGTTTTTGTGCATTGTGCCATAACTTTTCAGGAAAGCTTCAGAACATGAAATTTTAACCTCCCACTATAGCAGAAAGGGTCTTTCTAGTAGGTGCACATCAAATCTAAGCTCTCTGAAGTGTTTTTCGAAAGTTATCAACACTTTTATGTTTGGCGTTCCGAAACCCACCTTATCTCAGGCTGAAAAGCGTTTTTGTGCATTGTGCCATAACTTTTCAGGGAAGCTTCAGAACATGAAATTTTAACCTCCCACTATAGCAGAAAGGGTCTTTCTAGTAGTTGCACATCAAATCTAAACTGTCTGAAGTGTTTTTCAAAAGTTATCAACACTTTTATGTTTGGCGTTCCGAAACCCACCTTATCTCAGGCTGAAAAGCGTTTTTGTGCATTGTGCCATAACTTTTCAGGAAAGCTTCAGAACATGAAATTTTAACCTCCCACTATAGCAGAAAGGGTCTTTCTAGTAGTTGCACATCAAATCTAAACTGTCTGAAGTGTTTTTCCAAAGTTATCAACACTTTTATGTTTGGCGTTCCGAAACCCACCTTATCTCAGGCTGAAAAGCGTTTTTACGCATTGTGCCATAACTTTTCAGGGAAGCTTCAGAACATGAAATTTTAACCTCCCACTATAGCAGAAAGGGTCTTTCTAGTAGGTGCACATCAAATCTAAGCTCTCTGAAGTGTTTTTCGAAAGTTATCAACACTTTTATGTTTGGCGTTCCGAAACCCACCTTATCTCAGCCTGAAAAGCGTTTTTGTGCATTGTGCCATAACTTTTCAGGGAAGCTTCAGAACATGAAATTTTAACCTCCCACTATAGCAGAAAGGGTCTTTCTAGTAGTTGCACATCAAATCTAAACTGTCTGAAGTGTTTTTCCAAAGTTATCAACACTTTTATGTTTGGCGTTCCGAAACCCACCTTATCTCAGGCTGAAAAGCGTTTTTGTGCATTGTGCCATAACTTCTCAGGGAAGCTTCAGAACATGAAATTTTAACCTCCCACTATAGCAGAAAGGGTCTTTCTAGTAGTTGCACATCAAATCTAAGCTGTCTGAAGTGTTTTTCAAAAGTTATCAACACTTTTATGTTTGGCGTTCCGAAACCCACCTTATCTCAGGCTGAAAAGCGTTTTTGTGCATTGTGCCATAACTTTTCAGGAAAGCTTCAGAACATGAAATTTTAACCTCCCACTATAGCAGAAAGGGTCTTTCTAGTAGTTGCACATCAAATCTAAACTGTCTGAAGTGTTTTTCCAAAGTTATCAACACTTTTATGTTTGGCGTTCCGAAACCCACCTTATCTCAGGCTGAAAAGCGATTTTACGCATTGTGCCATAACTTTTCAGGGAAGCTTCAGAACATGAAATTTTAACCTCCCACTATAGCAGAAAGGGTCTTTCTAGTAGGTGCACATCAAATCTAAGCTCTCTGAAGTGTTTTTCGAAAGTTATCAACACTTTTATGTTTGGCGTTCCGAAACCCACCTTATCTCAGGCTGAAAAGCGTTTTTGTGCATTGTGCCATAACTTTTCAGGGAAGCTTCAGAACATGAAATTTTAACCTCCCACTATAGCAGAAAGGGTCTTTCTAGTAGTTGCACATCAAATCTAAACTGTCTGAAGTGTTTTTCCAAAGTTATCAACACTTTTATGTTTGGCGATCCGAAACCCACCTTATCTCAGGCTGAAAAGCGTTTTTGTGCATTGTGCCATAACTTTTCAGGGAAGCTTCAGAACATGAAATTTTAACCTCCCACTATAGCAGAAAGGGTCTTTCTAGTAGTTGCACATCAAATCTAAGCTGTCTGAAGTGTTTTTCAAAAGTTATCAACACTTTTATGTTTGGCGTTCCGAAACCCACCTTATCTCAGGCTGAAAAGCGTTTTTGTGCATTGTGCCATAACTTTTCAGGAAAGCTTCAGAACATGAAATTTTAACCTCCCACTATAGCAGAAAGGGTCTTTCTAGTAGTTGCACATCAAATCTAAACTGTCTGAAGTGTTTTTCCGAAGTTATCAACACTTTTATGTTTGGCGTTCCGAAACCCACCTTATCTCAGGCTGAAAAGCGTTTTTACGCATTGTGCCATAACTTTTCAGGGAAGCTTCAGAACATGAAATTTTAACCTCCCACTATAGCAGAAAGGGTCTTTCTAGTAGTTGCACATCAAATCTAAACTGTCTGAAGTGTTTTTCCAAAGTTATCAACACTTTTATGTTTGGCGTTCCGAAACCCACCTTATCTCAGGCTGAAAAGCGTTTTTACGCATTGTGCCATAACTTTTCAGGGAAGCTTCAGAACATGAAATTTTAAGCTCCCACTATAGCAGAAAGGGTCTTTCTAGTAGGTGCACATCAAATCTAAGCTCTATGAAGTGTTTTTCGAAAGTTATCAACACTTTTATGTTTGGCGTTCCGAAACCCACCTTATCTCAGGCTGAAAAGCGTTTTTGTGCATTGTGCCATAACTTTTCAGGAAAGCTTCAGAACATGAAATTTTAACCTCCCACTATAGCAGAAAGGGTCTTTCTAGTAGTTGCACATCAAATCTAAACTGTCTGAAGTGTTTTTCCAAAGTTATCAACACTTTTATGTTTGGCGTTCCGAAACCCACCTTATCTCAGGCTGAAAACCGTTTTTGTGCATTGTGCCATAACTTTTCAGGGAAGCTTCAGAACATGAAATTTTAACCTCCCACTATAGCAGAAAGGGTCTTTCTAGTAGTTGCACATCAAATCTAAGCTGTCTGAAGTGTTTTTCAAAAGTTATCAACACTTTTATGTTTGGCGTTCCGAAACCCACCTTATCTCAGGCTGAAAAGCGTTTTTGTGCATTGTGCCATAACTTTTCAGGGAAGCTTCAGAACATGAAATTTTAACCTCCCACTATAGCAGAAAGGGTCTTTCTAGTAGTTGCACATCAAATCTAAGCTGTCTGAAGTGTTTTTCAAAAGTTATCAACACTTTTATGTTTGGCGTTCCGAAACCCACCTTATCTCAGGCTGAAAAGCGTTTTTGTGCATTGTGCCATAACTTTTCAGGAAAGCTTCAGAACATGAAATTTTAACCTCCCACTATAGCAGAAAGGGTCTTTCTAGTAGTTGAACATCAAATCTAAACTGTCTGAAGTGTTTTTCAAAAGTTATCAACACTTTTATGTTTGGCGTTCCGAAACCCACCTTATCTCAGGCTGAAAAGCGTTTTTACGCATTGTGCCATAACTTTTCAGGGAAGCTTCAGAACATGAAATTTTAAGCTCCCACTATAGCAGAAACGGTCTTTCTAGTAGGTGCACATCAAATCTAAGCTCTCTGAAGTGTTTTTCGAAAGTTATCAACACTTTTATGTTTGGCGTTCCGAAACCCACCTTATCTCAGGCTGAAAAGCGTTTTTGTGCATTGTGCCATAACTTTTCAGGGAAGCTTCAGAACATGAAATTTTAACCTCCCACTATAGCAGAAAGGGTCTTTCTAGTAGTTGCACATCAAATCGAAACTGTCTGAAGTGTTTTTCCAAAGTTATCAACACTTTTATGTTTGGCGTTCCGAAACCCACCTTATCTCAGGCTGAAAAGCGTTTTTGTGCATTGTGCCATAACTTTTCAGGGAAGCTTCAGAACATGAAATTTTAACCTCCCACTATAGCAGAAAGGGTCTTTCTAGTAGTTGCACATCAAATCTAAGCTGTCTGAAGTGTTTTTCAAAAGTTATCAACACTTTTATGTTTGGCGATCCGAAACCCACCTTATCTCAGGCTGAAAAGCGTTTTTACGCATTGTGCCATAACTTTTCAGGAAAGCTTCAGAACATGAAATTTTAACCTCCCACTATAGCAGAAAGGGTCTTTCTAGTAGTTGCACATCAAATCTAAACTGTCTGAAGTGTTTTTCCAAAGTTATCAACACTTTTATGTTTGGCGTTCCGAAACCCACCTTATCTCAGGCTGAAAAGCGTTTTTGTGCATTGTGCCATAACTTTTCAGGGAAGCTTTAGAACATGAAATTTTAACCTCCCACTATAGCAGAAAGGGTCTTTCTAGTAGTTGCACATCAAATCTAAGCTGTCTGAAGTGTTTTTCAAAAGTTATCAACACTTTTATGTTTGGCGTTCCGAAACCCACCTTATCTCAGGCTGAAAAGCGTTTTTGTGCATTGTGCCATAGCTTTTCAGGAAAGCTTCAGAACATGAAATTTTAACCTCCCACTATAGCAGAAAGGGTCTTTCTAGTAGTTGCACATCAAATCTAAACTGTCTGAAGTGTTTTTCGAAAGTTATCAACACTTTTATGTTTGGCGTTCCGAAACCCACCTTATCTCAGGCTGAAAAGCGTTTTTACGCATTGTGCCATAACTTTTCAGGGAAGCTTCAGAACATGAAATTTTAACCTCCCACTATAGCAGAAAGGGTCTTTCTAGTAGGTGCACATCAAATCTAAGCTCTCTGAAGTGTTTTTCGAAAGTTATCAACACTTTTATGTTTGGCGTTCCGAAACCCACCTTATCTCAGGCTGAAAAGCGTTTTTGTGCATTGTGCCATAACTTTTCAGGGAAGCTTCAGAACATGAAATTTTAACCTCCCACTATAGCAGAAAGGGTCTTTCTAGTAGTTGCACATCAAATCTACACTGTCTGAAGTGTTTTTCAAAAGTTATCAACACTTTTATGTTTGGCGTTCCGAAACCCACCTTATCTCAGGCTGAAAAGCGTTTTTGTGCATTGTGCCATAACTTTTCAGGAAAGCTTCAGAACATGAAATTTTAACCTCCCACTATAGCAGAAAGGGTCTTTCTAGTAGTTGCACATCAAATCTAAACTGTCTGAAGTGTTTTTCCAAAGTTATCAACACTTTTATGTTTGGCGTTCCGAAACCCACCTTATCTCAGGCTGAAAAGCGTTTTTACGCATTGTGCCATAACTTTTCAGGGAAGCTTCAGAACATGAAATTTTAACCTCCCACTATAGCAGAAAAGGTCTTTCTAGTAGGTGCACATCAAATCTAAACTGTCTGAAGTGTTTTTCCAAAGTTATCAACACTTTTATGTTTGGCGATCCGAAACCCACCTTATCTCAGGCTGAAAAGCGTTTTTGTGCATTGTGCCATAACTTTTCAGGGAAGCTTCAGAACATGAAATTTTAACCTCCCACTATAGCAGAAAGGGTCTTTCTAGTAGTTGCACATCAAATCTAAGCTGTCTGAAGTGTTTTTCAAAAGTTATCAACACTTTTATGTTTGGCGTTCCGAAACCCACCTTATCTCAGGCTGAAAAGCGTTTTTGTGCATTGTGCCATAACTTTTCAGGAAAGCTTCAGAACATGAAATTTTAACCTCCCACTATAGCAGTAAGGGTCTTTCTAGTAGTTGCACATCAAATCTAAACTGTCTGAAGTGTTTTTCCAAAGTTATCAACACTTTTATGTTTGGCGTTCCGAAACCCACCTTATCTCAGGCTGAAAAGCGTTTTTGTGCATTGTGCCATAACTTTTCAGGGAAGCTTCAGAACATGAAATTTTAACCTCCCACTATAGCAGAAAGGGTCTTTCTAGTAGTTGCACATCAAATCTAAACTGTCTGAAGTGTTTTTCCAAAGTTATCAACACTTTTATGTTTGGCGTTCCGAAACCCACCTTATCTCAGGCTGAAAAGCGTTTTTGTGCATTGTGCCATAACTTTTCAGGGAAGCTTCAGAACATGAAATTTTAACCTCCCACTATAGCAGAAAGGGTCTTTCTAGTAGTTGCACATCAAATCTAAGCTGTCTGAAGTGTTTTTCAAAAGTTATCAACACTTTTATGTTTGGCGTTCCGAAACCCACCTTATCTCAGGCTGAAAAGCGTTTTTGTGCATTGTGCCATAACTTTTCAGGAAAGCTTCAGAACATGAAATTTTAACCTCCCACTATAGCAGAAATGGTCTTTCTAGTAGTTGCACATCAAATCTAAACTGTCTGAAGTGTTTTTACAAAGTTATCAACACTTTTATGTTTGGCGTTCCGAAACCCACCTTATCTCAGGCTGAAAAGCGTTTTTGTGCATTGTGCCATAACTTTTCAGGGAAGCTTCAGAACATGAAATTTTAACCTCCCACTATAGCAGAAAGGGTCTTTCTAGTAGGTGCACATCAAATCTAAGCTCTCTGAAGTGTTTTTCGAAAGTTATCAACACTTTTATGTTTGGCGTTCCGAAACCCACCTTATCTCAGGCTGAAAAGCGTTTTTGTGCATTGTGCCATAACTTTTCAGGGAAGCTTCAGAACATGAAATTTTAACCTCCCACTATAGCAGAAAGGGTCTTTCTAGTAGTTGCACATCAAATCTAAACTGTCTGAAGTGTTTTTCCAAAGTTATCAACACTTTTATGTTTGGCGTTCCGAAACCCACCTTATCTCAGGCTGAAAAGCGTTTTTGTGCATTGTGCCATAACTTTTCAGGGAAGCTTCAGAACATGAAATTTTAACCTCCCACTATAGCAGAAAGGGTCTTTCTAGTAGGTGCACATCAAATCTAAGCTCTCTGAAGTGTTTTTCGAAAGTTATCAACACTTTTATGTTTGGCGTTCCGAAACCCACCTTATCTCAGGCTGAAAAGCGTTTTTGTGCATTGTGCCATAACTTTTCAGGAAAGCTTCAGAACATGAAATTTTAACCTCCCACTATAACAGAAAGGGTCTTTCTAGTAGTTGCACATCAAATCTAAACTGTCTGAAGTGTTTTTCCAAAGTTATCAACACTTTTATGTTTGGCGTTCCGAAACCCACCTTATCTCAGGCTGAAAAGCGTTTTTACGCATTGTGCCATAACTTTTCAGAGAAGCTTCAGAACATGAAATTTTAACCTCCCACTATAGCAGAAAGGGTCTTTCTAGTAGGTGCACATCAAATCTAAGCTCTCTGAAGTGTTTTTCGAAAGTTATCAACACTTTTATGTTTGGCGTTCCGAAACCCACCTTATCTCAGGCTGAAAAGCGTTTTTGTGCATTGTGCCATAACTTTTCAGGGAAGCTTCAGAACATGAAATTTTAACCTCCCACTATAGCAGAAAGGGTCTTTCTAGTAGTTGCACATCAAATCTAAACTGTCTGAAGTGTTTTTCAAAAGTTATCAACACTTTCATGTTTGGCGTTCCGAAACCCACCTTATCTCAGGCTGAAAAGCGTTTTTGTGCATTGTGCCATAACTTTTCAGGAAAGCTTCAGAACATGAAATTTTAACCTCCCACTATAGCAGAAAGGGTCTTTCTAGTAGTTGCACATCAAATCTAAGCTGTCTGAAGTGTTTTTCAAAAGTTATCAACACTTTTATGTTTGGCGTTCCGAAACCCACCTTATCTCAGGCTGAAAAGCGTTTTTGTGCATTGTGCCATAACTTTTCAGGAAAGCTTCAGAACATGAAATTTTAACCTCCCACTATAGCAGAAAGGGTCTTTCTAGTAGTTGAACATCAAATCTAAACTGTCTGAAGTGTTTTTCAAAAGTTATCAACACTTTTATGTTTGGCGTTCCGAAACCCACCTTATCTCAGGCTGAAAAGCGTTTTTACGCATTGTGCCATAACTTTTCAGGGAAGCTTCAGAACATGAAATTTTAAGCTCCCACTATAGCAGAAACGGTCTTTCTAGTAGGTGCACATCAAATCTAAGCTCTCTGAAGTGTTTTTCGAAAGTTATCAACACTTTTATGTTTGGCGTTCCGAAACCCACCTTATCTCAGGCTGAAAAGCGTTTTTGTGCATTGTGCCATAACTTTTCAGGGAAGCTTCAGAACATGAAATTTTAACCTCCCACTATAGCAGAAAGGGTCTTTCTAGTAGTTGCACATCAAATCTAAACTGTCTGAAGTGTTTTTCAAAAGTTATCAACACTTTTATGTTTGGCGTTCCGAAACCCACCTTATCTCAGGCTGAAAAGCGTTTTTGTGCATTGTGCCATAACTTTTCAGGGAAGCTTCAGAACATGAAATTTTAACCTCCCACTATAGCAGAAAGGGTCTTTCTAGTAGTTGCACATCAAATCTAAGCTGTCTGAAGTGTTTTTCAAAAGTTATCAACACTTTTATGTTTGGCGTTCCGAAACCCACCTTATCTCAGGCTGAAAAGCGTTTTTACGCATTGTGCCATAACTTTTCAGGAAAGCTTCAGAACATGAAATTTTAACCTCCCACTATAGCAGAAAGGGTCTTTCTAGTAGTTGCACATCAAATCTAAACTGTCTGAAGTGTTTTTCCAAAGTTATCAACACTTTTATGTTTGGCGTTCCGAAACCCACCTTATCTCAGGCTGAAAAGCGTTTTTGTGCATTGTGCCATAACTTTTCAGGGAAGCTTTAGAACATGAAATTTTAACCTCCCACTATAGCAGAAAGGGTCTTTCTAGTAGTTGCACATCAAATCTAAGCTGTCTGAAGTGTTTTTCAAAAGTTATCAACACTTTTATGTTTGGCGTTCCGAAACCCACCTTATCTCAGGCTGAAAAGCGTTTTTGTGCATTGTGCCATAACTTTTCAGGAAAGCTTCAGAACATGAAATTTTAACCTCCCAGTATAGCAGAAAGGGTCTTTCTAGTAGTTGCACATCAAATCTAAACTGTCTGAAGTGTTTTTCGAAAGTTATCAACACTTTTATGTTTGGCGTTCCGAAACCCACCTTATCTCAGGCTGAAAAGCGTTTTTACGCATTGTGCCATAACTTTTCAGGGAAGCTTCAGAACATGAAATTTTAACCTCCCACTATAGCAGAAAGGGTCTTTCTAGTAGGTGCACATCAAAATCTAAGCTCTCTGAAGTGTTTTTCGAAAGTTATCAACACTTTTATGTTTGGCGTTCCGAAACCCACCTTATCTCAGGCTGAAAAGCGTTTTTGTGCATTGTGCCATAACTTTTCAGGGAAGCTTCAGAACATGAAATTTTAACCTCCCACTATAGCAGAAAGGGTCTTTCTAGTAGTTGCACATCAAATCTAAACTGTCTGAAGTGTTTTTCAAAAGTTATCAACACTTTTATGTTTGGCGTTCCGAAACCCACCTTATCTCAGGCTGAAAAGCGTTTTTGTGCATTGTGCCATAACTTTTCAGGAAAGCTTCAGAACATGAAATTTTAACCTCCCACTATAGCAGAAAGGGTCTTTCTAGTAGTTGCACATCAAATCTAAACTGTCTGAAGTGTTTTTCCAAAGTTATCAACACTTTTATGTTTGGCGTTCCGAAACCCACCTTATCTCAGGCTGAAAAGCGTTTTTACGCATTGTGCCATAACTTTTCAGGGAAGCTTCAGAACATGAAATTTTAACCTCCCACTATAGCAGAAAAGGTCTTTCTAGTAGGTGCACATCAAATCTAAACTGTCTGAAGTGTTTTTCCAAAGTTATCAACACTTTTATGTTTGGCGATCCGAAACCCACCTTATCTCAGGCTGAAAAGCGTTTTTGTGCATTGTGCCATAACTTTTCAGGGAAGCTTCAGAACATGAAATTTTAACCTCCCACTATAGCAGAAAGGGTCTTTCTAGTAGTTGCACATCAAATCTAAGCTGTCTGAAGTGTTTTTCAAAAGTTATCAACACTTTTATGTTTGGCGTTCCGAAACCCACCTTATCTCAGGCTGAAAAGCGTTTTTGTGCATTGTGCCATAACTTTTCAGGAAAGCTTCAGAACATGAAATTTTAACCTCCCACTATAGCAGAAAGGGTCTTTCTAGTAGTTGCACATCAAATCTAAACTGTCTGAAGTGTTTTTCCAAAGTTATCAACACTTTTATGTTTGGCGTTCCGAAACCCACCTTATCTCAGGCTGAAAAGCGTTTTTGTGCATTGTGCCATAACTTTTCAGGGAAGCTTCAGAACATGAAATTTTAACCTCCCACTATAGCAGAAAGGGTCTTTCTAGTAGTTGCACATCAAATCTAAACTGTCTGAAGTGTTTTTCCAAAGTTATCAACACTTTTATGTTTGGCGTTCCGAAACCCACCTTATCTCAGGCTGAAAAGCGTTTTTGTGCATTGTGCCATAACTTTTCAGGGAAGCTTCAGAACATGAAATTTTAACCTCCCACTATAGCAGAAAGGGTCTTTCTAGTAGTTGCACATCAAATCTAAGCTGTCTGAAGTGTTTTTCAAAAGTTATCAACACTTTTATGTTTGGCGTTCCGAAACCCACCTTATCTCAGGCTGAAAAGCGTTTTTGTGCATTGTGCCATAACTTTTCAGGAAAGCTTCAGAACATGAAATTTTAACCTCCCACTATAGCAGAAATGGTCTTTCTAGTAGTTGCACATCAAATCTAAACTGTCTGAAGTGTTTTTACAAAGTTATCAACACTTTTATGTTTGGCGTTCCGAAACCCACCTTATCTCAGGCTGAAAAGCGTTTTTACGCATTGTGCCATAACTTTTCAGGGAAGCTTCAGAACATGAAATTTTAACCTCCCACTATAGCAGAAAGGGTCTTTCTAGTAGGTGCACATCAAATCTAAGCTCTCTGAAGTGTTTTTCGAAAGTTATCAACACTTTTATGTTTGGCGTTCCGAAACCCACCTTATCTCAGGCTGAAAAGCGTTTTTGTGCATTGTGCCATAACTTTTCAGGGAAGCTTCAGAACATGAAATTTTAACCTCCCACTATAGCAGAAAGGGTCTTTCTAGTAGTTGCACATCAAATCTAAACTGTCTGAAGTGTTTTTCCAAAGTTATTAACACTTTTATGTTTGGCGTTCCGAAACCCACCTTATCTCAGGCTGAAAAGCGTTTTTGTGCATTGTGCCATAACTTTTCAGGGAAGCTTCAGAACATGAAATTTTAACCTCCCACTATAGCAGAAAGGGTCTTTCTAGTAGGTGCACATCAAATCTAAGCTCTCTGAAGTGTTTTTCGAAAGTTATCAACACTTTTATGTTTGGCGTTCCGAAACCCACCTTATCTCAGGCTGAAAAGCGTTTTTGTGCATTGTGCCATAACTTTTCAGGAAAGCTTCAGAACATGAAATTTTAACCTCCCACTATAACAGAAAGGGTCTTTCTAGTAGTTGCACATCAAATCTAAACTGTCTGAAGTGTTTTTCCAAAGTTATCAACACTTTTATGTTTGGCGTTCCGAAACCCACCTTATCTCAGGCTGAAAAGCGTTTTTACGCATTGTGCCATAACTTTTCAGAGAAGCTTCAGAACATGAAATTTTAACCTCCCACTATAGCAGAAAGGGTCTTTCTAGTAGGTGCACATCAAATCTAAGCTCTCTGAAGTGTTTTTCGAAAGTTATCAACACTTTTATGTTTGGCGTTCCGAAACCCACCTTATCTCAGGCTGAAAAGCGTTTTTGTGCATTGTGCCATAACTTTTCAGGGAAGCTTCAGAACATGAAATTTTAACCTCCCACTATAGCAGAAAGGGTCTTTCTAGTAGTTGCACATCAAATCTAAACTGTCTGAAGTGTTTTTCAAAAGTTATCAACACTTTTATGTTTGGCGTTCCGAAACCCACCTTATCTCAGGCTGAAAAGCGTTTTTGTGCATTGTGCCATAACTTTTCAGGAAAGCTTCAGAACATGAAATTTTAACCTCCCACTATAGCAGAAAGGGTCTTTCTAGTAGTTGCACATCAAATCTAAACTGTCTGAAGTGTTTTTCCAAAGTTATCAACACTTTTATGTTTGGCGTTCCGAAACCCACCTTATCTCAGGCTGAAAAGCGTTTTTACGCATTGTGCCATAACTTTTCAGGGAAGCTTCAGAACATGAAATTTTAACCTCCCACTATAGCAGAAAGGGTCTTTCTAGTAGGTGCACATCAAATCTAAGCTCTCTGAAGTGTTTTTCGAAAGTTATCATCACTTTTATGTTTGGCGTTCCGAAACCCACCTTATCTCAGGCTGAAAAGCGTTTTTGTGCATTGTGCCATAACTTTTCAGGGAAGCTTCAGAACATGAAATTTTAACCTCCCACTATAGCAGAAAGGGTCTTTCTAGTAGTTGCACATCAAATCTAAGCTGTCTGAAGTGTTTTTCAAAAGTTATCAACACTTTTATGTTTGGCGTTCCGAAACCCACCTTATCTCAGGCTGAAAAGCGTTTTTGTGCATTGTGCCATAACTTTTCAGGGAAGCTTCAGAACATGAAATTTTAACCTCCCACTATAGCAGAAAGGGTCTTTCTAGTAGTTGCACATCAAATCTAAGCTGTCTGAAGTGTTTTTCAAAAGTTATCAACACTTTTATGTTTGGCGTTCCGAAACCCACCTTATCTCAGGCTGAAAAGCGTTTTTGTGCATTGTGCCATAACTTTTCAGGGAAGCTTCAGAACATGAAATTTTAAGCTCCCACTATAGCAGAAAGGGTCTTTCTAGTAGTTGCACATCAAATCTAAACTGTCTGAAGTGTTTTTCCAAAGTTATCAACACTTTTATGTTTGGCGTTCCGAAACCCACCTTATCTCAGGCTGAAAAGCGTTTTTGTGCATTGTGCCATAACTTTTCAGGGAAGCTTCAGAACATGAAATTTTAACCTCCCACTATAGCAGAAAGGGTCTTTCTAGTAGGTGCAAATCAAATCTAAGCTCTCTGAAGTGTTTTTCGAAAGTTATCAACACTTTTATGTTTGGCGTTCCGAAACCCACCTTATCTCAGGCTGAAAAGCGTTTTTGTGCATTGTGCCATAACTTTTCAGGGAAGCTTCAGAACATGAAATTTTAACCTCCCACTATAGCAGAAAGGGTCTTTCTAGTAGTTGCACATCAAATCTAAACTGTCTGAAGTGTTTTTCAAAAGTTATCAACACTTTTATGTTTGGCGTTCCGAAACCCACCTTATCTCAGGCTGAAAAGCGTTTTTGTGCATTGTGCCATAACTTTTCAGGAAAGCTTCAGAACATGAAATTTTAACCTCCCACTATAGCAGAAAGGGTCTTTCTAGTAGTTGCACATCAAATCTAAACTGTCTGAAGTGTTTTTCCAAAGTTATCAACACTTTTATGTTTGGCGTTCCGAAACCCACCTTATCTCAGGCTGAAAAGCGTTTTTACGCATTGTGCCATAACTTTTCAGGGAAGCTTCAGAACATGAAATTTTAACCTCCCACTATAGCAGAAAGGGTCTTTCTAGTAGGTGCACATCAAATCTAAGCTCTCTGAAGTGTTTTTCGAAAGTTATCAACACTTTTATGTTTGGCGTTCCGAAACCCACCTTATCTCAGGCTGAAAAGCGTTTTTGTGCATTGTGCCATAACTTTTCAGGGAAGCTTCAGAACATGAAATTTTAACCTCCCACTATAGCAGAAAGGGTCTTTCTAGTAGTTGCACATCAAATCTAAACTGTCTGAAGTGTTTTTCCAAAGTTATCAACACTTTTATGTTTGGCGTTCCGAAACCCACCTTATCTCAGGCTGAAAAGCGTTTTTGTGCATTGTGCCATAACTTTTCAGGGAAGCTTCAGAACATGAAATTTTAACCTCCCACTATAGCAGAAAGGGTCTTTCTAGTAGTTGCACATCAAATCTAAGCTGTCTGAAGTGTTTTTCAAAAGTTATCAACACTTTTATGTTTGGCGTTCCGAAACCCACCTTATCTCAGGCTGAAAAGCGTTTTTGTGCATTGTGCCATAACTTTTCAGGAAAGCTTCAGAACATGAAATTTTAACCTCCCACTATAGCAGAAAGGGTCTTTCTAGTAGTTGCACATCAAATCTAAACTGTCTGAAGTGTTTTTCCAAAGTTATCAACACTTTTATGTTTGGCGTTCCGAAACCCACCTTATCTCAGGCTGAAAAGCGTTTTTACGCATTGTGCCATAACTTTTCAGGGAAGCTTCAGAACATGAAATTTTAACCTCCCACTATAGCAGAAAGGGTCTTTCTAGTAGGTGCACATCAAATCTAAGCTCTCTGAAGTGTTTTTCGAAAGTTATCAACACTTTTATGTTTGGCGTTCCGAAACCCACCTTATCTCAGGCTGAAAAGCGTTTTTGTGCATTGTGCCATAACTTTTCAGGGAAGCTTCAGAACATGAAATTTTAACCTCCCACTATAGCAGAAAGGGTCTTTCTAGTAGTTGCACATCAAATCTAAACTGTCTGAAGTGTTTTTCCAAAGTTATCAACACTTTTATGTTTGGCGATCCGAAACCCACCTTATCTCAGGCTGAAAAGCGTTTTTGTGCATTGTGCCATAACTTTTCAGGGAAGCTTCAGAACATGAAATTTTAAGCTCCCACTATAGCAGAAAGGGTCTTTCTAGTAGTTGCACATCAAATCTAAGCTGTCTGAAGTGTTTTTCAAAAGTTATCAACACTTTTATGTTTGGCGTTCCGAAACCCACCTTATCTCAGGCTGAAAAGCGTTTTTGTGCATTGTGCCATAACTTTTCAGGAAAGCTTCAGAACATGAAATTTTAACCTCCCACTATAGCAGAAAGGGTCTTTCTAGTAGTTGCACATCAAATCTAAACTGTCTGAAGTGTTTTTCCGAAGTTATCAACACTTTTATGTTTGGCGTTCCGAAACCCACCTTATCTCAGGCTGAAAAGCGTTTTTACGCATTGTGCCATAACTTTTCAGGGAAGCTTCAGAACATGAAATTTTAACCTCCCACTATAGCAGAAAGGGTCTTTCTAGTAGTTGCACATCAAATCTAAACTGTCTGAAGTGTTTTTCCAAAGTTATCAACACTTTTATGTTTGGCCTTCCGAAACCCACCTTATCTCAGGCTGAAAAGCGTTTTTACGCATTGTGCCATAACTTTTCAGGGAAGCTTCAGAACATGAAATTTTAAGCTCCCACTATAGCAGAAAGGGTCTTTCTAGTAGGTGCACATCAAATCTAAGCTCTATGAAGTGTTTTTCGAAAGTTATCAACACTTTTATGTTTGGCGTTCCGAAACCCACCTTATCTCAGGCTGAAAAGCGTTTTTGTGCATTGTGCCATAACTTTTCAGGGAAGCTTCAGAACATGAAATTTTAACCTCCCACTATAGCAGAAAGGGTCTTTCTAGTAGTTGCACATCAAATCTAAGCTGTCTGAAGTGTTTTTCAAAAGTTATCAACACTTTTATGTTTGGCGTTCCGAAACCCACCTTATCTCAGGCTGAAAAGCGTTTTTGTGCATTGTGCCATAACTTTTCAGGAAAGCTTCAGAACATGAAATTTTAACCTCCCACTATAGCAGAAAGGGTCTTTCTAGTAGTTGCACATCAAATCTAAACTGTCTGAAGTGTTTTTCCAAAGTTATCAACGCCTTTATGTTTGGCGTTCCGAAACCCACCTTATCTCAGGCTGAAAAGCGTTTTTGTGCATTGTGCCATAACTTTTCAGGGAAGCTTCAGAACATGAAATTTTAACCTCCCACTATAGCAGAAAGGGTCTTTCTAGTAGTTGCACGTCAAATCTAAGCTGTCTGAAGTGTTTTTCAAAAGTTATCAACACTTTTATGTTTGGCGTTCCGAAACCCACCTTATCTCAGGCTGAAAAGCGTTTTTGTGCATTGTGCCATAACTTTTCAGGGAAGCTTCAGAACATGAAATTTTAACCTCCCACTATAGCAGAAAGGGTCTTTCTAGTAGTTGCACATCAAATCTAAGCTGTCTGAAGTGTTTTTCAAAAGTTATCAACACTTTTATGTTTGGCGTTCCGAAACCCACCTTATCTCAGGCTGAAAAGCGTTTTTGTGCATTGTGCCATAACTTTTCAGGAAAGCTTCAGAACATGAAATTTTAACCTCCCACTATAGCAGAAAGTGTCTTTCTAGTAGTTGAACATCAAATCTAAACTGTCTGAAGTGTTTTTCAAAAGTTATCAGCACTTTTATGTTTGGCGTTCCGAAACCCACCTTATCTCAGGCTGAAAAGCGTTTTTACGCATTGTGCCATAACTTTTCAGGGAAGCTTCAGAACATGAAATTTTAAGCTCCCACTATAGCAGAAACGGTCTTTCTAGTAGGTGCACATCAAATCTAAGCTCTCTGAAGTGTTTTTCGAAAGTTATCAACACTTTTATGTTTGGCGTTCCGAAACCCACCTTATCTCAGGCTGAAAAGCGTTTTTGTGCATTGTGCCATAACTTTTCAGGGAAGCTTCAGAACATGAAATTTTAACCTCCCACTATAGCAGAAAGGGTCTTTCTAGTAGTTGCACATCAAATCTAAACTGTCTGAAGTGTTTTTCCAAAGTTATCAACACTTTTATGTTTGGCGTTCCGAAACCCACCTTATCTCAGGCTGAAAAGCGTTTTTGTGCATTGTGCCATAACTTTTCAGGGAAGCTTCAGAACATGAAATTTTAACCTCCCACTATAGCAGAAAGGGTCTTTCTAGTAGTTGCACATCAAATCTAAGCTGTCTGAAGTGTTTTTCAAAAGTTATCAACACTTTTATGTTTGGCGTTCCGAAACCCACCTTATCTCAGGCTGAAAAGCGTTTTTACGCATTGTGCCATAACTTTTCAGGAAAGCTTCAGAACATGAAATTTTAACCTCCCACTATAGCAGAAAGGGTCTTTCTAGTAGTTGCACATCAAATCTAAACTGTCTGAAGTGTTTTTCCAAAGTTATCAACACTTTTATGTTTGGCGTTCCGAAACCCACCTTATCTCAGGCTGAAAAGCGTTTTTGTGCATTGTGCCATAACTTTTCAGGGAAGCTTTAGAACATGAAATTTTAACCTCCCACTATAGCAGAAAGGGTCTTTCTAGTAGTTGCACATCAAATCTAAGCTGTCTGAAGTGTTTTTCAAAAGTTATCAACACTTTTATGTTTGGCGTTCCGAAACCCACCTTATCTCAGGCTGAAAAGCGTTTTTGTGCATTGTGCCATAACTTTTCAGGAAAGCTTCAGAACATGAAATTTTAAGCTCCCACTATAGCAGAAAGGGTCTTTCTAGTAGTTGCACATCAAATCTAAACTGTCTGAAGTGTTTTTCGAAAGTTATCAACACTTTTATGTTTGGCGTTCCGAAACCCACCTTATCTCAGGCTGAAAAGCGTTTTTACGCATTGTGCCATAACTTTTCAGGGAAGCTTCAGAACATGAAATTTTAACCTCCCACTATAGCAGAAAGGGTCTTTCTAGTAGGTGCACATCAAATCTAAGCTCTCTGAAGTGTTTTTCGAAAGTTATCAACACTTTTATGTTTGGCGTTCCGAAACCCACCTTATCTCAGGCTGAAAAGCGTTTTTGTGCATTGTGCCATAACTTTTCAGGGAAGCTTCAGAACATGAAATTTTAACCTCCCACTATAGCAGAAAGGGTCTTTCTAGTAGTTGCACATCAAATCTAAACTGTCTGAAGTGTTTTTCAAAAGTTATCAACACTTTTATGTTTGGCGTTCCGAAACCCACCTTATCTCAGGCTGAAAAGCGTTTTTGTGCATTGTGCCATAACTTTTCAGGAAAGCTTCAGAACATGAAATTTTAACCTCCCACTATAGCAGAAAGGGTCTTTCTAGTAGTTGCACATCAAATCTAAACTGTCTGAAGTGTTTTTCCAAAGTTATCAACACTTTTATGTTTGGCGTTCCGAAACCCACCTTATCTCAGGCTGAAAAGCGTTTTTACGCATTGTGCCATAACTTTTCAGGGAAGCTTCAGAACATGAAATTTTAACCTCCCACTATAGCAGAAAAGGTCTTTCTAGTAGGTGCACATCAAATCTAAACTGTCTGAAGTGTTTTTCCAAAGTTATCAACACTTTTATGTTTGGCGATCCGAAACCCACCTTATCTCAGGCTGAAAAGCGTTTTTGTGCATTGTGCCATAACTTTTCAGGGAAGCTTCAGAACATGAAATTTTAACCTCCCACTATAGCAGAAAGGGTCTTTCTAGTAGTTGCACATCAAATCTAAGCTGTCTGAAGTGTTTTTCAAAAGTTATCAACACTTTTATGTTTGGCGTTCCGAAACCCACCTTATCTCAGGCTGAAAAGCGTTTTTGTGCATTGTGCCATAACTTTTCAGGAAAGCTTCAGAACATGAAATTTTAACCTCCCACTATAGCAGAAAGGGTCTTTCTAGTAGTTGCACATCAAATCTAAACTGTCTGAAGTGTTTTCCAAAGTTATCAACACTTTTATGTTTGGCGTTCCGAAACCCACCTTATCTCAGGCTGAAAAGCGTTTTTGTGCATTGTGCCATAACTTTTCAGGGAAGCTTCAGAACATGAAATTTTAACCTCCCACTATAGCAGAAAGGGTCTTTCTAGTAGTTGCACATCAAATCTAAGCTGTCTGAAGTGTTTTTCAAAAGTTATCAACACTTTTATGTTTGGCGTTCCGAAACCCACCTTATCTCAGGCTGAAAAGCGTTTTTGTGCATTGTGCCATAACTTTTCAGGAAAGCTTCAGAACATGAAATTTTAACCTCCCACTATAGCAGAAAGGGTCTTTCTAGTAGTTGCACATCAAATCTAAACTGTCTGAAGTGTTTTTACAAAGTTATCAACACTTTTATGTTTGGCGTTCCGAAACCCACCTTATCTCAGGCTGAAAAGCGTTTTTACGCATTGTGCCATAACTTTTCAGGGAAGCTTCAGAACATGAAATTTTAACCTCCCACTATAGCAGAAAGGGTCTTTCTAGTAGGTGCACATCAAATCTAAGCTCTCTGAAGTGTTTTTCGAAAGTTATCAACACTTTTATGTTTGGCGTTCCGAAACCCACCTTATCTCAGGCTGAAAAGCGTTTTTGTGCATTGTGCCATAACTTTTCAGGGAAGCTTCAGAACATGAAATTTTAACCTCCCACTATAGCAGAAAGGGTCTTTCTAGTAGTTGCACATCAAATCTAAACTGTCTGAAGTGTTTTTCCAAAGTTATTAACACTTTTATGTTTGGCGTTCCGAAACCCACCTTATCTCAGGCTGAAAAGCGTTTTTGTGCATTGTGCCATAACTTTTCAGGGAAGCTTCAGAACATGAAATTTTAACCTCCCACTATAGCAGAAAGGGTCTTTCTAGTAGGTGCACATCAAATCTAAGCTCTCTGAAGTGTTTTTCGAAAGTTATCAACACTTTTATGTTTGGCGTTCCGAAACCCACCTTATCTCAGGCTGAAAAGCGTTTTTGTGCATTGTGCCATAACTTTTCAGGAAAGCTTCAGAACATGAAATTTTAACCTCCCACTATAACAGAAAGGGTCTTTCTAGTAGTTGCACATCAAATCTAAACTGTCTGAAGTGTTTTTCCAAAGTTATCAACACTTTTATGTTTGGCGTTCCGAAACCCACCTTATCTCAGGCTGAAAAGCGTTTTTACGCATTGTGCCATAACTTTTCAGAGAAGCTTCAGAACATGAAATTTTAACCTCCCACTATAGCAGAAAGGGTCTTTCTAGTAGGTGCACATCAAATCTAAGCTCTCTGAAGTGTTTTTCGAAAGTTATCAACACTTTTATGTTTGGCGTTCCGAAACCCACCTTATCTCAGGCTGAAAAGCGTTTTTGTGCATTGTGCCATAACTTTTCAGGGAAGCTTCAGAACATGAAATTTTAACCTCCCACTATAGCAGAAAGGGTCTTTCTAGTAGTTGCACATCAAATCTAAACTGTCTGAAGTGTTTTTCAAAAGTTATCAACACTTTTATGTTTGGCGTTCCGAAACCCACCTTATCTCAGGCTGAAAAGCGTTTTTGTGCATTGTGCCATAACTTTTCAGGAAAGCTTCAGAACATGAAATTTTAACCTCCCACTATAGCAGAAAGGGTCTTTCTAGTAGTTGCACATCAAATCTAAACTGTCTGAAGTGTTTTTCCAAAGTTATCAACACTTTTATGTTTGGCGTTCCGAAACCCACCTTATCTCAGGCTGAAAAGCGTTTTTACGCATTGTGCCATAACTTTTCAGGGAAGCTTCAGAACATGAAATTTTAACCTCCCACTATAGCAGAAAGGGTCTTTCTAGTAGGTGCACATCAAATCTAAGCTCTCTGAAGTGTTTTTCGAAAGTTATCAACACTTTTATGTTTGGCGTTCCGAAACCCACCTTATCTCAGGCTGAAAAGCGTTTTTGTGCATTGTGCCATAACTTTTCAGGGAAGCTTCAGAACATGAAATTTTAACCTCCCACTATAGCAGAAAGGGTCTTTCTAGTAGTTGCACATCAAATCTAAGCTGTCTGAAGTGTTTTTCAAAAGTTATCAACACTTTTATGTTTGGCGTTCCGAAACCCACCTTATCTCAGGCTGAAAAGCGTTTTTGTGCATTGTGCCATAACTTTTCAGGGAAGCTTCAGAACATGAAATTTTAACCTCCCACTATAGCAGAAAGGGTCTTTCTAGTAGTTGCACATCAAATCTAAGCTGTCTGAAGTGTTTTTCAAAAGTTATCAACACTTTTATGTTTGGCGTTCCGAAACCCACCTTATCTCAGGCTGAAAAGCGTTTTTGTGCATTGTGCCATAACTTTTCAGGAAAGCTTCAGAACATGAAATTTTAACCTCCCACTATAACAGAAAGGGTCTTTCTAGTAGTTGCACATCAAATCTAAACTGTCTGAAGTGTTTTTCCAAAGTTATCAACACTTTTATGTTTGGCGTTCCGAAACCCACCTTATCTCAGGCTGAAAAGCGTTTTTACGCATTGTGCCATAACTTTTCAGAGAAGCTTCAGAACATGAAATTTTAACCTCCCACTATAGCAGAAAGGGTCTTTCTAGTAGGTGCACATCAAATCTAAGCTCTCTGAAGTGTTTTTCGAAAGTTATCAACACTTTTATGTTTGGCGTTCCGAAACCCACCTTATCTCAGGCTGAAAAGCGTTTTTGTGCATTGTGCCATAACTTTTCAGGGAAGCTTCAGAACATGAAATTTTAACCTCCCACTATAGCAGAAAGGGTCTTTCTAGTAGTTGCACATCAAATCTAAACTGTCTGAAGTGTTTTTCAAAAGTTATCAACACTTTTATGTTTGGCGTTCCGAAACCCACCTTATCTCAGGCTGAAAAGCGTTTTTGTGCATTGTGCCATAACTTTTCAGGAAAGCTTCAGAACATGAAATTTTAACCTCCCACTATAGCAGAAAGGGTCTTTCTAGTAGTTGCACATCAAATCTAAACTGTCTGAAGTGTTTTTCCAAAGTTATCAACACTTTTATGTTTGGCGTTCCGAAACCCACCTTATCTCAGGCTGAAAAGCGTTTTTACGCATTGTGCCATAACTTTTCAGGGAAGCTTCAGAACATGAAATTTTAACCTCCCACTATAGCAGAAAGGGTCTTTCTAGTAGGTGCACATCAAATCTAAGCTCTCTGAAGTGTTTTTCGAAAGTTATCATCACTTTTATGTTTGGCGTTCCGAAACCCACCTTATCTCAGGCTGAAAAGCGTTTTTGTGCATTGTGCCATAACTTTTCAGGGAAGCTTCAGAACATGAAATTTTAACCTCCCACTATAGCAGAAAGGGTCTTTCTAGTAGTTGCACATCAAATCTAAGCTGTCTGAAGTGTTTTTCAAAAGTTATCAACACTTTTATGTTTGGCGTTCCGAAACCCACCTTATCTCAGGCTGAAAAGCGTTTTTGTGCATTGTGCCATAACTTTTCAGGGAAGGTTCAGAACATGAAATTTTAACCTCCCACTATAGCAGAAAGGGTCTTTCTAGTAGTTGCACATCAAATCTAAGCTGTCTGAAGTGTTTTTCAAAAGTTATCAACACTTTTATGTTTGGCGTTCCGAAACCCACCTTATCTCAGGCTGAAAAGCGTTTTTGTGCATTGTGCCATAACTTTTCAGGGAAGCTTCAGAACATGAAATTTTAAGCTCCCACTATAGCAGAAAGGGTCTTTCTAGTAGTTGCACATCAAATCTAAACTGTCTGAAGTGTTTTTCCAAAGTTATCAACACTTTTATGTTTGGCGTTCCGAAACCCACCTTATCTCAGGCTGAAAAGCGTTTTTGTGCATTGTGCCATAACTTTTCAGGGAAGCCTCAGAACATGAAATTTTAACCTCCCACTATAGCAGAAAGGGTCTTTCTAGTAGGTGCACATCAAATCTAAGCTCTCTGAAGTGTTTTTCGAAAGTTATCAACACTTTTATGTTTGGCGTTCCGAAACCCACCTTATCTCAGGCTGAAAAGCGTTTTTGTGCATTGTGCCATAACTTTTCAGGGAAGCTTCAGAACATGAAATTTTAACCTCCCACTATAGCAGAAAGGGTCTTTCTAGTAGTTGCACATCAAATCTAAACTGTCTGAAGTGTTTTTCAAAAGTTATCAACACTTTTATGTTTGGCGTTCCGAAACCCACCTTATCTCAGGCTGAAAAGCGTTTTTGTGCATTGTGCCATAACTTTTCAGGAAAGCTTCAGAACATGAAATTTTAACCTCCCACTATAGCAGAAAGGGTCTTTCTAGTAGTTGCACATCAAATCTAAACTGTCTGAAGTGTTTTTCCAAAGTTATCAACACTTTTATGTTTGGCGTTCCGAAACCCACCTTATCTCAGGCTGAAAAGCGTTTTTACGCATTGTGCCATAACTTTTCAGGGAAGCTTCAGAACATGAAATTTTAACCTCCCACTATAGCAGAAAGGGTCTTTCTAGTAGGTGCACATCAAATCTAAGCTCTCTGAAGTGTTTTTCGAAAGTTATCAACACTTTTATGTTTGGCGTTCCGAAACCCACCTTATCTCAGGCTGAAAAGCGTTTTTGTGCATTGTGCCATAACTTTTCAGGGAAGCTTCAGAACATGAAATTTTAACCTCCCACTATAGCAGAAAGGGTCTTTCTAGTAGTTGCACATCAAATCTAAACTGTCTGAAGTGTTTTTCCAAAGTTATCAACACTTTTATGTTTGGCGTTCCGAAACCCACCTTATCTCAGGCTGAAAAGCGTTTTTGTGCATTGTGCCATAACTTTTCAGGGAAGCTTCAGAACATGAAATTTTAACCTCCCACTATAGCAGAAAGGGTCTTTCTAGTAGTTGCACATCAAATCTAAGCTTTCTGAAGTGTTTTTCAAAAGTTATCAACACTTTTATGTTTGGCGTTCCGAAACCCACCTTATCTCAGGCTGAAAAGCGTTTTTGTGCATTGTGCCATAACTTTTCAGGAAAGCTTCAGAACATGAAATTTTAACCTCCCACTATAGCAGAAAGGGTCTTTCTAGTAGTTGCACATCAAATCTAAACTGTCTGAAGTGTTTTTCCAAAGTTATCAACACTTTTATGTTTGGCGTTCCGAAACCCACCTTATCTCAGGCTGAAAAGCGTTTTTACGCATTGTGCCATAACTTTTCAGGGAAGCTTCAGAACATGAAATTTTAACCTCCCACTATAGCAGAAAGGGTCTTTCTAGTAGGTGCACATCAAATCTAAGCTCTCTGAAGTGTTTTTCGAAAGTTATCAACACTTTTATGTTTGGCGTTCCGAAACCCACCTTATCTCAGGCTGAAAAGCGTTTTTGTGCATTGTGCCATAACTTTTCAGGGAAGCTTCAGAACATGAAATTTTAACCTCCCACTATAGCAGAAAGGGTCTTTCTAGTAGTTGCACATCAAATCTAAACTGTCTGAAGTGTTTTTCCAAAGTTATCAACACTTTTATGTTTGGCGTTCCGAAACCCACCTTATCTCAGGCTGAAAAGCGTTTTTGTGCATTGTGCCATAACTTTTCAGGGAAGCTTCAGAACATGAAATTTTAACCTCCCACTATAGCAGAAAGGGTCTTTCTAGTAGGTGCACATCAAATCTAAGCTCTCTGAAGTGTTTTTCGAAAGTTATCAACACTTTTATGTTTGGCGTTCCGAAACCCACCTTATCTCAGGCTGAAAAGCGTTTTTGTGCATTGTGCCATAACTTTTCAGGGAAGCTTCAGAACATGAAATTTTAACCTCCCACTATAGCAGAAAGGGTCTTTCTAGTAGTTGCACATCAAATCTAAACTGTCTGAAGTGTTTTTCCAAAGTTATCAACACTTTTATGTTTGGCGTTCCGAAACCCACCTTATCTCAGGCTGAAAAGCGTTTTTGTGCATTGTGCCATAACTTTTCAGGGAAGCTTCAGAACATGAAATTTTAACCTCCCACTATAGCAGAAAGGGTCTTTCTAGTAGTTGCACATCAAATCTAAACTGTCTGAAGTGTTTTTCCAAAGTTATCAACACTTTTATGTTTGGCGATCCGAAACCCACCTTATCTCAGGCTGAAAAGCGTTTTTGTGCATTGTGCCATAACTTTTCAGGGAAGCTTCAGAACATGAAATTTTAAGCTCCCACTATAGCAGAAAGGGTCTTTCTAGTAGTTGCACATCAAATCTAAGCTGTCTGAAGTGTTTTTCAAAAGTTATCAACACTTTTATGTTTGGCGTTCCGAAACCCACCTTATCTCAGGCTGAAAAGCGTTTTTGTGCATTGTGCCATAACTTTTCAGGAAAGCTTCAGAACATGAAATTTTAACCTCCCACTATAGCAGAAAGGGTCTTTCTAGTAGTTGCACATCAAATCTAAACTGTCTGAAGTGTTTTTCCGAAGTTATCAACACTTTTATGTTTGGCGTTCCGAAACCCACCTTATCTCAGGCTGAAAAGCGTTTTTACGCATTGTGCCATAACTTTTCAGGGAAGCTTCAGAACATGAAATTTTAACCTCCCACTATAGCAGAAAGGGTCTTTCTAGTAGTTGCACATCAAATCTAAACTGTCTGAAGTGTTTTTCCAAAGTTATCAACACTTTTATGTTTGGCCTTCCGAAACCCACCTTATCTCAGGCTGAAAAGCGTTTTTACGCATTGTGCCATAACTTTTCAGGGAAGCTTCAGAACATGAAATTTTAAGCTCCCACTATAGCAGAAAGGGTCTTTCTAGTAGGTGCACATCAAATCTAAGCTCTATGAAGTGTTTTTCGAAAGTTATCAACACTTTTATGTTTGGCGTTCCGAAACCCACCTTATCTCAGGCTGAAAAGCGTTTTTGTGCATTGTGCCATAACTTTTCAGGGAAGCTTCAGAACATGAAATTTTAACCTCCCACTATAGCAGAAAGGGTCTTTCTAGTAGTTGCACATCAAATCTAAGCTGTCTGAAGTGTTTTTCAAAAGTTATCAACACTTTTATGTTTGGCGTTCCGAAACCCACCTTATCTCAGGCTGAAAAGCGTTTTTGTGCACTGTGCCATAACTTTTCAGGAAAGCTTCAGAACATGAAATTTTAACCTCCCACTATAGCAGAAAGGGTCTTTCTAGTAGTTGCACATCAAATCTAAACTGTCTGTTTTTCCAAAGTTATCAACACTTTTATGTTTGGCGTTCCGAAACCCACCTTATCTCAGGCTGAAAAGCGTTTTTGTGCATTGTGCCATAACTTTTCAGGGAAGCTTCAGAACATGAAATTTTAACCTCCCACTATAGCAGAAAGGGTCTTTCTAGTAGTTGCACATCAAATCTAAGCTGTCTGAAGTGTTTTTCAAAAGTTATCAACACTTTTATGTTTGGCGTTCCGAAACCCACCTTATCTCAGGCTGAAAAGCGTTTTTGTGCATTGTGCCATAACTTTTCAGGGAAGCTTCAGAACATGAAATTTTAACCTCCCACTATAGCAGAAAGGGTCTTTCTAGTAGTTGCACATCAAATCTAAGCTGTCTGAAGTGTTTTTCAAAAGTTATCAACACTTTTATGTTTGGCGTTCCGAAACCCACCTTATCTCAGGCTGAAAAGCGTTTTTGTGCATTGTGCCATAACTTTTCAGGAAAGCTTCAGAACATGAAATTTTAACCTCCCACTATAGCAGAAAGGGTCTTTCTAGTAGTTGAACATCAAATCTAAACTGTCTGAAGTGTTTTTCAAAAGTTATCAACACTTTTATGTTTGGCGTTCCGAAACCCATCTTATCTCAGGCTGAAAAGCGTTTTTACGCATTGTGCCATAACTTTTCAGGGAAGCTTCAGAACATGAAATTTTAAGCTCCCACTATAGCAGAAACGGTCTTTCTAGTAGGTGCACATCAAATCTAAGCTCTCTGAAGTGTTTTTCGAAAGTTATCAACACTTTTATGTTTGGCGTTCCGAAACCCACCTTATCTCAGGCTGAAAAGCGTTTTTGTGCATTGTGCCATAACTTTTCAGGGAAGCTTCAGAACATGAAATTTTAACCTCCCACTATAGCAGAAAGGGTCTTTCTAGTAGTTGCACATCAAATCTAAACTGTCTGAAGTGTTTTTCCAAAGTTATCAACACTTTTATGTTTGGCGTTCCGAAACCCACCTTATCTCAGGCTGAAAAGCGTTTTTGTGCATTGTGCCATAACTTTTCAGGGAAGCTTCAGAACATGAAATTTTAACCTCCCACTATAGCAGAAAGGGTCTTTCTAGTAGTTGCACATCAAATCTAAGCTGTCTGAAGTGTTTTTCAAAAGTTATCAACACTTTTATGTTTGGCGTTCCGAAACCCACCTTATCTCAGGCTGAAAAGCGTTTTTACGCATTGTGCCATAACTTTTCAGGAAAGCTTCAGAACATGAAATTTTAACCTCCCACTATAGCAGAAAGGGTCTTTCTAGTAGTTGCACATCAAATCTAAACTGTCTGAAGTGTTTTTCCAAAGTTATCAACACTTTTATGTTTGGCGTTCCGAAACCCACCTTATCTCAGGCTGAAAAGCGTTTTTGTGCATTGTGCCATAACTTTTCAGGGAAGCTTTAGAACATGAAATTTTAACCTCCCACTATAGCAGAAAGGGTCTTTCTAGTAGTTGCACATCAAATCTAAGCTGTCTGAAGTGTTTTTCAAAAGTTATCAACACTTTTATGTTTGGCGTTCCGAAACCCACCTTATCTCAGGCTGAAAAGCGTTTTTACGCATTGTGCCATAACTTTTCAGGGAAGCTTCAGAACATGAAATTTTAACCTCCCACTATAGCAGAAAGGGTCTTTCTAGTAGGTGCACATCAAATCTAAGCTCTCTGAAGTGTTTTTCGAAAGTTATCAACACTTTTATGTTTGGCGTTCCGAAACCCACCTTATCTCAGGCTGAAAAGCGTTTTTGTGCATTGTGCCATAACTTTTCAGGGAAGCTTCAGAACATGAAATTTTAACCTCCCACTATAGCAGAAAGGGTCTTTCTAGTAGTTGCACATCAAATCTAAACTGTCTGAAGTGTTTTTCAAAAGTTATCAACACTTTTATGTTTGGCGTTCCGAAACCCACCTTATCTCAGGCTGAAAAGCGTTTTTGTGCATTGTGCCATAACTTTTCAGGAAAGCTTCAGAACATGAAATTTTAACCTCCCACTATAGCAGAAAGGGTCTTTCTAGTAGTTGCACATCAAATCTAAACTGTCTGAAGTGTTTTTCCAAAGTTATCAACACTTTTATGTTTGGCGTTCCGAAACCCACCTTATCTCAGGCTGAAAAGCGTTTTTACGCATTGTGCCATAACTTTTCAGGGAAGCTTCAGAACATGAAATTTTAACCTCCCACTATAGCAGAAAAGGTCTTTCTAGTAGGTGCACATCAAATCTAAACTGTCTGAAGTGTTTTTCCAAAGTTATCAACACTTTTATGTTTGGCGATCCGAAACCCACCTTATCTCAGGCTGAAAAGCGTTTTTGTGCATTGTGCCATAACTTTTCAGGGAAGCTTCAGAACATGAAATTTTAACCTCCCACTATAGCAGAAAGGGTCTTTCTAGTAGTTGCACATCAAATCTAAGCTGTCTGAAGTGTTTTTCAAAAGTTATCAACACTTTTATGTTTGGCGTTCCGAAACCCACCTTATCTCAGGCTGAAAAGCGTTTTTGTGCATTGTGCCATAACTTTTCAGGAAAGCTTCAGAACATGAAATTTTAACCTCCCACTATAGCAGAAAGGGTCTTTCTAGTAGTTGCACATCAAATCTAAACTGTCTGAAGTGTTTTTCCAAAGTTATCAACACTTTTATGTTTGGCGTTCCGAAACCCACCTTATCTCAGGCTGAAAAGCGTTTTTGTGCATTGTGCCATAACTTTTCAGGGAAGCTTCAGAACATGAAATTTTAACCTCCCACTATAGCAGAAAGGGTCTTTCTAGTAGTTGCACATCAAATCTAAGCTGTCTGAAGTGTTTTTCAAAAGTTATCAACACTTTTATGTTTGGCGTTCCGAAACCCACCTTATCTCAGGCTGAAAAGCGTTTTTGTGCATTGTGCCATAACTTTTCAGGGAAGCTTCAGAACATGAAATTTTAACCTCCCACTATAGCAGAAAGGGTCTTTCTAGTAGGTGCACATCAAATCTAAGCTCTCTGAAGTGTTTTTCGAAAGTTATCAACACTTTTATGTTTGGCGTTCCGAAACCCACCTTATCTCAGGCTGAAAAGCGTTTTTGTGCATTGTGCCATAACTTTTCAGGAAAGCTTCAGAACATGAAATTTTAACCTCCCACTATAGCAGAAAGGGTCTTTCTAGTAGTTGCACATCAAATCTAAACTGTCTGAAGTGTTTTTCCAAAGTTATCAACACTTTTATGTTTGGCGTTCCGAAACCCACCTTATCTCAGGCTGAAAAGCGTTTTTACGCATTGTGCCATAACTTTTCAGGGAAGCTTCAGAACATGAAATTTTAACCTCCCACTATAGCAGAAAGGGTCTTTCTAGTAGGTGCACATCAAATCTAAGCTCTCTGAAGTGTTTTTCGAAAGTTATCAACACTTTTATGTTTGGCGTTCCGAAACCCACCTTATCTCAGGCTGAAAAGCGTTTTTGTGCATTGTGCCATAACTTTTCAGGAAAGCTTCAGAACATGAAATTTTAACCTCCCACTATAGCAGAAAGGGTCTTTCTAGTAGGTGCACATCAAATCTAAGCTCTCTGAAGTGTTTTTCGAAAGTTATCAACACTTCTATGTTTGGCGTTCCGAAACCCACCTTATCTCAGGCTGAAAAGCGTTTTTGTGCATTGTGCCATAACTTTTCAGGGAAGCTTCAGAACATGAAATTTTAACCTCCCACTATAGCAGAAAGGGTCTTTCTAGTAGTTGCACATCAAATCTAAACTGTCTGAAGTGTTTTTCCAAAGTTATCAACACTTTTATGTTTGGCGTTCCGAAACCCACCTTATCTCAGGCTGAAAAGCGTTTTTACGCATTATGCCATAACTTTTCAGGGAAGCTTCAGAACATGAAATTTTAACCTCCCACTATAGCAGAAAGGGTCTTTCTAGTAGGTGCACATCAAATCTAAGCTCTCTGAAGTGTTTTTCGAAAGTTATCAACACTTTTATGTTTGGCGTTCCGAAACCCACCTTATCTCAGACTGAAAAGCGTTTTTGTGCATTGTGCCATAACTTTTCAGGGAAGCTTCAGAACATGAAATTTTAACCTCCCACTATAGCAGAAAGGGTCTTTCTAGTAGTTGCACATCAAATCTAAACTGTCTGAAGTGTTTTTCCAAAGTTATCAACACTTTTATGTTTGGCGTTCCGAAACCCACCTTATCTCAGGCTGAAAAGCGTTTTTGTGCATTGTGCCATAACTTTTCAGGGAAGCTTCAGAACATGAAATTTTAACCTCCCACTATAGCAGAAAGGGTCTTTCTAGTAGTTGCACATCAAATCTAAGCTGTCTGAAGTGTTTTTCACAAGTTATCAACACTTTTATGTTTGGCGTTCCGAAACCCACCTTATCTCAGGCTGAAAAGCGTTTTTGTGCATTGTGCCATAACTTTTCAGGAAAGCTTCAGAACATGAAATTTTAACCTCCCACTATAGCAGAAAGGGTCTTTCTAGTAGTTGCACATCAAATCTAAACTGTCTGAAGTGTTTTTCCAAAGTTATCAACACTTTTATGTTTGGCGTTCCGAAACCCACCTTATCTCAGGCTGAAAAGCGTTTTTGTGCATTGTGCCATAACTTTTCAGGAAAGCTTCAGAACATGAAATTTTAACCTCCCACTATAGCAGAAAGGGTCTTTCTAGTAGTTGCACATCAAATCTAAGCTGTCTGAAGTGTTTTTCAAAAGTTATCAACACTTTTATGTTTGGCGTTCCGAAACCCACCTTATCTCAGGCTGAAAAGCGTTTTTGTGCATTGTGCCATAACTTTTAAGGAAAGCTTCAGAACATGAAATTTTAACCTCCCACTATAGCAGAAAGGGTCTTTCTAGTAGTTGCACATCAAATCTAAACTGTCTGAAGTGTTTTTCCAAAGTTATGAACACTTTTATGTTTGGCGTTCCGAAACCCACCTTATCTCAGGCTGAAAAGCGTTTTTACGCATTGTGCCATAACTTTTCAGGGAAGCTTCAGAACATGAAATTTTAACCTCCCACTATAGCAGAAAGGGTCTTTCTAGTAGGTGCACATCAAATCTAAGCTCTCTGAAGTGTTTTTCGAAAGTTATCAACACTTTTATGTTTGGCGTTCCGAAACCCACCTTATCTCAGGCTGAAAAGCGTTTTTGTGCATTGTGCCATAACTTTTCAGGGAAGCTTCAGAACATGAAATTTTAACCTCCCACTATAGCAGAAAGGGTCTTTCTAGTAGTTGCACATCAAATCTAAACTGTCTGAAGTGTTTTTCCAAAGTTATTAACACTTTTATGTTTGGCGTTCCGAAACCCACCTTATCTCAGGCTGAAAAGCGTTTTTGTGCATTGTGCCATAACTTTTCAGGGAAGCTTCAGAACATGAAATTTTAACCTCCCACTATAGCAGAAAGGGTCTTTCTAGTAGTTGCACATCAAATCTAAACTGTCTGAAGTGTTTTTCCAAAGTTATCAACACTTTTATGTTTGGCGTTCCGAAACCCACCTTATCTCAGGCTGAAAAGCGTTTTTGTGCATTGTGCCATAACTTTTCAGGGAAGCTTCAGAACATGAAATTTTAACCTCCCACTATAGCAGAAAGGGTCTTTCTAGTAGGTGCACATCAAATCTAAGCTCTCTGAAGTGTTTTTCGAAAGTTATCAACACTTTTATGTTTGGCGTTCCGAAACCCACCTTATCTCGGGCTGAAAAGCGTTTTTGTGCATTGTGCATTAACTTTTCAGGGAAGCTTCAGAACTTGAAATTTTAACCTCCCACTATAGCAGAAAGTGTCTTTCTAGTAGTTGCACATCAAATCTAAACTGTCTGAAGTGTTTTTCCAAAGTTATCAACACTTTTATGTTTGGCGTTCCGAAACCCACCTTATCTCAGGCTGAAAAGCGTTTTTACGCATTGTGCCATAACTTTTCAGGGAAGCTTCAGAACATGAAATTTTAACCTCCCACTATAGCAGAAAGGGTCTTTCTAGTAGGTGCACATCAAATCTAAGCTCTCTGAAGAGTTTTTCGAAAGTTATCAACACTTTTATGTTTGGCGTTCCGAAACCCACCTTATCTCAGGCTGAAAAGCGTTTTTGTGCATTGTGCCATAACTTTTCAGGGAAGCTTCAGAACATGAAATTTTAACCTCCCACAATAGCAGAAAGGGTCTTTCTAGTAGTTGCACATCAAATCTAAACTGTCTGAAGTGTTTTTCCAAAGTTATTAACACTTTTATGTTTGGCGTTCCGAAACCCACCTTATCTCAGGCTGAAAAGCGTTTTTGTGCATTGTGCCATAACTTTTCAGGGAAGCTTCAGAACATGAAATTTTAACCTCCCACTATAGCAGAAAGGGTCTTTCTAGTAGTTGCACATCAAATCTAAACTGTCTGAAGTGTTTTTCCAAAGTTATCAACACTTTTATGTTTGGCGTTCCGAAACCCACCTTATCTCAGGCTGAAAAGCTTTTTTGTGCATTGTGCCATAGCTTTTCAGGGAAGCTTCAGAACATGAAATTTTAACCTCCCACTATAGCAGAAAGGGTCTTTCTAGTAGTTGCACATCAAATCTAAACTGTCTGAAGTGTTTTTCCAAAGTTATTAACACTTTTATGTTTGGCGTTCCGAAACCCACCTTATCTCAGGCTGAAAAGCGTTTTTGTGCATTGTGCCATAACTTTTCAGGGAAGCTTCAGAACATGAAATTTTAACCTCCCACTATAGCAGAAAGGGTCTTTCTAGTAGTTGCACATCAAATCTAAGCTGTCTGAAGTGTTTTTCACAAGTTATCAACACTTTTATGTTTGGCGTTCCGAAACCCACCTTATCTCAGGCTGAAAAGCGTTTTTGTGCATTGTGCCATAACTTTTCAGGAAAGCTTCAGAACATGAAATTTTAACCTCCCACTATAGCAGAAAGGGTCTTTCTAGTAGTTGCACATCAAATCTAAACTGTCTGAAGTGTTTTTCCAAAGTTATCAACACTTTTATGTTTGGCGTTCCGAAACCCACCTTATCTCAGGCTGAAAAGCGTTTTTGTGCATTGTGCCATAACTTTTCAGGAAAGCTTCAGAACATGAAATTTTAACCTCCCACTATAGCAGAAAGGGTCTTTCTAGTAGTTGCACATCAAATCTAAGCTGTCTGAAGTGTTTTTCAAAAGTTATCAACACTTTTATGTTTGGCGTTCCGAAACCCACCTTATCTCAGGCTGAAAAGCGTTTTTGTGCATTGTGCCATAACTTTTAAGGAAAGCTTCAGAACATGAAATTTTAACCTCCCACTATAGCAGAAAGGGTCTTTCTAGTAGTTGCACATCAAATCTAAACTGTCTGAAGTGTTTTTCCAAAGTTATCAACACTTTTATGTTTGGCGTTCCGAAACCCACCTTATCTCAGGCTGAAAAGCGTTTTTGTGCATTGTGCCATAACTTTTCAGGGAAGCTTCAGAACATGAAATTTTAACCTCCCACTATAGCAGAAAGGGTCTTTCTAGTAGTTGCACATCAAATCTAAGCTGTCTGAAGTGTTTTTCACAAGTTATCAACACTTTTATGTTTGGCGTTCCGAAACCCACCTTATCTCAGGCTGAAAAGCGTTTTTGTGCATTGTGCCATAACTTTTCAGGAAAGCTTCAGAACATGAAATTTTAACCTCCCACTATAGCAGAAAGGGTCTTTCTAGTAGTTGCACATCAAATCTAAACTGTCTGAAGTGTTTTTCCAAAGTTATCAACACTTTTATGTTTGGCGTTCCGAAACCCACCTTATCTCAGGCTGAAAAGCGTTTTTGTGCATTGTGCCATAACTTTTCAGGAAAGCTTCAGAACATGAAATTTTAACCTCCCACTATAGCAGAAAGGGTCTTTCTAGTAGTTGCACATCAAATCTAAGCTGTCTGAAGTGTTTTTCAAAAGTTATCAACACTTTTATGTTTGGCGTTCCGAAACCCACCTTATCTCAGGCTGAAAAGCGTTTTTGTGCATTGTGCCATAACTTTTAAGGAAAGCTTCAGAACATGAAATTTTAACCTCCCACTATAGCAGAAAGGGTCTTTCTAGTAGTTGCACATCAAATCTAAACTGTCTGAAGTGTTTTTCCAAAGTTATGAACACTTTTATGTTTGGCGTTCCGAAACCCACCTTATCTCAGGCTGAAAAGCGTTTTTACGCATTGTGCCATAACTTTTCAGGGAAGCTTCAGAACATGAAATTTTAACCTCCCACTATAGCAGAAAGGGTCTTTCTAGTAGTTGCACATCAAATCTAAACTGTCTGAAGTGTTTTTCCAAAGTTATCAACACTTTTATGTTTGGCGTTCCGAAACCCACCTTATCTCAGGCTGAAAAGCGTTTTTGTGCATTGTGCCATAACTTTTCAGGGAAGCTTCAGAACATGAAATTTTAACCTCCCACTATAGCAGAAAGGGTCTTTCTAGTAGTTGCACATCAAATCTAAACTGTCTGAAGTGTTTTTCCAAAGTTATTAACACTTTTATGTTTGGCGTTCCGAAACCCACCTTATCTCAGGCTGAAAAGCGTTTTTGTGCATTGTGCCATAACTTTTCAGGGAAGCTTCAGAACATGAAATTTTAACCTCCCACTATAGCAGAAAGGGTCTTTCTAGTAGTTGCACATCAAATCTAAACTGTCTGAAGTGTTTTTCCAAAGTTATCAACACTTTTATGTTTGGCGTTCCGAAACCCACCTTATCTCAGGCTGAAAAGCGTTTTTGTGCATTGTGCCATAACTTTTCAGGGAAGCTTCAGAACATGAAATTTTAACCTCCCACTATAGCAGAAAGGGTCTTTCTAGTAGGTGCACATCAAATCTAAGCTCTCTGAAGTGTTTTTCGAAAGTTATCAACACTTTTATGTTTGGCGTTCCGAAACCCACCTTATCTCAGGCTGAAAAGCGTTTTTGTGCATTGTGCCATAACTTTTCAGGAAAGCTTCAGAACATGAAATTTTAACCTCCCACTATAGCAGAAAGGGTCTTTCTAGTAGTTGCACATCAAATCTAAACTGTCTGAAGTGTTTTTCCAAAGTTATCAACACTTTTATGTTTGGCGTTCCGAAACCCACCTTATCTCAGGCTGAAAAGCGTTTTTACGCATTGTGCCATAACTTTTCAGGGAAGCTTCAGAACATGAAATTTTAACCTCCCACTATAGCAGAAAGGGTCTTTCTAGTAGGTGCACATCAAATCTAAGCTCTCTGAAGTGTTTTTCGAAAGTTATCAACACTTTTATGTTTGGCGTTCCGAAACCCACCTTATCTCAGGCTGAAAAGCGTTTTTGTGCATTGTGCCATAACTTTTCAGGGAAGCTTCAGAACATGAAATTTTAACCTCCCACTATAGCAGAAAGGGTCTTTCTAGTAGTTGCACATCAAATCTAAGCTGTCTGAAGTGTTTTTCAAAAGTTATCAACACTTTTATGTTTGGCGTTCCGAAACCCACCTTATCTCAGGCTGAAAAGCGTTTTTACGCATTGTGCCATAACTTTTCAGGGAAGCTTCAGAACATGAAATTTTAACCTCCCACTATAGCAGAAAGGGTCTTTCTAGTAGGTGCACATCAAATCTAAGCTCTCTGAAGTGTTTTTCGAAAGTTATCAACACTTTTATGTTTGGCGTTCCGAAACCCACCTTATCTCAGGCTGAAAAGCGTTTTTGTGCATTGTGCCATAACTTTTCAGGGAAGCTTCAGAACATGAAATTTTAACCTCCCACTATAGCAGAAAGGGTCTTTCTAGTAGTTGCACATCAAATCTAAACTGTCTGAAGTGTTTTTCCAAAGTTATTAACACTTTTATGTTTGGCGTTCCGAAACCCACCTTATCTCAGGCTGAAAAGCGTTTTTGTGCATTGTGCCATAACTTTTCAGGGAAGCTTCAGAACATGAAATTTTAACCTCCCACTATAGCAGAAAGGGTCTTTCTAGTAGTTGCACATCAAATCTAAGCTGTCTGAAGTGTTTTTCACAAGTTATCAACACTTTTATGTTTGGCGTTCCGAAACCCACCTTATCTCAGGCTGAAAAGCGTTTTTGTGCATTGTGCCATAACTTTTCAGGAAAGCTTCAGAACATGAAATTTTAACCTCCCACTATAGCAGAAAGGGTCTTTCTAGTAGTTGCACATCAAATCTAAACTGTCTGAAGTGTTTTTCCAAAGTTATCAACACTTTTATGTTTGGCGTTCCGACACCCACCTTATCTCAGGCTGAAAAGCGTTTTTGTGCATTGTGCCATAACTTTTCAGGAAAGCTTCAGAACATGAAATTTTAACCTCCCACTATAGCAGAAAGGGTCTTTCTAGTAGTTGCACATCAAATCTAAGCTGTCTGAAGTGTTTTTCAAAAGTTATCAACACTTTTATGTTTGGCGTTCCGAAACCCACCTTATCTCAGGCTGAAAAGCGTTTTTGTGCATTGTGCCATAACTTTTAAGGAAAGCTTCAGAACATGAAATTTTAACCTCCCACTATAGCAGAAAGGGTCTTTCTAGTAGTTGCACATCAAATCTAAACTGTCTGAAGTGTTTTTCCAAAGTTATGAACACTTTTATGTTTGGCGTTCCGAAACCCACCTTATCTCAGGCTGAAAAGCGTTTTTACGCATTGTGCCATAACTTTTCAGGGAAGCTTCAGAACATGAAATTTTAACCTCCCACTATAGCAGAAAGGGTCTTTCTAGTAGGTGCACATCAAATCTAAGCTCTCTGAAGTGTTTTTCGAAAGTTATCAACACTTTTATGTTTGGCGTTCCGAAACCCACCTTATCTCAGGCTGAAAAGCGTTTTTGTGCATTGTGCCATAACTTTTCAGGGAAGCTTCAGAACATGAAATTTTAACCTCCCACTATAGCAGAAAGGGTCTTTCTAGTAGTTGCACATCAAATCTAAACTGTCTGAAGTGTTTTTCCAAAGTTATTAACACTTTTATGTTTGGCGTTCCGAAACCCACCTTATCTCAGGCTGAAAAGCGTTTTTGTGCATTGTGCCATAACTTTTCAGGGAAGCTTCAGAACATGAAATTTTAACCTCCCACTATAGCAGAAAGGGTCTTTCTAGTAGTTGCACATCAAATCTAAACTGTCTGAAGTGTTTTTCCAAAGTTATCAACACTTTTATGTTTGGCGTTCCGAAACCCACCTTATCTCAGGCTGAAAAGCGTTTTTGTGCATTGTGCCATAACTTTTCAGGGAAGCTTCAGAACATGAAATTTTAACCTCCCACTATAGCAGAAAGGGTCTTTCTAGTAGGTGCACATCAAATCTAAGCTCTCTGAAGTGTTTTTCGAAAGTTATCAACACTTTTATGTTTGGCGTTCCGAAACCCACCTTATCTCAGGCTGAAAAGCGTTTTTGTGCATTGTGCCATAACTTTTCAGGAAAGCTTCAGAACATGAAATTTTAACCTCCCACTATAGCAGAAAGGGTCTTTCTAGTAGTTGCACATCAAATCTAAACTGTCTGAAGTGTTTTTCCAAAGTTATCAACACTTTTATGTTTGGCGTTCCGAAACCCACCTTATCTCAGGCTGAAAAGCGTTTTTACGCATTGTGCCATAACTTTTCAGGGAAGCTTCAGAACATGAAATTTTAACCTCCCACTATAGCAGAAAGGGTCTTTCTAGTAGGTGCACATCAAATCTAAGCTCTCTGAAGTGTTTTTCGAAAGTTATCAACACTTTTATGTTTGGCGTTCCGAAACCCACCTTATCTCAGGCTGAAAAGCGTTTTTGTGCATTGTGCCATAACTTTTCAGGGAAGCTTCAGAACATGAAATTTTAACCTCCCACTATAGCAGAAAGGGTCTTTCTAGTAGTTGCACATCAAATCTAAGCTGTCTGAAGTGTTTTTCAAAAGTTATCAACACTTTTATGTTTGGCGTTCCGAAACCCACCTTATCTCAGGCTGAAAAGCGTTTTTACGCATTGTGCCATAACTTTTCAGGGAAGCTTCAGAACATGAAATTTTAACCTCCCACTATAGCAGAAAGGGTCTTTCTAGTAGGTGCACATCAATTCTAAGCTCTCTGAAGTGTTTTTCGAAAGTTATCAACACTTTTATGTTTGGCGTTCCGAAACCCACCTTATCTCAGGCTGAAAAGCGTTTTTGTGCATTGTGCCATAACTTTTCAGGGAAGCTTCAGAACATGAAATTTTAACCTCCCACTATAGCAGAAAGGGTCTTTCTAGTAGTTGCACATCAAATCTAAACTGTCTGAAGTGTTTTTCCAAAGTTATTAACACTTTTATGTTTGGCGTTCCGAAACCCACCTTATCTCAGGCTGAAAAGCGTTTTTGTGCATTGTGCCATAACTTTTCAGGGAAGCTTCAGAACATGAAATTTTAACCTCCCACTATAGCAGAAAGGGTCTTTCTAGTAGTTGCACATCAAATCTAAACTGTCTGAAGTGTTTTTCCAAAGTTATCAACACTTTTATGTTTGGCGTTCCGAAACCCACCTTATCTCAGGCTGAAAAGCGTTTTTGTGCATTGTGCCATAACTTTTCAGGGAAGCTTCAGAACATGAAATTTTAACCTCCCACTATAGCAGAAAGGGTCTTTCTAGTAGGTGCACATCAAATCTAAGCTCTCTGAAGTGTTTTTCGAAAGTTATCAACACTTTTATGTTTGGCGTTCCGAAACCCACCTTATCTCAGGCTGAAAAGCGTTTTTGTGCATTGTGCCATAACTTTTCAGGAAAGCTTCAGAACATGAAATTTTAACCTCCCACTATAACAGAAAGGGTCTTTCTAGTAGTTGCACATCAAATCTAAACTGTCTGAAGTGTTTTTCCAAAGTTATCAACACTTTTATGTTTGGCGTTCCGAAACCCACCTTATCTCAGGCTGAAAAGCGTTTTTGTGCATTGTGCCATAACTTTTCAGGAAAGCTTCAGAACATGAAATTTTAACCTCCCACTATAGCAGAAAGGGTCTTTCTAGTAGTTGCACATCAAATCTAAACTGTCTGAAGTGTTTTTCCAAAGTTATCAACACTTTTATGTTTGGCGTTCCGAAACCCACCTTATCTCAGGCTGAAAAGCGTTTTTGTGCATTGTGCCATAACTTTTCAGGAAAGCTTCAGAACATGAAATTTTAACCTCCCACTATAGCAGAAAGGGTCTTTCTAGTAGTTGCACATCAAATCTAAACTGTCTGAAGTGTTTTTCCAAAGTTATCAACACTTTTATGTTTGGCGTTCCGACACCCACCTTATCTCAGGCTGAAAAGCGTTTTTGTGCATTGTGCCATAACTTTTCAGGGAAGCTTCAGAACATGAAATTTTAACCTCCCACTATAGCAGAAAGGGTCTTTCTAGTAGTTGCACATCAAATCTAAACTGTCTGAAGTGTTTTTCCAAAGTTATTAACACTTTTATGTTTGGCGTTCCGAAACCCACCTTATCTCAGGCTGAAAAGCGTTTTTGTGCATTGTGCCATAACTTTTCAGGGAAGCTTCAGAACATGAAATTTTAACCTCCCACTATAGCAGAAAGGGTCTTTCTAGTAGTTGCACATCAAATCTAAGCTGTCTGAAGTGTTTTTCACAAGTTATCAACACTTTTATGTTTGGCGTTCCGAAACCCACCTTATCTCAGGCTGAAAAGCGTTTTTGTGCATTGTGCCATAACTTTTCAGGAAAGCTTCAGAACATGAAATTTTAACCTCCCACTATAGCAGAAAGGGTCTTTCTAGTAGTTGCACATCAAATCTAAACTGTCTGAAGTGTTTTTCCAAAGTTATCAACACTTTTATGTTTGGCGTTCCGACACCCACCTTATCTCAGGCTGAAAAGCGTTTTTGTGCATTGTGCCATAACTTTTCAGGAAAGCTTCAGAACATGAAATTTTAACCTCCCACTATAGCAGAAAGGGTCTTTCTAGTAGTTGCACATCAAATCTAAGCTGTCTGAAGTGTTTTTCAAAAGTTATCAACACTTTTATGTTTGGCGTTCCGAAACCCACCTTATCTCAGGCTGAAAAGCGTTTTTGTGCATTGTGCCATAACTTTTAAGGAAAGCTTCAGAACATGAAATTTTAACCTCCCACTATAGCAGAAAGGGTCTTTCTAGTAGTTGCACATCAAATCTAAACTGTCTGAAGTGTTTTTCCAAAGTTATCAACACTTTTATGTTTGGCGTTCCGAAACCCACCTTATCTCAGGCTGAAAAGCGTTTTTACGCATTGTGCCATAACTTTTCAGGGAAGCTTCAGAACATGAAATTTTAACCTCCCACTATAGCAGAAAGGGTCTTTCTAGTAGGTGCACATCAAATCTAAGCTCTCTGAAGTGTTTTTCGAAAGTTATCAACACTTTTATGTTTGGCGTTCCGAAACCCACCTTATCTCAGGCTGAAAAGCGTTTTTGTGCATTGTGCCATAACTTTTCAGGGAAGCTTCAGAACATGAAATTTTAACCTCCCACTATAGCAGAAAGGGTCTTTCTAGTAGTTGCACATCAAATCTAAACTGTCTGAAGTGTTTTTCCAAAGTTATTAACACTTTTATGTTTGGCGTTCCGAAACCCACCTTATCTCAGGCTGAAAAGCGTTTTTGTGCATTGTGCCATAACTTTTCAGGGAAGCTTCAGAACATGAAATTTTAACCTCCCACTATAGCAGAAAGGGTCTTTCTAGTAGTTGCACATCAAATCTAAACTGTCTGAAGTGTTTTTCCAAAGTTATCAACACTTTTATGTTTGGCGTTCCGAAACCCACCTTATCTCAGGCTGAAAAGCGTTTTTGTGCATTGTGCCATAACTTTTCAGGGAAGCTTCAGAACATGAAATTTTAACCTCCCACTATAGCAGAAAGGGTCTTTCTAGTAGGTGCACATCAAATCTAAGCTCTCTGAAGTGTTTTTCGAAAGTTATCAACACTTTTATGTTTGGCGTTCCGAAACCCACCTTATCTCAGGCTGAAAAGCGTTTTTGTGCATTGTGCCATAACTTTTCAGGAAAGCTTCAGAACATGAAATTTTAACCTCCCACTATAGCAGAAAGGGTCTTTCTAGTAGTTGCACATCAAATCTAAACTGTCTGAAGTGTTTTTCCAAAGTTATCAACACTTTTATGTTTGGCGTTCCGAAACCCACCTTATCTCAGGCTGAAAAGCGTTTTTACGCATTGTGCCATAACTTTTCAGGGAAGCTTCAGAACATGAAATTTTAACCTCCCACTATAGCAGAAAGGGTCTTTCTAGTAGGTGCACATCAAATCTAAGCTCTCTGAAGTGGTTTTCGAAAGTTATCAACACTTTTATGTTTGGCGTTCCGAAACCCACCTTATCTCAGGCTGAAAAGCGTTTTTGTGCATTGTGCCATAACTTTTCAGGGAAGCTTCAGAACATGAAATTTTAACCTCCCACTATAGCAGAAAGGGTCTTTCTAGTAGTTGCACATCAAATCTAAGCTGTCTGAAGTGTTTTTCAAAAGTTATCAACACTTTTATGTTTGGCGTTCCGAAACCCACCTTATCTCAGGCTGAAAAGCGTTTTTACGCATTGTGCCGTAACTTTTCAGGGAAGCTTCAGAACATGAAATTTTAACCTCCCACTATAGCAGAAAGGGTCTTTCTAGTAGGTGCACATCAAATCTAAGCTCTCTGAAGTGTTTTTCGAAAGTTATCAACACTTTTATGTTTGGCGTTCCGAAACCCACCTTATCTCAGGCTGAAAAGCGTTTTTGTGCATTGTGCCATAACTTTTCAGGGAAGCTTCAGAACATGAAATTTTAACCTCCCACTATAGCAGAAAGGGTCTTTCTAGTAGGTGCACATCAAATCTAAGCTCTCTGAAGTGTTTTTCGAAAGTTATCAACACTTTTATGTTTGGCGTTCCGAAACCCACCTTATCTCAGGCTGAAAAGCGTTTTTGTGCATTGTGCCATAACTTTTCAGGAAAGCTTCAGAACATGAAATTTTAACCTCCCACTATAGCAGAAAGGGTCTTTCTAGTAGTTGCACATCAAATCTAAACTGTCTGAAGTGTTTTTCCAAAGTTATCAACACTTTTATGTTTGGCGTTCCGAAACCCACCTTATCTCAGGCTGAAAAGCGTTTTTACGCATTGTGCCATAACTTTTCAGGGAAGCTTCAGAACATGAAATTTTAACCTCCCACTATAGCAGAAAGGGTCTTTCTAGTAGGTGCACATCAAATCTAAGCTCTCTGAAGTGGTTTTCGAAAGTTATCAACACTTTTATGTTTGGCGTTCCGAAACCCACCTTATCTCAGGCTGAAAAGCGTTTTTGTGCATTGTGCCATAACTTTTCAGGGAAGCTTCAGAACATGAAATTTTAACCTCCCACTATAGCAGAAAGGGTCTTTCTAGTAGTTGCACATCAAATCTAAGCTGTCTGAAGTGTTTTTCAAAAGTTATCAACACTTTTATGTTTGGCGTTCCGAAACCCACCTTATCTCAGGCTGAAAAGCGTTTTTACGCATTGTGCCGTAACTTTTCAGGGAAGCTTCAGAACATGAAATTTTAACCTCCCACTATAGCAGAAAGGGTCTTTCTAGTAGGTGCACATCAAATCTAAGCTCTCTGAAGTGTTTTTCGAAAGTTATCAACACTTTTATGTTTGGCGTTCCGAAACCCACCTTATCTCAGGCTGAAAAGCGTTTTTGTGCATTGTGCCATAACTTTTCAGGGAAGCTTCAGAACATGAAATTTTAACCTCCCACTATAGCAGAAAGGGTCTTTCTAGTAGTTGCACATCAAATCTAAACTGTCTGAAGTGTTTTTCCAAAGTTATTAACACTTTTATGTTTGGCGTTCCGAAACCCACCTTATCTCAGGCTGAAAAGCGTTTTTGTGCATTGTGCCATAACTTTTCAGGGAAGCTTCAGAACATGAAATTTTAACCTCCCACTATAGCAGAAAGGGTCTTTCTAGTAGTTGCACATCAAATCTAAACTGTCTGAAGTGTTTTTCCAAAGTTATCAACACTTTTATGTTTGGCGTTCCGAAACCCACCTTATCTCAGGCTGAAAAGCGTTTTTGTGCATTGTGCCATAACTTTTCAGGGAAGCTTCAGAACATGAAATTTTAACCTCCCACTATAGCAGAAAGGGTCTTTCTAGTAGGTGCACATCAAATCTAAGCTCTCTGAAGTGTTTTTCGAAAGTTATCAACACTTTTATGTTTGGCGTTCCGAAACCCACCTTATCTCAGGCTGAAAAGCGTTTTTGTGCATTGTGCCATAACTTTTCAGGAAAGCTTCAGAACATGAAATTTTAACCTCCCACTATAACAGAAAGGGTCTTTCTAGTAGTTGCACATCAAATCTAAACTGTCTGAAGTGTTTTTCCAAAGTTATCAACACTTTTATGTTTGGCGTTCCGAAACCCACCTTATCTCAGGCTGAAAAGCGTTTTTGTGCATTGTGCCATAACTTTTCAGGAAAGCTTCAGAACATGAAATTTTAACCTCCCACTATAGCAGAAAGGGTCTTTCTAGTAGTTGCACATCAAATCTAAACTGTCTGAAGTGTTTTTCCAAAGTTATCAACACTTTTATGTTTGGCGTTCCGAAACCCACCTTATCTCAGGCTGAAAAGCGTTTTTACGCATTGTGCCATAACTTTTCAGGGAAGCTTCAGAACATGAAATTTTAACCTCCCACTATAGCAGAAAGGGTCTTTCTAGTAGGTGCACATCAAATCTAAGCTCTCTGAAGTGTTTTTCGAAAGTTATCAACACTTTTATGTTTGGCGTTCCGAAACCCACCTTATCTCAGGCTGAAAAGCGTTTTTGTGCATTGTGCCATAACTTTTCAGGGAAGCTTCAGAACATGAAATTTTAACCTCCCACTATAGCAGAAAGGGTCTTTCTAGTAGTTGCACATCAAATCTAAACTGTCTGAAGTGTTTTTCAAAAGTTATCAACACTTTTATGTTTGGCGTTCCGAAACCCACCTTATCTCAGGCTGAAAAGCGTTTTTGTGCATTGTGCCATAACTTTTCAGGAAAGCTTCAGAACATGAAATTTTAACCTCCCACTATAGCAGAAAGGGTCTTTCTAGTAGTTGCACATCAAATCTAAACTGTCTGAAGTGTTTTTCCAAAGTTATCAACACTTTTATGTTTGGCGTTCCGAAACCCACCTTATCTCAGGCTGAAAAGCGTTTTTGTGCATTGTGCCATAACTTTTCAGGAAAGCTTCAGAACATGAAATTTTAACCTCCCACTATAGCAGAAAGGGTCTTTCTAGTAGTTGCACATCAAATCTAAACTGTCTGAAGTGTTTTTCAAAAGTTATCAACACTTTTATGTTTGGCGTTCCGAAACCCACCTTATCTCAGGCTGAAAAGCGTTTTTGTGCATTGTGCCATAACTTTTCAGGAAAGCTTCAGAACATGAAATTTTAACCTCCCACTATAGCAGAAAGGGTCTTTCTAGTAGTTGCACATCAAATCTAAACTGTCTGAAGTGTTTTTCCAAAGTTATCAACACTTTTATGTTTGGCGTTCCGAAACCCACCTTATCTCAGGCTGAAAAGCGTTTTTACGCATTGTGCCATAACTTTTCAGGGAAGCTTCAGAACATGAAATTTTAACCTCCCACTATAGCAGAAAGGGTCTTTCTAGTAGGTGCACATCAAATCTAAGCTCTCTGAAGTGTTTTTCGAAAGTTATCAACACTTTTATGTTTGGCGTTCCGAAACCCACCTTATCTCAGGCTGAAAAGCGTTTTTGTGCATTGTGCCATAACTTTTCAGGGAAGCTTCAGAACATGAAATTTTAACCTCCCACTATAGCAGAAAGGGTCTTTCTAGTAGTTGCACATCAAATCTAAACTGTCTGAAGTGTTTTTCCAAAGTTATTAACACTTTTATGTTTGGCGTTCCGAAACCCACCTTATCTCAGGCTGAAAAGCGTTTTTGTGCATTGTGCCATAACTTTTCAGGGAAGCTTCAGAACATGAAATTTTAACCTCCCACTATAGCAGAAAGGGTCTTTCTAGTAGTTGCACATCAAATCTAAACTGTCTGAAGTGTTTTTCCAAAGTTATCAACACTTTTATGTTTGGCGTTCCGAAACCCACCTTATCTCAGGCTGAAAAGCGTTTTTGTGCATTGTGCCATAACTTTTCAGGGAAGCTTCAGAACATGAAATTTTAACCTCCCACTATAGCAGAAAGGGTCTTTCTAGTAGGTGCACATCAAATCTAAGCTCTCTGAAGTGTTTTTCGAAAGTTATCAACACTTTTATGTTTGGCGTTCCGAAACCCACCTTATCTCAGGCTGAAAAGCGTTTTTGTGCATTGTGCCATAACTTTTCAGGAAAGCTTCAGAACATGAAATTTTAACCTCCCACTATAGCAGAAAGGGTCTTTCTAGTAGTTGCACATCAAATCTAAACTGTCTGAAGTGTTTTTCCAAAGTTATCAACACTTTTATGTTTGGCGTTCCGAAACCCACCTTATCTCAGGCTGAAAAGCGTTTTTACGCATTGTGCCATAACTTTTCAGGGAAGCTTCAGAACATGAAATTTTAACCTCCCACTATAGCAGAAAGGGTCTTTCTAGTAGGTGCACATCAAATCTAAGCTCTCTGAAGTGTTTTTCGAAAGTTATCGACACTTTTATGTTTGGCGTTCCGAAACCCACCTTATCTCAGGCTGAAAAGCGTTTTTGTGCATTGTGCCATAACTTTTCAGGGAAGCTTCAGAACATGAAATTTTAACCTCCCACTATAGCAGAAAGGGTCTTTCTAGTAGTTGCACATCAAATCTAAACTGTCTGAAGTGTTTTTCCAAAGTTATCAACACTTTTATGTTTGGCGTTCCGAAACCCACCTTATCTCAGGCTGAAAAGCGTTTTTGTGCATTGTGCCATAACTTTTCAGGGAAGCTTCAGAACATGAAATTTTAACCTCCCACTATAGCAGAAAGGGTCTTTCTAGTAGGTGCACATCAAATCTAAGCTCTCTGAAGTGTTTTTCGAAAGTTATCAACACTTTTATGTTTGGCGTTCCGAAACCCACCTTATCTCAGGCTGAAAAGCGTTTTTGTGCATTGTGCCATAACTTTTCAGGAAAGCTTCAGAACATGAAATTTTAACCTCCCACTATAGCAGAAAGGGTCTTTCTAGTAGTTGCACATCAAATCTAAACTGTCTGAAGTGTTTTTCCAAAGTTATCAACACTTTTATGTTTGGCGTTCCGAAACCCACCTTATCTCAGGCTGAAAAGCGTTTTTACGCATTGTGCCATAACTTTTCAGGGAAGCTTCAGAACATGAAATTTTAACCTCCCACTATAGCAGAAAGGGTCTTTCTAGTAGGTGCACATCAAATCTAAGCTCTCTGAAGTGTTTTTCGAAAGTTATCGACACTTTTATGTTTGGCGTTCCGAAACCCACCTTATCTCAGGCTGAAAAGCGTTTTTGTGCATTGTGCCATAACTTTTCAGGGAAGCTTCAGAACATGAAATTTTAACCTCCCACTATAGCAGAAAGGGTCTTTCTAGTAGTTGCACATCAAATCTAAACTGTCTGAAGTGTTTTTCCAAAGTTATTAACACTTTTATGTTTGGCGTTCCGAAACCCACCTTATCTCAGGCTGAAAAGCGTTTTTGTGCATTGTGCCATAACTTTTCAGGGAAGCTTCAGAACATGAAATTTTAACCTCCCACTATAGCAGAAAGGGTCTTTCTAGTAGTTGCACATCAAATCTAAACTGTCTGAAGTGTTTTTCCAAAGTTATCAACACTTTTATGTTTGGCGTTCCGAAACCCACCTTATCTCAGGCTGAAAAGCGTTTTTGTGCATTGTGCCATAACTTTTCAGGAAAGCTTCAGAACATGAAATTTTAACCTCCCACTATAGCAGAAAGGGTCTTTCTAGTAGTTGCACATCAAATCTAAACTGTCTGAAGTGTTTTTCCAAAGTTATCAACACTTTTATGTTTGGCGTTCCGAAACCCACCTTATCTCAGGCTGAAAAGCGTTTTTACGCATTGTGCCATAACTTTTCAGGGAAGCTTCAGAACATGAAATTTTAACCTCCCACTATAGCAGAAAGGGTCTTTCTAGTAGGTGCACATCAAATCTAAGCTCTCTGAAGTGTTTTTCGAAAGTTATCAACACTTTTATGTTTGGCGTTCCGAAACCCACCTTATCTCAGGCTGAAAAGCGTTTTTGTGCATTGTGCCATAACTTTTCAGGGAAGCTTCAGAACATGAAATTTTAACCTCCCACTATAGCAGAAAGGGTCTTTCTAGTAGTTGCACATCAAATCTAAACTGTCTGAAGTGTTTTTCCAAAGTTATCAACACTTTTATGTTTGGCGTTCCGAAACCCACCTTATCTCAGGCTGAAAAGCGTTTTTGTGCATTGTGCCATAACTTTTCAGGGAAGCTTCAGAACATGAAATTTTAACCTCCCACTATAGCAGAAAGGGTCTTTCTAGTAGGTGCACATCAAATCTAAGCTCTCTGAAGTGTTTTTCGAAAGTTATCAACACTTTTATGTTTGGCGTTCCGAAACCCACCTTATCTCAGGCTGAAAAGCGTTTTTGTGCATTGTGCCATAACTTTTCAGGAAAGCTTCAGAACATGAAATTTTAATCTCCCACTATAGCAGAAAGGGTCTTTCTAGTAGTTGCACATCAAATCTAAACTGTCTGAAGTGTTTTTCCAAAGTTATCAACACTTTTATGTTTGGCGTTCCGAAACCCACCTTATCTCAGGCTGAAAAGCGTTTTTACGCATTGTGCCATAACTTTTCAGGGAAGCTTCAGAACATGAAATTTTAACCTCCCACTATAGCAGAAAGGGTCTTTCTAGTAGGTGCACATCAAATCTAAGCTCTCTGAAGTGTTTTTCGAAAGTTATCAACACTTTTATGTTTGGCGTTCCGAAACCCACCTTATCTCAGGCTGAAAAGCGTTTTTGTGCATTGTGCCATAACTTTTCAGGGAAGCTTCAGAACATGAAATTTTAACCTCCCACTATAGCAGAAAGGGTCTTTCTAGTAGTTGCACATCAAATCTAAACTGTCTGAAGTGTTTTTCCAAAGTTATTAACACTTTTATGTTTGGCGTTCCGAAACCCACCTTATCTCAGGCTGAAAAGCGTTTTTGTGCATTGTGCCATAACTTTTCAGGGAAGCTTCAGAACATGAAATTTTAACCTCCCACTATAGCAGAAAGGGTCTTTCTAGTAGTTGCACATCAAATCTAAACTGTCTGAAGTGTTTTTCCAAAGTTATCAACACTTTTATGTTTGGCGTTCCGAAACCCACCTTATCTCAGGCTGAAAAGCGTTTTTGTGCATTGTGCCAGAACTTTTCAGGGAAGCTTCAGAACATGAAATTTTAACCTACCACTATAGCAGAAAGGGTCTTTCTAGTAGGTGCACATCAAATCTAAGCTCTCTGAAGTGTTTTTCGAAAGTTATCAACACTTTTATGTTTGGCGTTCCGAAACCCACCTTATCTCAGGCTGAAAAGCGTTTTTGTGCATTGTGCCATAACTTTTCAGGAAAGCTTCAGAACATGAAATTTTAACCTCCCACTATAGCAGAAAGGGTCTTTCTAGTAGTTGCACATCAAATCTAAACTGTCTGAAGTGTTTTTCCAAAGTTATCAACACTTTTATGTTTGGCGTTCCGAAACCCACCTTATCTCAGGCTGAAAAGCGTTTTTGTGCATTGTGCCATAACTTTTCAGGGAAGCTTCAGAACATGAAATTTTAACCTCCCACTATAGCAGAAAGGGTCTTTCTAGTAGGTGCACATCAAATCTAAGCTCTCTGAAGTGTTTTTCGAAAGTTATTAACACTTTTATGTTTGGCGTTCCGAAACCCACCTTATCTCAGGCTGAAAAGCGTTTTTGTGCATTGTGCCATAACTTTTCAGGGAAGCTTCAGAACATGAAATTTTAACCTCCCACTATAGCAGAAAGGGTCTTTCTAGTAGTTGCACATCAAATCTAAACTGTCTGAAGTGTTTTTCCAAAGTTATCAACACTTTTATGTTTGGCGTTCCGAAACCCACCTTATCTCAGGCTGAAAAGCGTTTTTGTGCATTGTGCCAGAACTTTTCAGGGAAGCTTCAGAACATGAAATTTTAACCTACCACTATAGCAGAAAGGGTCTTTCTAGTAGGTGCACATCAAATCTAAGCTCTCTGAAGTGTTTTTCGAAAGTTATCAACACTTTTATGTTTGGCGTTCCGAAACCCACCTTATCTCAGGCTGAAAAGCGTTTTTGTGCATTGTGCCATAACTTTTCAGGAAAGCTTCAGAACATGAAATTTTAACCTCCCACTATAGCAGAAAGGGTCTTTCTAGTAGTTGCACATCAAATCTAAACTGTCTGAAGTGTTTTTCCAAAGTTATCAACACTTTTATGTTTGGCGTTCCGAAACCCACCTTATCTCAGGCTGAAAAGCGTTTTTGTGCATTGTGCCATAACTTTTCAGGGAAGCTTCAGAACATGAAATTTTAACCTCCCACTATAGCAGAAAGGGTCTTTCTAGTAGGTGCACATCAAATCTAAGCTCTCTGAAGTGTTTTTCGAAAGTTATCAACACTTTTATGTTTGGCGTTCCGAAACCCACCTTATCTCAGGCTGAAAAGCGTTTTTGTGCATTGTGCCATAACTTTTCAGGAAAGCTTCAGAACATGAAATTTTAACCTCCCACTATAGCAGAAAGGGTCTTTCTAGTAGTTGCACATCAAATCTAAACTGTCTGAAGTGTTTTTCCAAAGTTATCAACACTTTTATGTTTGGCGTTCCGAAACCCACCTTATCTCAGGCTGAAAAGCGTTTTTACGCATTGTGCCATAACTTTTCAGGGAAGCTTCAGAACATGAAATTTTAACCTCCCACTATAGCAGAAAGGGTCTTTCTAGTAGGTGCACATCAAATCTAAGCTCTCTGAAGTGTTTTTCGAAAGTTATCGACACTTTTATGTTTGGCGTTCCGAAACCCACCTTATCTCAGGCTGAAAAGCGTTTTTGTGCATTGTGCCATAACTTTTCAGGGAAGCTTCAGAACATGAAATTTTAACCTCCCACTATAGCAGAAAGGGTCTTTCTAGTAGTTGCACATCAAATCTAAACTGTCTGAAGTGTTTTTCCAAAGTTATTAACACTTTTATGTTTGGCGTTCCGAAACCCACCTTATCTCAGGCTGAAAAGCGTTTTTGTGCATTGTGCCATAACTTTTCAGGGAAGCTTCAGAACATGAAATTTTAACCTCCCACTATAGCAGAAAGGGTCTTTCTAGTAGTTGCACATCAAATCTAAACTGTCTGAAGTGTTTTTCCAAAGTTATCAACACTTTTATGTTTGGCGTTCCGAAACCCACCTTATCTCAGGCTGAAAAGCGTTTTTGTGCATTGTGCCATAACTTTTCAGGAAAGCTTCAGAACATGAAATTTTAACCTCCCACTATAGCAGAAAGGGTCTTTCTAGTAGTTGCACATCAAATCTAAACTGTCTGAAGTGTTTTTCCAAAGTTATCAACACTTTTATGTTTGGCGTTCCGAAACCCACCTTATCTCAGGCTGAAAAGCGTTTTTACGCATTGTGCCATAACTTTTCAGGGAAGCTTCAGAACATGAAATTTTAACCTCCCACTATAGCAGAAAGGGTCTTTCTAGTAGGTGCACATCAAATCTAAGCTCTCTGAAGTGTTTTTCGAAAGTTATCAACACTTTTATGTTTGGCGTTCCGAAACCCACGTTATCTCAGGCTGAAAAGCGTTTTTGTGCATTGTGCCATAACTTTTCAGGGAAGCTTCAGAACATGAAATTTTAACCTCCCACTATAGCAGAAAGGGTCTTTCTAGTAGTTGCACATCAAATCTAAACTGTCTGAAGTGTTTTTCCAAAGTTATCAACACTTTTATGTTTGGCGTTCCGAAACCCACCTTATCTCAGGCTGAAAAGCGTTTTTGTGCATTGTGCCATAACTTTTCAGGGAAGCTTCAGAACATGAAATTTTAACCTCCCACTATAGCAGAAAGGGTCTTTCTAGTAGGTGCACATCAAATCTAAGCTCTCTGAAGTGTTTTTCGAAAGTTATCAACACTTTTATGTTTGGCGTTCCGAAACCCACCTTATCTCAGGCTGAAAAGCGTTTTTGTGCATTGTGCCATAACTTTTCAGGAAAGCTTCAGAACATGAAATTTTAATCTCCCACTATAGCAGAAAGGGTCTTTCTAGTAGTTGCACATCAAATCTAAACTGTCTGAAGTGTTTTTCCAAAGTTATCAACACTTTTATGTTTGGCGTTCCGAAACCCACCTTATCTCAGGCTGAAAAGCGTTTTTACGCATTGTGCCATAACTTTTCAGGGAAGCTTCAGAACATGAAATTTTAACCTCCCACTATAGCAGAAAGGGTCTTTCTAGTAGGTGCACATCAAATCTAAGCTCTCTGAAGTGTTTTTCGAAAGTTATCAACACTTTTATGTTTGGCGTTCCGAAACCCACCTTATCTCAGGCTGAAAAGCGTTTTTGTGCATTGTGCCATAACTTTTCAGGGAAGCTTCAGAACATGAAATTTTAACCTCCCACTATAGCAGAAAGGGTCTTTCTAGTAGTTGCACATCAAATCTAAACTGTCTGAAGTGTTTTTCCAAAGTTATTAACACTTTTATGTTTGGCGTTCCGAAACCCACCTTATCTCAGGCTGAAAAGCGTTTTTGTGCATTGTGCCATAACTTTTCAGGGAAGCTTCAGAACATGAAATTTTAACCTCCCACTATAGCAGAAAGGGTCTTTCTAGTAGTTGCACATCAAATCTAAACTGTCTGAAGTGTTTTTCCAAAGTTATCAACACTTTTATGTTTGGCGTTCCGAAACCCACCTTATCTCAGGCTGAAAAGCGTTTTTGTGCATTGTGCCATAACTTTTCAGGGAAGCTTCAGAACATGAAATTTTAACCTACCACTATAGCAGAAAGGGTCTTTCTAGTAGGTGCACATCAAATCTAAGCTCTCTGAAGTGTTTTTCGAAAGTTATCAACACTTTTATGTTTGGCGTTCCGAAACCCACCTTATCTCAGGCTGAAAAGCGTTTTTGTGCATTGTGCCATAACTTTTCAGGAAAGCTTCAGAACATGAAATTTTAACCTCCCACTATAGCAGAAAGGGTCTTTCTAGTAGTTGCACATCAAATCTAAACTGTCTGAAGTGTTTTTCCAAAGTTATCAACACTTTTATGTTTGGCGTTCCGAAACCCACCTTATCTCAGGCTGAAAAGCGTTTTTACGCATTATGCCATAACTTTTCAGGGAAGCTTCAGAACATGAAATTTTAACCTCCCACTATAGCAGAAAGGGTCTTTCTAGTAGGTGCACATCAAATCTAAGCTCTCTGAAGTGTTTTTCGAAAGTTATCAACACTTTTATGTTTGGCGTTCCGAAACCCACCTTATCTCAGGCTGAAAAGCGTTTTTGTGCATTGTGCCATAACTTTTCAGGGAAGCTTCAGAACATGAAATTTTAACCTCCCACTATAGCAGAAAGGGTCTTTCTAGTAGTTGCACATCAAATCTAAACTGTCTGAAGTGTTTTTCCAAAGTTATCAACACTTTTATGTTTGGCGTTCCGAAACCCACCTTATCTCAGGCTGAAAAGCGTTTTTGTGCATTGTGCCATAACTTTTCAGGGAAGCTTCAGAACATGAAATTTTAACCTCCCACTATAGCAGAAAGGGTCTTTCTAGTAGTTGCACATCAAATCTAAGCTGTCTGAAGTGTTTTTCACAAGTTATCAACACTTTTATGTTTGGCGTTCCGAAACCCACCTTATCTCAGGCTGAAAAGCGTTTTTGTGCATTGTGCCATAACTTTTCAGGAAAGCTTCAGAACATGAAATTTTAACCTCCCACTATAGCAGAAAGGGTCTTTCTAGTAGTTGCACATCAAATCTAAGCTGTCTGAAGTGTTTTTCAAAAGTTATCAACACTTTTATGTTTGGCGTTCCGAAACCCACCTTATCTCAGGCTGAAAAGCGTTTTTGTGCATTGTGCCATAACTTTTAAGGAAAGCTTCAGAACATGAAATTTTAACCTCCCACTATAGCAGAAAGGGTCTTTCTAGTAGTTGCACATCAAATCTAAACTGTCTGAAGTGTTTTTCCAAAGTTATGAACACTTTTATGTTTGGCGTTCCGAAACCCACCTTATCTCAGGCTGAAAAGCGTTTTTACGCATTGTGCCATAACTTTTCAGGGAAGCTTCAGAACATGAAATTTTAACCTCCCACTATAGCAGAAAGGGTCTTTCTAGTAGGTGCACATCAAATCTAAGCTCTCTGAAGTGTTTTTCGAAAGTTATCAACACTTTTATGTTTGGCGTTCCGAAACCCACCTTATCTCAGGCTGAAAAGCGTTTTTGTGCATTGTGCCATAACTTTTCAGGGAAGCTTCAGAACATGAAATTTTAACCTCCCACTATAGCAGAAAGGGTCTTTCTAGTAGTTGCACATCAAATCTAAACTGTCTGAAGTGTTTTTCCAAAGTTATTAACACTTTTATGTTTGGCGTTCCGAAACCCACCTTATCTCAGGCTGAAAAGCGTTTTTGTGCATTGTGCCATAACTTTTCAGGGAAGCTTCAGAACATGAAATTTTAACCTCCCACTATAGCAGAAAGGGTCTTTCTAGTAGTTGCACATCAAATCTAAACTGTCTGAAGTGTTTTTCCAAAGTTATCAACACTTTTATGTTTGGCGTTCCGAAACCCACCTTATCTCAGGCTGAAAAGCGTTTTTGTGCATTGTGCCATAACTTTTCAGGGAAGCTTCAGAACATGAAATTTTAACCTCCCACTATAGCAGAAAGGGTCTTTCTAGTAGGTGCACATCAAATCTAAGCTCTCTGAAGTGTTTTTCGAAAGTTATCAACACTTTTATGTTTGGCGTTCCGAAACCCACCTTATCTCAGGCTGAAAAGCGTTTTTGTGCATTGTGCCATAACTTTTCAGGAAAGCTTCAGAACATGAAATTTTAACCTCCCACTATAGCAGAAAGGGTCTTTCTAGTAGTTGCACATCAAATCTAAACTGTCTGAAGTGTTTTTCCAAAGTTATCAACACTTTTATGTTTGGCGTTCCGAAACCCACCTTATCTCAGGCTGAAAAGCGTTTTTACGCATTGTGCCATAACTTTTCAGGGAAGCTTCAGAACATGAAATTTTAACCTCCCACTATAGCAGAAAGGGTCTTTCTAGTAGGTGCACATCAAATCTAAGCTCTCTGAAGTGTTTTTCGAAAGTTATCAACACTTTTATGTTTGGCGTTCCGAAACCCACCTTATCTCAGGCTGAAAAGCGTTTTTGTGCATTGTGCCATAACTTTTCAGGGAAGCTTCAGAACATGAAATTTTAACCTCCCACTATAGCAGAAAGGGTCTTTCTAGTAGTTGCACATCAAATCTAAGCTGTCTGAAGTGTTTTTCAAAAGTTATCAACACTTTTATGTTTGGCGTTCCGAAACCCACCTTATCTCAGGCTGAAAAGCGTTTTTACGCATTGTGCCATAACTTTTCAGGGAAGCTTCAGAACATGAAATTTTAACCTCCCACTATAGCAGAAAGGGTCTTTCTAGTAGGTGCACATCAAATCTAAGCTCTCTGAAGTGTTTTTCGAAAGTTATCAACACTTTTATGTTTGGCGTTCCGAAACCCACCTTATCTCAGGCTGAAAAGCGTTTTTGTGCATTGTGCCATAACTTTTCAGGGAAGCTTCAGAACATGAAATTTTAACCTCCCACTATAGCAGAAAGGGTCTTTCTAGTAGTTGCACATCAAATCTAAACTGTCTGAAGTGTTTTTCCAAAGTTATTAACACTTTTATGTTTGGCGTTCCGAAACCCACCTTATCTCAGGCTGAAAAGCGTTTTTGTGCATTGTGCCATAACTTTTCAGGGAAGCTTCAGAACATGAAATTTTAACCTCCCACTATAGCAGAAAGGGTCTTTCTAGTAGTTGCACATCAAATCTAAACTGTCTGAAGTGTTTTTCCAAAGTTATCAACACTTTTATGTTTGGCGTTCCGAAACCCACCTTATCTCAGGCTGAAAAGCGTTTTTGTGCATTGTGCCATAACTTTTCAGGGAAGCTTCAGAACATGAAATTTTAACCTCCCACTATAGCAGAAAGGGTCTTTCTAGTAGGTGCACATCAAATCTAAGCTCTCTGAAGTGTTTTTCGAAAGTTATCAACACTTTTATGTTTGGCGTTCCGAAACCCACCTTATCTCAGGCTGAAAAGCGTTTTTGTGCATTGTGCCATAACTTTTCAGGAAAGCTTCAGAACATGAAATTTTAACCTCCCACTATAACAGAAAGGGTCTTTCTAGTAGTTGCACATCAAATCTAAACTGTCTGAAGTGTTTTTCCAAAGTTATCAACACTTTTATGTTTGGCGTTCCGAAACCCACCTTATCTCAGGCTGAAAAGCGTTTTTGTGCATTGTGCCATAACTTTTCAGGAAAGCTTCAGAACATGAAATTTTAACCTCCCACTATAGCAGAAAGGGTCTTTCTAGTAGTTGCACATCAAATCTAAACTGTCTGAAGTGTTTTTCCAAAGTTATCAACACTTTTATGTTTGGCGTTCCGAAACCCACCTTATCTCAGGCTGAAAAGCGTTTTTACGCATTGTGCCATAACTTTTCAGGGAAGCTTCAGAACATGAAATTTTAACCTCCCACTATAGCAGAAAGGGTCTTTCTAGTAGGTGCACATCAAATCTAAGCTCTCTGAAGTGTTTTTCGAAAGTTATCAACACTTTTATGTTTGGCGTTCCGAAACCCACCTTATCTCAGGCTGAAAAGCGTTTTTGTGCATTGTGCCATAACTTTTCAGGGAAGCTTCAGAACATGAAATTTTAACCACCCACTATAGCAGAAAGGGTCTTTCTAGTAGTTGCACATCAAATCTAAACTGTCTGAAGTGTTTTTCCAAAGTTATCAACACTTTTATGTTTGGCGTTCCGAAACCCACCTTATCTCAGGCTGAAAAGCGTTTTTGTGCATTGTGCCATAACTTTTCAGGGAAGCTTCAGAACATGAAATTTTAACCTCCCACTATAGCAGAAAGGGTCTTTCTAGTAGTTGCACATCAAATCTAAGCTGTCTGAAGTGTTTTTCAAAAGTTATCAACACTTTTATGTTTGGCGTTCCGAAACCCACCTTATCTCAGGCTGAAAAGCGTTTTTGTGCATTGTGCCATAACTTTTCAGGAAAGCTTCAGAACATGAAATTTTAACCTCCCACTATAGCAGAAAGGGTCTTTCTAGTAGTTGCACATCAAATCTAAACTGTCTGAAGTGTTTTTCCAAAGTTATCAACACTTTTATGTTTGGCGTTCCGAAACCCACCTTATCTCAGGCTGAAAAGCGTTTTTGTGCATTGTGCCATAACTTTTCAGGAAAGCTTCAGAACATGAAATTTTAACCTCCCACTATAGCAGAAAGGGTCTTTCTAGTAGTTGCACATCAAATCTAAACTGTCTGAAGTGTTTTTCAAAAGTTATCAACACTTTTATGTTTGGCGTTCCGAAACCCACCTTATCTCAGGCTGAAAAGCGTTTTTGTGCATTGTGCCATAACTTTTCAGGAAAGCTTCAGAACATGAAATTTTAACCTCCCACTATAGCAGAAAGGGTCTTTCTAGTAGTTGCACATCAAATCTAAACTGTCTGAAGTGTTTTTCCAAAGTTATCAACACTTTTATGTTTGGCGTTCCGAAACCCACCTTATCTCAGGCTGAAAAGCGTTTTTACGCATTGTGCCATAACTTTTCAGGGAAGCTTCAGAACATGAAATTTTAACCTCCCACTATAGCAGAAAGGGTCTTTCTAGTAGGTGCACATCAAATCTAAGCTCTCTGAAGTGTTTTTCGAAAGTTATCAACACTTTTATGTTTGGCGTTCCGAAACCCACCTTATCTCAGGCTGAAAAGCGTTTTTGTGCATTGTGCCATAACTTTTCAGGGAAGCTTCAGAACATGAAATTTTAACCTCCCACTATAGCAGAAAGGGTCTTTCTAGTAGTTGCACATCAAATCTAAACTGTCTGAAGTGTTTTTCCAAAGTTATTAACACTTTTATGTTTGGCGTTCCGAAACCCACCTTATCTCAGGCTGAAAAGCGTTTTTGTGCATTGTGCCATAACTTTTCAGGGAAGCTTCAGAACATGAAATTTTAACCTCCCACTATAGCAGAAAGGGTCTTTCTAGTAGTTGCACATCAAATCTAAACTGTCTGAAGTGTTTTTCCAAAGTTATCAACACTTTTATGTTTGGCGTTCCGAAACCCACCTTATCTCAGGCTGAAAAGCGTTTTTGTGCATTGTGCCATAACTTTTCAGGGAAGCTTCAGAACATGAAATTTTAACCTCCCACTATAGCAGAAAGGGTCTTTCTAGTAGGTGCACATCAAATCTAAGCTCTCTGAAGTGTTTTTCGAAAGTTATCAACACTTTTATGTTTGGCGTTCCGAAACCCACCTTATCTCAGGCTGAAAAGCGTTTTTGTGCATTGTGCCATAACTTTTCAGGAAAGCTTCAGAACATGAAATTTTAACCTCCCACTATAGCAGAAAGGGTCTTTCTAGTAGTTGCACATCAAATCTAAACTGTCTGAAGTGTTTTTCCAAAGTTATCAACACTTTTATGTTTGGCGTTCCGAAACCCACCTTATCTCAGGCTGAAAAGCGTTTTTACGCATTGTGCCATAACTTTTCAGGGAAGCTTCAGAACATGAAATTTTAACCTCCCACTATAGCAGAAAGGGTCTTTCTAGTAGGTGCACATCAAATCTAAGCTCTCTGAAGTGTTTTTCGAAAGTTATCGACACTTTTATGTTTGGCGTTCCGAAACCCACCTTATCTCAGGCTGAAAAGCGTTTTTGTGCATTGTGCCATAACTTTTCAGGGAAGCTTCAGAACATGAAATTTTAACCTCCCACTATAGCAGAAAGGGTCTTTCTAGTAGTTGCACATCAAATCTAAACTGTCTGAAGTGTTTTTCCAAAGTTATCAACACTTTTATGTTTGGCGTTCCGAAACCCACCTTATCTCAGGCTGAAAAGCGTTTTTGTGCATTGTGCCATAACTTTTCAGGGAAGCTTCAGAACATGAAATTTTAACCTCCCACTATAGCAGAAAGGGTCTTTCTAGTAGGTGCACATCAAATCTACGCTCTCTGAAGTGTTTTTCGAAAGTTATCAACACTTTTATGTTTGGCGTTCCGAAACCCACCTTATCTCAGGCTGAAAAGCGTTTTTGTGCATTGTGCCATAACTTTTCAGGAAAGCTTCAGAACATGAAATTTTAACCTCCCACTATAGCAGAAAGGGTCTTTCTAGTAGTTGCACATCAAATCTAAACTGTCTGAAGTGTTTTTCCAAAGTTATCAACACTTTTATGTTTGGCGTTCCGAAACCCACCTTATCTCAGGCTGAAAAGCGTTTTTACGCATTGTGCCATAACTTTTCAGGGAAGCTTCAGAACATGAAATTTTAACCTCCCACTATAGCAGAAAGGGTCTTTCTAGTAGGTGCACATCAAATCTAAGCTCTCTGAAGTGTTTTTCGAAAGTTATCGACACTTTTATGTTTGGCGTTCCGAAACCCACCTTATCTCAGGCTGAAAAGCGTTTTTGTGCATTGTGCCATAACTTTTCAGGGAAGCTTCAGAACATGAAATTTTAACCTCCCACTATAGCAGAAAGGGTCTTTCTAGTAGTTGCACATCAAATCTAAACTGTCTGAAGTGTTTTTCCAAAGTTATTAACACTTTTATGTTTGGCGTTCCGAAACCCACCTTATCTCAGGCTGAAAAGCGTTTTTGTGCATTGTGCCATAACTTTTCAGGGAAGCTTCAGAACATGAAATTTTAACCTCCCACTATAGCAGAAAGGGTCTTTCTAGTAGTTGCACATCAAATCTAAACTGTCTGAAGTGTTTTTCCAAAGTTATCAACACTTTTATGTTTGGCGTTCCGAAACCCACCTTATCTCAGGCTGAAAAGCGTTTTTGTGCATTGTGCCATAACTTTTCAGGAAAGCTTCAGAACATGAAATTTTAACCTCCCACTATAGCAGAAAGGGTCTTTCTAGTAGTTGCACATCAAATCTAAACTGTCTGAAGTGTTTTTCCAAAGTTATCAACACTTTTATGTTTGGCGTTCCGAAACCCACCTTATCTCAGGCTGAAAAGCGTTTTTACGCATTGTGCCATAACTTTTCAGGGAAGCTTCAGAACATGAAATTTTAACCTCCCACTATAGCAGAAAGGGTCTTTCTAGTAGGTGCACATCAAATCTAAGCTCTCTGAAGTGTTTTTCGAAAGTTATCAACACTTTTATGTTTGGCGTTCCGAAACCCACCTTATCTCAGGCTGAAAAGCGTTTTTGTGCATTGTGCCATAACTTTTCAGGGAAGCTTCAGAACATGAAATTTTAACCTCCCACTATAGCAGAAAGGGTCTTTCTAGTAGTTGCACATCAAATCTAAACTGTCTGAAGTGTTTTTCCAAAGTTATCAACACTTTTATGTTTGGCGTTCCGAAACCCACCTTATCTCAGGCTGAAAAGCGTTTTTGTGCATTGTGCCATAACTTTTCAGGGAAGCTTCAGAACATGAAATTTTAACCTCCCACTATAGCAGAAAGGGTCTTTCTAGTAGGTGCACATCAAATCTAAGCTCTCTGAAGTGTTTTTCGAAAGTTATCAACACTTTTATGTTTGGCGTTCCGAAACCCACCTTATCTCAGGCTGAAAAGCGTTTTTGTGCATTGTGCCATAACTTTTCAGGAAAGCTTCAGAACATGAAATTTTAATCTCCCACTATAGCAGAAAGGGTCTTTCTAGTAGTTGCACATCAAATCTAAACTGTCTGAAGTGTTTTTCCAAAGTTATCAACACTTTTATGTTTGGCGTTCCGAAACCCACCTTATCTCAGGCTGAAAAGCGTTTTTACGCATTGTGCCATAACTTTTCAGGGAAGCTTCAGAACATGAAATTTTAACCTCCCACTATAGCAGAAAGGGTCTTTCTAGTAGGTGCACATCAAATCTAAGCTCTCTGAAGTGTTTTTCGAAAGTTATCAACACTTTTATGTTTGGCGTTCCGAAACCCACCTTATCTCAGGCTGAAAAGCGTTTTTGTGCATTGTGCCATAACTTTTCAGGGAAGCTTCAGAACATGAAATTTTAACCTCCCACTATAGCAGAAAGGGTCTTTCTAGTAGTTGCACATCAAATCTAAACTGTCTGAAGTGTTTTTCCAAAGTTATCAACACTTTTATGTTTGGCGTTCCGAAACCCACCTTATCTCAGGCTGAAAAGCGTTTTTGTGCATTGTGCCATAACTTTTCAGGGAAGCTTAAGAACATGAAATTTTAACCTCCCACTATAGCAGAAAGGGTCTTTCTAGTAGTTGCACATCAAATCTAAGCTGTCTGAAGTGTTTTTCAAAAGTTATCAACACTTTTATGTTTGGCGTTCCGAAACCCACCTTATCTCAGGCTGAAAAGCGTTTTTGTGCATTGTGCCATAACTTTTCAGGAAAGCTTCAGAACATGAAATTTTAACCTCCCACTATAGCAGAAAGGGTCTTTCTAGTAGTTGCACATCAAATCTAAACTGTCTGAAGTGTTTTTCCAAAGTTATCAACACTTTTATGTTTGGCGTTCCGAAACCCACCTTATCTCAGGCTGAAAAGCGTTTTTGTGCATTGTGCCATAACTTTTCAGGAAAGCTTCAGAACATGAAATTTTAACCTCCCACTATAGCAGAAAGGGTCTTTCTAGTAGTTGCACATCAAATCTAAGCTGTCTGAAGTGTTTTTCAAAAGTTATCAACACTTTTATGTTTGGCGTTCCGAAACCCACCTTATCTCAGGCTGAAAAGCGTTTTTGTGCATTGTGCCATAACTTTTCAGGAAAGCTTCAGAACATGAAATTTTAACCTCCCACTATAGCAGAAAGGGTCTTTCTAGTAGTTGCACATCAAATCTAAACTGTCTGAAGTGTTTTTCCAAAGTTATCAACACTTTTATGTTTGGCGTTCCGAAACCCACCTTATCTCAGGCTGAAAAGCGTTTTTACGCATTGTGCCATAACTTTTCAGGGAAGCTTCAGAACATGAAATTTTAACCTCCCACTATAGCAGAAAGGGTCTTTCTAGTAGGTGCACATCAAATCTAAGCTCTCTGAAGTGTTTTTCGAAAGTTATCAACACTTTTATGTTTGGCGTTCCGAAACCCACCTTATCTCAGGCTGAAAAGCGTTTTTGTGCATTGTGCCATAACTTTTCAGGGAAGCTTCAGAACATGAAATTTTAACCTCCCACTATAGCAGAAAGGGTCTTTCTAGTAGTTGCACATCAAATCTAAACTGTCTGAAGTGTTTTTCCAAAGTTATTAACACTTTTATGTTTGGCGTTCCGAAACCCACCTTATCTCAGGCTGAAGAGCGTTTTTGTGCATTGTGCCATAACTTTTCAGGGAAGCTTCAGAACATGAAATTTTAACCTCCCACTATAGCAGAAAGGGTCTTTCTAGTAGGTGCACATCAAATCTAAGCTCTCTGAAGTGTTTTTCGAAAGTTATCAACACTTTTATGTTTGGCGTTCCGAAACCCACCTTATCTCAGGCTGAAAAGCGTTTTTGTGCATTGTGCCATAACTTTTCAGGAAAGCTTCAGAACATGAAATTTTAACCTCCCACTATAGCAGAAAGGGTCTTTCTAGTAGTTGCACATCAAATCTAAACTGTCTGAAGTGTTTTTCCAAAGTTATCAACACTTTTATGTTTGGCGTTCCGAAACCCACCTTATCTCAGGCTGAAAAGCGTTTTTACGCATTGTGCCATAACTTTTCAGGGAAGCTTCAGAACATGAAATTTTAACCTCCCACTATAGCAGAAAGGGTCTTTCTAGTAGGTGCACATCAAATCTAAGCTCTCTGAAGTGTTTTTCGAAAGTTATCAACACTTTTATGTTTGGCGTTCCGAAACCCACCTTATCTCAGGCTGAAAA